>NC_084711.1:6590466-6904444 GCF_033807575.1 Cydia pomonella | reverse complement strand
CCGGAGGTGTCCATCACGGTCATGCGGCCCACGGGGGAGACGCTGCACGCGCGCCAGGGCATCCAGCAGCTGGCGTCCAAGGACTGCCTGGTGTGCGGCCGCGCCTACAGGTACTCGCACAACGCGCGCCGCCACGAGCTCACCGCGCACAGCTTCGACCGCTACACCAACAAAATCAACCCGCCCAAAAAACCCAACCCCACCAAACACTTGCAACCCAAGCTCAGACTCAACCCGTTCAACCCCAAAGCGCGACTCATGCCCAACCCCATCAATCACAAGCAGTTCCAAAAACCGATGCCGTCTAGGATCATGCCCTCCCGAATTGTCGCTCCCCCGAAACCTATACCGATCAAGCAACCGAGCAAACCCGTTCATAACAACTTACCATACCCCTTGCGTATAAAAGCACTGAAGGATCTGCAAATTAAGAAGAAGGAACCGCAAATCTTGAAGACGCTCCTCACTTCTAAACCCGAGCTGTTGGTCTCTGAGCCCGAAATTATCAATTCGGGACCGGAGAGTCCGGAAACTTTAATATCCGAGCCGGAAATAGCGTCTTTCCAAGTTGAAACTATTTTGTCCGAACCCAGTTACGGCCAAAACCAGGAGGAGGAGGAGGAGGCCGATGAATCCCATAATCAAAACCAACATTATGACACAGTTGATATGGAGTCCGATAACGAGATCGAAATCGCCCGCCAACAAGAGAATGAGGGGGAAATAGATGAGACCCAGGAGGAACATGACGGAGATGATAACATGCAACAAGATAATGAACCAATGGAAGGCATAGAAGGTGAAGTGAGTGAGAACGAGAATGGACAACAGGAGGAAGATGACGAACAAGGCGGCAGCCAGGGAGACATTACGATAGACGAACAAAATGATATTCAAGTTGAGGCCGAGAGAGATAATGGTGAAAGCAATGGAGACAGAGAGGAGGAACAGGAAGACGGTAACGATGCCGAGGAGAACGAAAACGAAAATGAGGAGGACGAGGATCTCCCGCCGGGCTTAGCGCCAGTTGTGGAAATCAACGAGGATATGCAAACTAATTCATACAACAGCGAACAGAATGAAGACGAAGAGGTGGAGATCGAAGAATCCGCTGCCAATGAAACTATCGACGAAGATGTTAAGGAATTTGATCCGGACAAGATCTACGTCACGAAAACACAGAGAGATTTTATCAACAAATACAGAGATATCATACAACAGATCAACACTAAAAGATGTATTTGCTGCGATAAAGAACATCCCCGCAGAAAAGCCGTCATACAACATTTACAGAAAAATGGACACAAAGTACCAAAACACACATGCTATAATTGTGTTATAACTTTTGGCCATATTGGCGCATTGCTCAGTCACATGAGAGCTAACGTTTGCACAGACTTGTGGAAAGTCATTTACAATGAACAGGGAATAACTGACGACCTGGTCATGGAAGAGCCCAAAGATAATAAGGTTCAGTATAAGGATATCTTCAATGCTAGATCGTATGCATGTAAATTGTGTCCGGCTAAATTCCAACTTAAACAGTTTATTATGAAGCACGTTCTGGATGTGCACGAGGACGGCCAGTCCCGGGTGCAAATGGCTTGCGTACACTGCGGATCCAGATTCAAAGATAGGTCCCTGTGGAAGAGGCACATCCGGAACGGGGAATGCACAGTTTACATCGCATGCGATCTATGCCCTGAGAAATTCGTCAATATGCAAGACTTCAACGACCACGCGCTTCATGTCCACGCCGGCAGCTTCGATCCCGACAATCAGAAAAATTGTATCGACGGCCGCCCCACCGACTGCCCTCTGTGCGGCAAGAAACACGCCAACTATCCTATCTTGGTGAAACATTTGAAGACCGCCCATAACGAGGACAGACCACATTACTGCCAGAATTGTGATGCCAAATTCGAAACCAGCGTCGACCTGAATAAGCATATTTACGCCGAACATTCCGATAAAGTATTGGGAGCGCAGCCCATCGAGCCCGACATGTCGCTCGTCAAGGAGGAAGCGGAGGAATATCATTACTCGTGCACGGAATGTAACGCCATATTCGAAACCGTAGACGCCTGGACCGACCACCAGGTCGCGGAACACAATCAAGTCGCGCACCACTGCGACCAGTGCGAAAAGAAGTTCCTGCGCCCGTCCGAGCTGGCGGAACACAAAAATACGCATTTGAGAGTGAAGTTCTACCCCTGCAGTGTCTGCTCCAACTCCTACAGCACGCCGCAGAAACTGTCCGAGCACGTACAGCAGGCGCACCCCGGCGCCGCCGCCATGGCCGCAGCCGACTCCGAATTCTTTTGTGACATTTGCATCAGGTCCTTCAAAAGTCGACAGGCCTACTCCAACCACATGCGCATCCACGCTAAAGTTCCCACCACAAACAGAAAACCAGGCGAGGCTAAAGGGTTCGCCCCACAGATAATCGGAAAGCCGATCAAGCAGTTCCCCATGATCCAGACGAGCTTCGCGGCGTTCAAGCCCAACATCAATGTTCCGAACGCCCCATACTGCTGTGACATATGCGGAAAGGGCTTCATGCACAAGAAAAATATATGGAAGCATAAGAAAGTTTTGCACGCGGATATCCTCAACGAGAGGAACGACAGCGAGGAGAACACAATGCAGGCGTCCACGGAGGAGGACGAATATAACGTCGACGAAAACGGTATCGCGTTGTCTACGCCACAATTCAACAGTTTCAACTTTTCTAATTTCGCTAACAACGCACAACAACATCAACAGCAGCAGCCGCAGCAGCCGGCGGCGGCGGCGGACGCGATGCCGTTCTCGTGCGAGCTGTGCTTCAAGCGGTTCCCGCTGCGGACCAGCCTCTGGAAGCACAAGCGCGCCAAGCACGGCATCATCAACGCCAGCGCGTCCGGCAACCCCGAGAACCAGGCGCCGCCCTCCCAGCCCTCGGAAGGCGGCAGATCCAGCTGCACGATTTGCAAGATAACGTTCTCAGATAAAAAGTCTTATTACCGTCACAGAAAGAACGTGCACAAATCTTCGGCACAAATATGTAAGATTTGCGGGAAACCGGTGAACTCGACGCTGGAGCTGTACGAACACTTGAAGGCCGCGCACGCTCGGGAATTACTAGGATATAACGCTAACCAGGGCACGAGTAAAGCGCAAGACATATCTCAGGAGGGTGAGATGGAGTACGAGGCCGAACCCGAAATCGCGGACCCCAGCGCGGAGTATCAGGCTCGATACCCGTGCGACACGTGCGGGAAGCAGTTCGTGGGTCTACTCGCGCTCCAGAACCACCAGTGTATAAACCAAACTGTTTCGGAGCCGCAAACTTTCGACTGTGAGATCTGTCACAAGAGCTACACGTCGATAGCCGCGCTCAAGAGTCATCGCGGCTGGCATCTCCGCTCGCCCGACGGCAAGGCTGCCGCCAACAACAGCGGCCTGTGGATGCCGCAGCACAAAGTCACCAGCAAGGTCAGCAAGCACGAGGTCGTCGACCCCTCCCAGCTCGCGAGGGTCACCCACTCCACCCCCACCGCGACCGCCACCACCAAGAGAAGACTGCCCCCGGAGGTCGAAGTGACCGTCGTCAACCCTAACAAGAAATTGAGGTCCGACGATTCTATGGAGCTCGAGCAGCAGAACAGCATGCCCGGCACCCTAGAAGATAGATACTGCACCATTTGCGACAAAGAGTTTACAAAACGCGCGGCGTACCAGCGCCACATGGACGAGGTTCACCAACCCAACTCCGTATTCTGTCCCGTGTGCGACAAGAGCTTCACGCGCAAGTCGACCCTGCTCGTGCACATGAAGAAGCACTACGGCGGCGACGGCGAGACCAGCTCGAGCGCGATGGGGCAGGCGGAGGAGGAGGCGCTGGCGTGCGACGTGTGCGGCGGGCAGTTCGGCAGCGACGCGGCGCTGCGCGCGCACCGGGCGCGCCACCACGCCGAGGAGGAGGAGGACGAGTCCGAGGACGACGGCGACGTGCCGCTGGCGCAGCCCGGCGAGTTCACGTGCGGCCAGTGCGGCGACGGCGTGGCCACGCCGCGCGACCTCATCGCGCACCGCACCATGCACGCCACGCCCACCAAGTTCTTCTGCAACATCTGCAAAGTTTACTTCGCGCGAGCCCTAGACCTGTCCTCGCACACCCGCGCGAGGCACGCCGACAACGAAAAGGTTTACTTCCCCTGTGCCATGTGCGAACGCTTCTATATGAACAAGAAGAGTTTACAGAGACACATTGAGATGGCTCACTGATATTGAGTTGAGCTCGACTGCTTGTAGGGTTAAGTTAGTTTGAACCGGGTTTGACGATTACTGCTACTAAACGCGATAAATACGTATATTTAGAAGTCGTTTTTGGCCAATTGACTTGGCGTACGACTTTTGTAAATGTTTGAAGCTGTCGGGGAGTCGTGGCTTTGCCGGGGGTCTGCCGTCATTCCTTAGAATCCTTAGATGTTACTTTATGGTTGGACGTGTGTTGATTTTATTGTCTCTCGTAAGCATTGCTCACTTCTCTTATTTTTATTTACGATATTCACTTTGACATTGTTGTATGGAGTGACAGTGAAAAATACATGTAATGTGTTTTAGGTACTTACTTAACATGACTTTCAGGATATTATCTGTTGAGATGTAACGAATTATTTTCTATATTTTTAAACATTGGAATATTGGGCCAAAATTGTGAAATATAGTCAAAATTAGTCATAAACCAGTGTTAAGATTAGATACGAGTCATGCCTATATATACTTGCGTTTTCTACAATTATGGGTATATTATGATGAAGCGTCAATATATTCTATTTAAGTTTGGGATGTTATTTTGCATGGATAGGATTTCACCATATTTTTTTATAGCAATATTATGAATATGGTGATAAGTGGTGGTCAATCTAATGGCTCAGTTTCATTGGTCGATAACTCTGTCGATATACAGCATGCGGGTGACTCTCGCAGGCGGTAAGGTGAAACGACGACTAGTGAAACTCATAATGGCATGATTTATGGAAATCTCCCGCATCCCGCATGCGGGCCCTATCGACCAATGAAACTGAGCCATAAACAATATCAGCGTATTAAGACGACATGACTTCGGTACATTGACACTCCACCCTGATAATATTATTAAGACCAATGAGATCGGTCTTCAATGAGTTATTTTTGTATTTAAAGTATACATTCAGTTTTACTTTATTCTGTAAATATATTAATAGTTTAATTTAAATTAATACTAATGGTAAAAATAGGACATTTTAGTTAACAGAAGCGTACTAAAAGGGGACGTTTAAGTTTTATTAAATTGTACTGATTATTTTTAGACATTTCAAGTGTATAGTATTTTATAATTACCACTAAGGGCATAGCGCCTCATCTATGGCTATAACTATACTGTGAAGCTATCTATAGGTACTTAATGGCCTTCAAAATGCTCTTAGGTTAATCTCATAGCGACTGCATTTATTTCAGCTCGGTGGTACCACTTCTTTGGTTGTTAATAATAACTTTATTTTATTGCACCTTTATGACATTTATTACCAACCGCCAAAAATGGTACCTTACCTACCACTTATACTCTGTGTCTTTAGGTATTTAAATAAAAGTAAGCAAACAATTTGTACAATAACATTTATTGGTTAACGAACCAAATACAAAACTACCTGGATCTGTCACTGAACAACCTGACTTTAACCTACATTATTTGATCATGTAATGTTTTCGTCTACCCTCAACTGGCTTTGGAGCCATTTGAGGGTAGATTTTGTTTACTTTTATTTAAATACCTAAAGATAGAAAGCTACAGCTGTAAATGCATATTTGATACCTAAAATTTTGGTGTTTTTGGTATTAGCTATCAAGGTAAAACACGTGTATGGGCGCATACAACAAGCGAATTATAGTGCAAGAACGTTTTATATTGTAAAACAGCTTGCAAAACGACAAACTACGTCGTTTCCTTTTACGACATTATGTATTCTTATTGTTTAAATTAGTAATTCATACACTTACACAAGTTTCAAACAGATTATAATAATAATATGTATAGTATTCGTTCTGTTGGCGAATCCAAATGTTTATACTTTTGCACTGTGAATATTTTATACTTCTAGAAGTAAACTTACCATGGATCTTGCAAAACTCATCACTGGAAAGCAAAAAGTGCCAAAGCTTTTCTTAATTTGCTTCATCGTATATAAAATATTTAAATAATAGCTGTAAGATTGTTCCTGTAATACTGTTGTACATTTAAAATATGACTTGGGATATCAAATGTTATTTCATAAATTATATTCTTATTGAACTGACGAAACAAATTCGAGGTATCTTAACACAAAATGTTTTACAATTGTGTTTATTATTTATATGAGCTGCATTTATGCTTGCAAATTTGCCACTCAATGATTATTACAAGCCGTCAATATAAATCAAATCATTAAATATTATTTACGCACAAGTAGTCAGTATTTCTCGTCTGATGATGTTATAATGTGGTGCCTTTTCATGTTTGTTAAAAATGTAAAAATAATTAAAAGCAAAATCATCAGTTACATACAAGCGATTTCGTCTGTAATGCTAATAAAGAGGCATATAAGTTAATGTAATTGTATTTTTTTAATTTGATATTTCTCTAAATGTATTATGATTTATTTAAATTATTTTTATCAGACCAGAAAATTGTATTTTAATATTTAACAGGAGCTCCTGGAACTATTGTGTACTTTGATTGTCGTTTAAAAAACCAAATATCATTTGTCTTTATTAATAATGATTGGCATTTTTTGTTTTATTTTGGAGTCCTGTAAAGAGTATATTTATAAATTAAAAAAAAAATCCTTACATTATCCATAGATGAGGTTTACTTTTGTCATCTTTGTGGTTTGATAAATAAAGCGAAATAAATGAATACATTTTCTTTATTCACACCTCTTTTGGAAACCGGTGATAATATAACCTAATAGTTCGTATCTTCCACGATAACGCGCAGATTTTTCAAATCTAACCTTTACATCACAATACGAGTTTAGGCACGCGTCATCGTAAATGACACGATCTATAAAGTTTACACGCCTCAGTTAAGTAGTTAATTTATGTTTGACCTCTTTCTTACAAATACAAGATAAGTCGAAATAACATCTGAGTCAATGAGCCGATGAGAGTTTTTATAGCCAACTTAGGTTCACTTAATCAGACCTGCTCCATGGTAACAATATTGCATTTCTCCGACTTCATATTAAAGATTTAGCTCAATCGGACACCAGCAAGTTGTTGAAAATGGTTTGCAAATTACGAACATAATTTAAATTCTAATAGTTTTCGTTGGACTGTGACCGGTAAAGTACATACCTTATGTGGAAGTCTGACTAAGCTAAATATATTACCTTCAGGTAGGCTGACTAGCCTAATGACTTTCAAGCTATTTCTACTTAGTTCACAAATCGCAAGCTAGATGGTACTGTTCCGTGGATTAAATTTATCAAGACTTTAATATATTTAATATTAATATAGCCGCGGGCTGCGTCTATACGACGCGGTCAGCATCATTTCAAGCTATAGGATAGAGTCGTGTATGATCGTGCGAATACTGCTTAATAAAATCAAAAGGGCCCTCGACACTCGTTCGCGAATCAAGGCGCGAAGCTACGAATGCGAGTGTGGATGGCCTTCGCGTCGATTTCGCAGATTGTTCACGCCTTCGCGCCTTATTCCCCATTTTTGTCGGTATTTGGCCCGCGTCAAAGGAGACGCGAAGCGCGAACTTGCAAGACTCCACACTCGCAATCGCTTCGCGCCGCGATTCGCTCACGAGTCTACTTCTATGGCGGCTACTTGGTTATATTGGGTGCGAACTTGATCAACCAAAAATCAATTTGACAGTTCCCAGTTTAAATCAGTGCCTTGCCGCAAACTAAATCCGGTCAGCAGACGCTTCGGCGCCATCTTGCCGCGAACCAAACTGCGAAATCGCCGTGAAATTGTGCGAGTGTGGAGTCTACGTCAACGTCGCGGTTTGTTCGCTCCGCGAAGTCGCGCCGCGATTCACGCGCATAGTCTGGAGGCGGCTAAAGACTATACCAATGGAAGGAAGAGTTAAGGAACGCAATCTCCATACGCAGAACTTATGCAAAAGTGTCCAGTGGTCAGCTATAAACAATAGTTCCAAATCTCTCCAGAGTAGCGCTAGAGTAGCTAAGAACCTAGGCGTTATTGACGGAGTGAAGTGCGCTGTCTATGGTTTGATTTTCTTTTCAAGTATTCTAGGTATTGGAGATTTATATTTTTTTAAGGATCTCATGCGTGCTAATATAGCTTATATTGCACAATTATATTGAATGAGCGAATATTTAATGGTACTGAATCGCTGAATAGTTGTGCCTTTAACTTTTAAAAAATAATTTAAGAGGGAAATTGTTTTTGACGTTTTCGATGTGAAGGTTCGATTTGAGTGCTGGTTGATGCTTCAATTATGATTAATATGATTATTTTACCTGATTTCCTGGCATGTTTGAAGAAAAGCACTATATATGCCTCGGCAGGAACAGCAATTCGTGGATTCGTCTTCTTTCGAATCGAAACTCATCCACGAATTGCCCTTTCCCGGCCTCTGCAATAATGTACTATTCTTGAGACAATGACCCCAAATCCATGAATTTTCTATTTGATCTGGTTGTATAAGAACAGTTTCAGCAAGTATTTGTAGATTGTTTAAGTATCGTTGAAATTGATTTCGTCTCATTTTTCATTTACACTACTTCAAATTTATAATAACAAAAATGTAGTCTATTGAAGTTGAAGTACCAGGTAAACTTTACGAAATTTACAAATAAGAGCTTTAAAATCAGTGCTTTACGCGCGTTTACCTAAATGTCCATCAGAAAAAAAAATCATAATTAATTAAGTCTGTTTAAAAAAAAATGGTTTATTAAAATGAAAGATAACAAGACGTGCTAATAGAAACCAGTACTTGTTATTTCTAATAGTTAATAAAAGGTGTACAATTTCATTGTGTAAATCCTTCAATTTGACATTTTTGCGAGTAAAATCGATAACGGCCTCCGTGTGACCTCAAGCTCGAACAGTATCTGTTTATTTAGGTAAACTCACGCTAGATGGCCCTGTCCCATGTAATTAAAATTCTGAATCGCGCTATTAAATGTTTTCTTGACACAACGACCCCAAATCAATAATTTTCCGTTTAGTTATAAAATCCATTACTAGCTGGCGCTGTTCTGTGGATAAAAGTCCTGAATCGGGCTATCAAGATTTTTCCTGGGATAATGACCTCAGGCTCGAACAGTATCTATTTATTTAACTAAACTCACGCTAGATGGCGCTGTCCCATGTAATGAAAATTCTGAATTGCGCTATCAAAATTTTTCTTGAGACAACGACCCCAAATCCATGAATTTTCTGTTTAGTTAATAAATCCATTAGTTCCATTACTAGATGTCGCTGTTCTGTGGATTGAAAGTCCTGAATCGGGCTATGAATATTTTTCTTGGGATACACTGTCTTCCTATACCTAGTCTTGAACAGAATTTTGTTGAGTTAGTAAATTTCACGCTAGATGGCGCTGTTCCATATAATGAAAATTGTAAATCGCGCTATTAATTTTTTTCCTGATTGTTACAATATTTCTGGTTATTGACATCAGAACGAGCAAATGTTAATTATTATTCAGAAATAATACGTTTCAACTTGAAATAAGGTGATTCTAATATAGTAGGAACGTTTTTGATAACATTGGTTTATTGTTCACCGATTGCTCGGAAAAGGCAGATTTCGATAAATATGCTTCTAGTCTAGTTGGTCCCATTCTCATCAAGTCAGGGTCTGATGATGATGTCCTGGACGATGAAGCGAGAGAACTTTTTCAATATTATTGGCACACAGAGCGATTTTAGTACATTCATTCACTGCCAAGAACACGTATGTGTGTTCATACTGAACTCTGGAAACGGGGCGACCGGCACCGAAAGTATTAAAATACGGAAAATACCTACCCATTTGCATAAAAAAGTGCCAGATAAGTGAAGTGGAACTGCAGCTGATGAAGACCAATATTTTACGTTCTTGGGCTAGTTGTAATGAAAGCTGATTAACTGAAGCGTTACCAAAAGTCTTCGCTTTGCAAATTGCTTTCGAATATCCAGACATACTAAAGCAGTTTGCTCAATCGCGTTGTGGCATTAGTGTGCACGATTGGCTGGAATTCATAAGTGACACCACTGAACTAGCACCATTCTTAGTGCCCGTAAGGCCCGTCCTTAGATATATGTCAATGGGTCTATGGGGCTTAAGACCATTGTTCACTGTGACAACGACCTAAGTATTTTTTATATTTACATTTTCTAAGCTTATCGCGAGGTATATACATTGCTCGTACAGCCATTTTTATTGCAAAATTTACCTAAATAGGTCATAGTAGGTAGGTAGGACTGGATATGTAATCCAGTCGTTTTATACATTAGCGTTTGCGTCAAATCCGGTAGTTCTTTTTTTTGCAGGTTTATTTATGATATTGGCCCAATGAATAATCCATTTTGGACCTCGAGCGCCGAACGCAACTTTGTCATAAATCGAAGACTTCGTGTTTTTTTAGATTTTGCCGATTATAACCCTAAACTCAGTTTTTGATTCTTCTCATGGCGTTAACATATATACAAGTCTGTAAAAAAATAGAACTACCCTATTTGACGCATACGAACCCCATTACAAAAGTCGACAAAATTAATGGATTATTACTGCGTAAACTGTTCGTTAGTATTCTAAGGGCTCTAGTTTCTAGCTCGTAATAAAAAAAAATCCCTTGTCGTCGGTTTCCGGACAGGCATGGGACAGCCTGTCTGCAGACCTGCTGTGTGTTCTTATTTTTACCAGGTAGGTTACAAGGAAATAAAATTAATACACGTTAGTAGATTGCACAAAACATTTTAATATAAACTTAAAAAGTCGTACAACAATATGAAAAATTATTATTGACTAATTATATTCACGGCATGGAGAGCCGCTTTACTATATTATGCAAATTTTATATTATCTTTAACACTTCCATCTAATATATCTTACAAAAGAAAAAATAAAATAAAAAGTATCTTTTTAATAAAAATTCTCATTACTCTAAGTTTTATTATTATTAAACTTACATTATAGATTTTATCTACAAAATACTGTAGCACTTTGGCCAGTTTTTCAATCGAGGGACCTCAGTACTTTTACCCAACGTACCTACCAATAATTTAATAAATAGGGTATCAATCAAGTACAAGTTAAAATTATCGTAGGAAATGTAGACGCCTACTGAAATCATACATCTATACTTAATCTAAATCAAAATATAAAAATAGTAAAAAAATAGTTGCACATTTTCTTATTCAGGTACAACTTGTCATTGTTGTGCATGGAATAGAAAGCGTGTCTACACTCCCCGACGCGGTCCGGCCGGTCCGTGACGCGCGGTCGACACTCAAGGACAAGCGACACTACACTACCCCACTACACCCTCCACTGAAAAACTGAACATCGCCGAGTGAAATATAAAAAAGATAAATAACACATTACATAGTATTTACTTCCATGAATTTGCATGCACCCGTTATTTTATGAATTGAGAAATCTTTTCTATCATTTACACTCAATGTCTTTTATTATAACAATATTATTATAGGTACCATACAGACTAAGGCCGACGCGCGGTCGGCCGGTAATGTACTCGAGGACTAATATCTTCTTAAAAAAATACTGTTAGATTGAAACGTAACTATACCTATAATATATTATGTATATTGTAATAATATTATAAGGTTATAAATAATCGTACGAGTGATGATTACACTAGGTGAGATCTCCGACGCCTTCGGGCGGCCCGCCGCGCCGTCCGACCGCGTCCGACCGGATATGCAACATTTATTACATACGATACGATACGATACGAGTACATACATACCAGTTAGTAGGTACTTTATATAGTTAGTATGAATTATCAATTTCAATATTAAAAATACGTAATTTCTCTATTGGCCTTTCGTTTCCACGTGAAAAATTAGACGAATATCGCGTACGAATATATATTATGTATACATATTTAAATATCAGTATTTCTTAGATCGGAGGACGTATGTATACAGGCTCGCTCTATAGAAGGTACGTCGTAAGCGCACGCGGCCATCCGGCCTCTCGTTCCCTTACCCTACTAATATATCGATATCGAACGAAGACATCAAAAACGTGACTCGGCTTTAAATATTACGAAAATAAATCGCCGGCGAGTCGCGCGGCCGATTATTGCTCCTATCGATAAATTTACACATCGACGTAACGAACGAGAATACAAAAAGTTATGGAAAATCGTACGGATATCACAAGCGGCGGGCGGCGCGGGGCGCCCCCGCGGAAAATAAAAAAATAAATCGCGATTCGCGGCGCGCGTCTCTCTCGTAAAAAAGTAAAGACTCTATGAGCGGGTCGCGCGGGGCGGCTAGCGCGCGTGCGCGGCTCAATTGGCGAGCAGCAGGTGCGCCGGCGCCGGCGGGTACGGCGGCGCGCCCGCCGGCGGGCCCTCGCGCCGCCCCACGAAGTACGCGGCCGGGTCGGCCGCCGGCGACAGCGCGCGCGCCGCCAGCTGCTGCTGCACCGCGCGCTGCTTGATGTAGTTGCTGAACTCGGTGGGCGACATGCGGTTGGCGCGCTTGCTGCTCGTCTTCAGCTTGGTGCTGCCGAACTTGGTCTGTGCGAAGGTGGCGGTGGTGAAGGTCAAGGGCTGCGCGCGGAAGGGCGGCGCGGGGGAGAAGGCGGCGGGCGCGGGGGGCGACGGCGCTGCCGCGGGCTCTACTGGCCGGAAGCACTGCGCCTCGGGGTTGAACGCCCGGGTCACCTGTAATCGACAAACATTGAGTTGTAGCTTCAAGATTATTTGGCTCCGAGTCAGCGCTGTGACATTGCCTTGGCTTTGGCTCAACATCGGGTTCATTTTCTCAATGTCAATTGACGTCTCTGTCACTAGTGGCGAGCGGGAATTTAACCCAAGCATAACTAAACACATTAAGACGCGATAACCACATAAAATTTGAAGGACATACGTATACGGATTATGCAACTAAAGCTTCATGATTTACAACGCCACTTGACTCTACACGTGCCAAAATCCCTCGCCAGATCTTCAAATCTCGTGACGTGTTTGATAAATGTGATAAGACAGACACAAATAGGTAGAAGGTATAACGAGGCATAAAATAAATCGACCCCCCCACCTACGCCTGCGAGGGTAGATAGTGTAGTCAAAGGTTAAAAGGATAGTATCTTTAGTTGTGAGGTATGTTGGCCTACTCCCATCACAGCGATAAACTTTGCAAAGCATGATGCCGGCTGTACGCAATCATCGTACGAGACCCCGACCCCTTCTCGTCTCGCTCTTCCCCGATCGGGTCAGCCTTTTGCAGAGACTCTCGTCGAGAGGATCTCGATGAGTGTGTACAGCCGGCATGAAAAGTGAAAAACAATGAAAGCTCACCTCCCGGTCGGTCCGCTCGTCGGCCGCTCGCTCGTCGCTGCTGAATAGCACCTTCACCGCTCCCTTTTCTCCGATGCGGTACGACACTTCTCCTGAAACGAGGACAATGATTATCAGTTCTAAGGGTTCTGTTTTCGTGCCAAATAAACAATGGATGAACAATATTTGGTGATTTTAGGGCCGTGAAGTCGTCGATATCAAAAATGTATTAAGTCGGTCATACTGAACAAGTTTTCCCATGGGACCGATATGAAAATGGTTAAAAAATATATCCCTGTTTTGTCTACATCGGATCTTGCATCAAGGTGTTCATTCGATTTTTATCGCGATGTTGTGTCTAAGTGTAATATAGTAGGTACAATCATCATCGGTAGGTATAAGTAATCAAAAGAAATTATGGTAAAACCAATCTACTACAAAACTGCTTTGAGCTTGAGAGCACAGCAATCAAAAGAAACAGCAATTTAAATCTTCAATCCATCTAGCCGATTGAACCTAGTTTCAACCGGTAGGGGTCAAATAATAACTTGTTACGTCCGTCGGCCTCGATTATGTAACAAACAAACAAAACTGCTATTGAAGCGTGCTAACTCTACCTTATTCGGTTCAAACTTTAGAGTCTAAAAACAGTCGATACATCAATGTCATTGGCATTTAGCAGCTGAAGTTAGTAATAATGTAACACCTAGCTCATGCCGAGACTGTTTTCATTGAAGTTATGAAACACGTTAGGTACCTAAAGTTCGTTAACAATATTACGGAGATAGATTATGATGTCAACTCTCGTGATGGAAGATCTAATCTAGTTTAGTTTGGTTTCTGAAGACAGGCAAGGTCACGTGAGAAAGGTTTATTTTATTAGGTTCAGCGCTCTGCTCAATAAGATAAGATAAGATTAAGTTTTACTCTTAGAATCACCCGGGTAAATCTTCGCTATTTAGGTACTCAAGATTCGCGACCCATTTATAAAATTGGCACGAATTCATATGGTAACAGAAACAAAGCAGTACTGTAGCCAACAATTTACAATTCCGTATACCTCTACACACATTAAAGTCAGGTTTTCAAGGTCTGACACAACTGAACTACTTCTAAAGGTTGTTATTTTATTTTACACAGGATTACTGATAGCTGATAATACTTCTAAAGGCAGTAATTATAATCGTTTTAATATTTTGATGGACGAATGCACATCTCTGTCGGAAATTAACGCGATCATGCTAGTTAGTTTGACCTAGTACATAGGTATAAATTGACTTATATGTGTAGGAACCATTTTTTTTAGATTAGCATAGATTTTCATAGTTATCTTTAAAATATTAATAGATAAATAGTTTTATAAAGGCTTTTCAAATCAGATGCAAAGATTATATTTCTTTGTAACTCGAAAGCTAGACCAGATTTATAGTTACTACAGTAGTAAGAGAAAAAAATACCTGGATCAACCCAGACTGCCAGATCCCTCGGCAAGTGCTCGAGCACATCCCTCACAGGGACCCCCGATTCCCGCGCCGCGCGCTCCAAGACAGGGTCCAGCGGACCCCCGGTCTTCAGGCATCGGAATGCGGACCCTCTGCAGGGCCGGTCTGGGTACCAGTGACCCCGGAACTTCTCCTTCAGCGCCTTCTCTAGCTCCTCGCCGAAGATGTTCACCCGCCGCCTCGGCAGTTTGTTGTATAGGTAGGATATGACAAAGTTGAGAGCGACTTGCACTTCAATATGCATTTTGTGGTCACTGTGGACAAAGAAAAAGGCTAGTTTAAAAAGTTGTTTAAGTTGTAAAACTTTTTTTAGTCCTCTTTCAAAACTGTATACCTAATAGTAGTACTTTATTTGCATATAATAAAGCACATAAGCAATGTTTGCATACATAGCACATATGAAAGGCGTTATACTTTATCAAATACCGACGAATTTCACTGGAACTACGTAATTGCGATAACTCTCTGTCACTGATAGCCTATAATTATAAAAAAATACCATGATTCATTATAAAAGAGAGTCTATGGCGAACATTAAAATTTCGTTATAGGGTTCGTGCGCGTGGGATGGTCTGCCATCTTGTGGTCGGAATCGGAAACATAAACATGTACATTGACACTTTAAGTCAAAGCAAGTGCCATCTACCGTTCTCGTACGTTTTCTTGTGCATAGTAGGTTCTGCCATCTTGTAGGCTACACTGGAAGCATAAACTTAACATTTACACCTAGCGCCAAAAATTTGATGTCTCCTTTGCTGCTCCCTATAGTTTATGCACGCTGTCCGCCTCTATCGCTGTTTCTTAATAAAAGTTGGAGGAGAATAAGAAAACATTCAAAGAGGTCAAGCATTTGAGTTAAACGGTTAAAAACAGCACAAGTATCATCGAAAAAGCCTTTCTTACGATATTCGACAATAACAATGAATTTTGTCGGCTCTAAGATTATAAAATATTTATGTAAATTTTGGAAGTCGGTCAAAAACTACAAATAACAGAATAAATGATTCAATTGAAGACGCAGTCAAAGAAAACAAAAGTAACGTTAATTTCAACCGTAATCTATTTTGTTACGTGTACGAAGTAATCGATAAAATCGTAATCGTGACGAATCGATGAAATTGAACCCGACTACTCGGAACAGTTTCTAGGCGATTTGCGAATCTAATATTTAAATAGTGATTAGTTGGGGTTGTTTTCTAGGAAGACCGTGGTAAAACAGTATTCCGCAAATAATATATCGATCGATGAGCTATGAAGACGGAGTTATTGTCCATTGTTGTGTTGCAGTTACCTTGCTATTTTTATGTGACATACATTCGATAGAATCAGTACCTATTTACCTAATACAGGCAGAATATTAGAAATGAAATGAATTATAAGTAAAGTTTTATTAAAATATTGCAATTGCTGGCATAATAATAGAAAAAATGTGTTTTGAAGGTTACGGTTAAGAATAAAATTTTCTCAATATATATTGTTGGAGATTTTTGGTTAAACGTGATAATAGTTCATTGACCCGAATCGGTGGGAATATCGACAAAAACAAATGTTGGCCGGAGTCTTCGAGTAAAATTAGCTCGGCCTCGAACCGATGATCGCACATTTTAAAATATAAAACCGTCAAAAAGTAAGAATTTAAGCGATTATAACAATAAAAAAAACCCTTGTGCCAAGCAGTCTTAAATAGGTCGGCGATGATGATTAATATATTTAGAGAAATTAACCTTTTTTTAAATGCGTAAATATACGACCTAAAAAAAACTATAATTACCTAAAAGTCCAATGTACTTTGCAGGCCTAAGCCGGCAATGTTTCCTTAATTGCCGGCGTGCTTCGCTCTAAGTGCGTCAATCACGAAGTTTCTCTGTCACGAGCGTTATGACAATATTTCCGCTCATGCTTGAAAAAGTTTTTATCTCTGCTTATTGAAGATGTGAGCCAGAACTCTTTCTACCGGAATAACGTAGCATAAAATATTCAAAATATCGTGGGACTACAGAGCACGAAATGCTGCCTGCCTGTGCCTATATGAAAGTTATGGAACTATGGGAAACAAGCTTTAGGCTAAGCGTATGCTGAAACGCAGGTGACACAGTACCACGTAGCGCAGGGCAGAGCAGATTTTGTAAAGTATGGAACGTCCTTTAGCTACGCACGGTGCGGCGCAAGGACGTTCCATACTTTACAAAATCTGGCAACATCACGGGCTTTGTAGTCTCATGATACATTAAATACTAACCAATTTATTCATACCAATCACTGCAGTGCAATATTAAAATCACCTGCACATCGCAGGAGGTATTACTTTCTCAGATAGAACTGAAAGTATCGCGAGTATTCGTTTTAAGTTGTAATAACTTTAGCTTTACTTGCAAGAAAGTTATGGATAGTAGAGCTCTATGCTTTGGTCAAGCCATGAAGTTACGACCTAATCTGTGATGTAAGACTAACTTTTATTAGGTATTTTCTATGCTATGGCAGTTTCTGAAGCAGTATTCGACTTTGTTTTGTGACTGTTGCTGTTCTGTTCAACTTTTTTTGAAAAGCAAAGGATTATGATATTAGCGTTGATAGCGTAGCGGCTTTTAATTAAAGTGACAAATTGGTTATCGTATTGATGTTTTTTTTTCTAGAAAAATCTTTTTTATTTTCAAAATTGTTTAATAATGAATGTAGCCTATTATGTTACACTCGTCATAAAAACGAATCGTTAGACACCTCAACAAACTACCTGCACCCACATATTCCAACGCCTAATGATGTTAAATTGACGTACAAAAAAAATAGTAATACTTTAGTTACATATAATAAAACACATATTACCTACACGTGACGTTGTGAAAGTCGTCATACTTTATCAAATACACATTAATTTGATGGAAACTACGTAAATTGCGATAACTTCGTGCGAAGCATTTAATAGTCGTATCTCTCAAAGTTAGGTTCGCTAGGGGCTGAGAGCCTATACCGAATATCAGAATTTCGTTTTCCGTCTCTCTATCGCTCTTGCATATTTGAGTGATAGAGAGCCAAATAGACGAACTACCGAAAGATACGTGGTAACAGCCCAGTGGGGACACCCCGAAAGTCACGTGCGAGACGTTTTTGCACCACTAAACTATATTCAACGCCGCGTGGGCGTGCTGCGAATTTTCGAGAAACGCTTTAGAGAAATTAGTTGTGTCCTTGGAGAAAACGCGTTTATTATTTGGATACGTTTTCTGTAGTTTAAAAATAGAGTTCTATTCTAAACTCTGAACGTTTAGAATAGAACTCTATTTTTGAATAAAGGCCAAGTGAAAAGCGTTTATAATATTTTATTAACAGATACTAAAACATTCACTATCATTGTCACGTCTAATGCTTTAAAAAAAGCTAGTCCGTTTTTGCTCGAAATTCCATTTTATTTACTTGAGGACGGCCGATTCTCCATACCATCGTAGTCCCCATTTTCCTCTCTGGGTATTGGCATTTTGGAAAATATTTTTATATAATTTGATGTATGTATCATAGCTATGACTTTTTTCGATTCTTGTATTATTATAAAAAATTGCGAAAACCAGATTTTATACAAAAATGTTATTGCTTCCAACTCCTATAATACTTAAACATTCGAAAGAAATAACATTATTGAAAATATTTTCACAACATTTGTTATATGTCAACCACCCTTACGTTTGATTTATTTCGAATTTTTAATTATTATAAGAGTTAGGTGCATTTAAAGATTTGTATGAAATCTGTTTTTCGCACCAAATTTTTACATTAATAAATAAATCGGTAAAAGTCAAACGTCCCCTATGTTAATAGCTATGGTTAATCAAATAACGTAAAAATATTTTTCACGTCAGCAGCTGGAACAAGGGTAATTTGCTGCTTAAAAACAGTGAGCAAAATCGCATTTTGCTCACTGTTTTTATTGAAATTTTCTTATCGCATGTTATTGAAATTTTCTTTCGTTTTGTTTTATTGCAGTAATTAAAGTTAATTGTTAGAATACCTTCAGAAAACATGAGTGAAATAGTGATGAAGACGGATTAAATTTTTTCAGGTTGTATTTTTTGATGGCTGACTGACGTGAAAAATTTTGTGTACTACACGAGATCAAAGTTATTTACATCTCGTGCGCTTTTGAGTCCCTTACCACGCTCAAGATTCTAAATCTATATAATCTATAACTATAGAATCTTTCGCTTGCACGGGACTCAAAACAAGCACTCGAAGAAATATCAAACTTTGCTCTCTTGTTGTACAAATAACTATTTCTTAATGTCAATATCCACAGAGGAAACTTGGGACTACATTTGTACGGAGAAACGGCGGTCCTCTTTTCGCTTAAAAGATCATAAAATATCTCCGAGCTGTCCTTAGCAGCGAAAGTTTAAACTGTATAAGCCGGATTACCGTTCTCTCCCAAACAAGGTGCCTAATTCAATTATTAACCCCCGGTAACGTCGTAAATTCTACTTGATCGCTTTATATTTGCTGCCATTCGTATTTCAGTCCAGGCCTGGTATTCCCATTACTATACGTACACAGACGAGTCGAATTCTCAAGAGAGTTGGCATTTTTTAAATTTTGTTCTAGAGTTCGTCTCTGCACTTTAATACAACGAAGTGTGGTGTCATTATAAACGTTATATTTTCATAGAAATTTGTTATTATTTTTTGATGACATTCCCACACGTTGTCACTACAAATGGCAAGCAGAGTTAGCTTTGTCAGGCTTTAAAAATCTACTTTTTCGCCCAAAACTTATTTTAGATTTTTTGTTTTCTTGCTCATAGCCGTAAGTTTAACTCCCGACCCCGACATAAAAAAAAGCAAAACATTATATTTTATGGAACACTTTTTATATAGCGTAACGCAATAATAATCGTATACAAAATCGGCGATTATTTTGCCACCATGATTGGAGGGTAACAAACAATTATTTTTAGTAACTATAAAAAGACAAAATTCTTTTAAACATTTTTACGGGTGATTAATATCGGATAACTGCCACTACAAAGAAGCAAAAATGCGTTTTTATATATTTAATTATTGTTTGTTTTTCAAAAGAGTAAAAGGAAATGGATGTCGATTTTTGAATTTCGTGCGTTTGATTTCGTCACTTAAAAATCTGTGGAAAACGGCAAAATGCTATTTTTGAAATACGAGCGATAGAAAATGGGAATCTAGTGGTATTGACCACTCGTTTTTTAGAGTTCCGTAGCCAAATGGCAAAAAACGGAACCCTTATAGATTCGTCATGTCCGTCTCTCTGTCCGTTTATGTCACAGCCACTTTTTTCCGAAACTATAAGAGCTATACTGTTCAAACTTGGTAAGTAGATGTATTCTATGAACCGCATTAAGATTTTTACACAAAAATAGAAAAAAAAACAATAAATTTTGGGGGTTCCCCATACTTAGAACTGAAACACAAAAAATCTTTTTTCATCAAACCCATACGTGTGGGGTCTCTATAGATAAGTCTTCAAAAATGATATTTAGGTTTCTAATATAATTTTTTTCTAAACTGAATAGTTTGCGCGAGAGACACTTCCAAAGTGGTAAAATTTGTGTCGTTTTATTTACTCGACATTAGTAGAATGGCCTAGTAGTGGATATAGTATTGAAGGGGGAACACGAAATCGAGCGATCGAAATTCAAAAATCGGCCTCTTGATGCCATAGGGCATTTTCTAGCATCTGATTTTCTCCAAAGGGCATCCGACATCCGATATACTGGTTCACCAGAGCTTTGGAGTCTTTAAGTAATTCAAATAACACTCTTGTATTCTCCGTTTCGTTCGACTCTCAAGTTATTTCTTTAAAACGTGACCGCCGTTTTATATGAGCTGGATCTAGACAGATGTAGACTGTGGTGTGAAGCCGCTGTTGGAATTTTAAATTAATTCCTTTGGCGAGGCAGACTTGTAGAAATGCTGTAATGTTGGTTACGCTGCGGTGAGATGCGAGAGGTATAATTATTAAAGTACCTAACTATTATAAAAGAAAGAAAAGCTTAAAAAGCATTTCAAAGGTCCATAGTAGGTCCATACTGAGACTCCGCTGTCCGTCCGTCCATCTGTCTCCAAGCTGTATCTCATGACCGTGATAGTTAGCCAGTTGAAATTTCTACAAATTATGTATTTCTGTTGCCGCTATAACAACAAATACTAATAACAGAATAAAATAAATATTTAAGGGGATTCCCATACAAAAAAGTGATTTTTAGATAATGATACGCAACCCTTCGTGCGCGAGTCCGACTCGCACTTGGCCGATTTTTTTTAAGCCAATAAGGCCTGCCCGATAGTTAGCTGGGTCCATAGTCTTTGAATAGTTTGAATGTTTGAAGATGCTTTTATACAAAGCAACGTACGATTTATCAATGTTTTTGTGCTAAAAACATTCACAGTTTTTACAGGAGACTTTGTAAGTTTGTATTGACTACGGGAAAGACGATAATATTTAATGGAATCACCATCAGGATTTTTTTCTTTTTATATGATGTCTTTCCTGTCTGTATTGATATAACATTGACGTCGTATCATATCTTCCCATATTTTCCCTATAGAAATAATAACATCGGTGTCATCGGATTGGAAAAACATGAGCGGCCTAAAAAAATATCTGCCCTAAAATCCGCATAGGATACTTCTCGATACCAAAACACAAATATTTGTCAACGAAAAGAATTTGGACTTTACTTCATCCCTTCCTATAAAAATAATCTACAACTATATGAATATACTAGTATCATTCCTCTAAAAATGTGTATTAAACATTTACACGATGTATATACACGATTTAAGTACAAAAATCGTGAGAGACTCGTTTTACATAATACATTTTCTTAACTGTAAGCCTCATGGAAAATTTGTTTTTAAAATTAAAAATGGTTATTTTTAAAAGATTTTACACGTAAGTATTTGTCGTTTCGGATGTTTCGTTTGATATTAATCTTGTTTTAACAATTATATGCTACGGATAATGTTACATTTTATATAAGTTTTTATGATTGGTATTAGAGTACTTAATTTTCAAGCAAATCTCTACAGTTCGATCTATTTGTGGCTTTCATTCTCCAACTTGTCTATCTTAAGGTAATGATATCCTGGTATACTTCGCCAACCATCTGAGCTTGGACCTGCCTTTACCTTTGCGGCTCTCCGGTCGGCCTTCTAGAAGACGTTTGGGTACTCTGGCCTCGTCCATTCGTAACACGTGCCCTGCCCATTGTAGGCAGAAAAAATATTAGGCATTAAAATGTAACGACATCAATATTTCTTCGACTTCATCATTCTTGAATTTATATCAAATATCGTAACACTTATATTCGTCAACAGTACCTACTGTCAAAGGTTACTCGTGTAAAGTTTAATATAGTAGCTGTCACGAGTTTGTGACAAGGGACAAAGGGACGCATTATTAATGCAATAAAGAAACTTCACAGTAATGAAATAATCCGTCAACGTAACGTGGTATACCTGTTTAGACTTTTATGACAAACTAGCGACCCCCCCCCCCCCCCCCCCCCCCAAGCTTCGCACGGGTTACACAAAACCTTAACGAATTATAACCTTAAACTTCCTCGAGACTCATTCTATTGATAAGTGAAAACCGATCAGGGGGCCGATTTTACAATTTCGAGTGCTCGATTTCGTGTAACTCCCTTCAATTTATCTCCACTACAAGTAGTACATAGGCATTTAAATTCTACTAATGTAATTGCTAGATTCCCAATTTCAAAAATAACAATTCGCCGTTTTCCACAGATTATCGAGTGACGAAATCGAGCGCTCGAAATTCTGATAAAATGATATTTCTGGCCACAGTCACAGAGTTTGTAAGTAGTATAATTATTAAAACAAAATTACGCTTGTTATCCAACTTACTCGGGATAATTACAGACATCAAGATATTCAAAACTCCATTGCTCTAAAGCTAAATCTGTATAAATACATTCTCCAGCCAACCTAGGTTAGAACTTAGAATGACAGGCAAATTAAATTACTGTTATACAAAGCAAGAAAATAACATTTCCAATATTATTACATAAATTTAAATTTGCAGTAGTAGCATTTTAGTCCGAGACAAACCAAATAAAATTATACGAGATCTTACATCGTAAGAACGACGTACCTACACGGTGACCGTTCTCAACAAAACAGCATGCAGCTTCGCTCCACGGACAAACAACAAAAACTCGTATCAAGATTTAAAATGCATTCAAAAATAAACCTTAAGCTTTGTGTAACTCGTTCGTATATGCCATCCTACATTTGATATAGATAGGTCTGTGTTGTTATCAGATAAAGACGTCGCGCAGCCATCATCAGATAAGGTTAAGGGTTTGAAATAAATGGAAGGACCTAGAAACCCTTTCGAGGGTCCGGTCCTTTCGGAATTTAAGTCAAGATAGCTTTGTTTAAATAAGACTGGGTTTATTGAAGGTCGTTGGGCGGAATTGCAACGGTTGTTTGTACAGGCTTTAGGAGATCTTAATGTACTTACCATATTATATTCTCACGAAAAAATGTTTAACTACCAAGATAATGATGTACCAATGTTGATCGTAGTTGAACTTTTATGTATAGTGACTGTTTAATATCTTTCAAAAAATAAAAAAAGTAGTTCTAAATTAGAAAATATATTGTTTTTAATTACTTCTCAAATACCGCAAGAAAAATACAAACTAAGCTGATTTACGGGCTAATTCGAGTTTTAGTTATTCGATGTGTTACCGATATGATACTGATCTGTTACTTCTGTTAGTGACGTTTTTGGTTGAAGTAATGTCAGTTTTGTCACCCATTATCATATTGGAAAGAGATCGAATAACTAAAACTCGAATTGACCTATTAGTGAGTCAGCTTTCAATACAGCCGTGAAATAAATTGAAATCTTAAGCACAATTTTATAACATTTTCTTTACACGTGTCCAAAGTTATCGTACCGTACATGCGTAGAATGTTTTAGCATGACGCCTTGATATGTAGCTACAAACAGCCAATTTCATTTTTATAGGCGTACGCGAGTTCATGTTTTAATCAATTTTAGGCCTTGCTAAGGGTTGCTAATTACTCGATTTGAAAATAATGAAATAACAATGTATTTAAAATTCTCAATACATCTGAGTTTTTATTAAGCGTATGGCGTAACATTGTAGAATATTTGAGTACCTGTACATTTACTCGCAAAACACGTTTGTATACGTTATGTATTGTATATTTATTAGGTACTATTATATCTTGTCAGTAGTAAGTTTTTTGTAATATGATCTAAATTTAGTTAGGCAGATTGACTTTGGGATATTTTGCTCTTTTATGACTTGAAAATTACATTGACTTAGTGCATAAGTTTTTAACTCCTAACGTCCAAATGATCTTCACTGTCATAGCTAGTACATGACTGTAATCTTTAAACTTAAGTCATCAATAGAAGTGACAGTAGAAACTAGAGAGTCGTCCATTTATTTATTTATTTATTTATTTAATCTTTATTGCACAAAAGAAAACCTTATAGTACAAAAGGCGGACTTAATGCCATGAGGCATTCTCTACCAGTATTTATTTATTTACCGTATGGCGATAACAATACGCTACATTTATTACTTCGTTTTCAACCTAAATCTACATTCTAAAAGTCCTTTGGGCATTATGTCAAGCACTAGTATGTTTACCTTATGTGGTAATTATGTGGGGTTACTCGGACCCGTATAACTTGTGACAACCCTAATCCATCTCGTTACGCTTATGCTCGGTACCCTCTATACTTTATGACCGGAGTTGCTGTAGCGTTAGCAGTTCTGCGAAGTGTCAGAGACACGTTAATAATAATTAAAACCGTCAATGTCTTTGCTTAAAATTGTTTATAATGTTCCATTTATTCATAATTTGGTCACGACTACGTTTGTCTAAAATTCGTTGATCGTACTCCTTATACAACCTTCAAAACTTTCCTCATGAAGGGAGGATTTCCATAGTGATAAGTATTCATCATATTCATTATGAAGTGCCTTTTATTCAAATCCGTTCAGTGAATTATGACTCAAAGATTAAGAGTTTTTTTTTACCGCTGTGGAAACCATTTTTGCTACATATTACAGTCAGAGAGATTAACCGAACCCCCTAGATAGAAATTTGTTTGCAAGTGGGGGTCAACTGTATCTGCAGCTGACTGTACCTGCATGCAAAAATGTTTGTTCCTCTTAGTGAGTGAAATATAGAAATTATCTAAGAAAATGTGCCTTACGTGACAAAAAATAAAAATACCCAGTTATGAATGATAACATTGATAAGGCAAGCGACTTAGGGTCTGTGCGGAAAGAGAAGAGTCGCGGAATCTATGGCAACCAATATTTTCTACGACTCTTCTCTTTCCGAACAGACTCTATCGGTCCGAATCGAAGAATGAAATACGATAACGATACGTTCTGGTTTGGATAAGTTCTCATTTAGATATTGTTTGTATGTCGTAAAATTGACAAAAGCAGCTCGATTCGGGCAACCAATGCCACTTTGCGTTAGAAATATCGTAGATATTGGGATCACAGCGGAATCGAAATAAACGTCTATTTTGACATGTCGTTTAGTTATCGATCTTTTAAAGATCTTTCCAAGATCTTAAACGTGTCTTCATCATTCTTCGATTCGGGCCGTATGTATTTGTTGATTAACAGTCTGTATTATTCCGGCTGTATGTATACAGTTTAGCATACATTAGCCAACACAAACGCGCGACGTAAGTGTATGCTAATCGTGACGAGCTGAGCCGCTGCCGACACGCCTCTGTTCTGATCACTAATGTAAATAAACAACATATTTCCGCCACTTTGAAATATAGCACTTATTACGGAAAATTACATCATAAAAATTACATTAGTACCTACCTGCTTAATAGTTTTGCACAAAATAAGTCACGTTTATTGTTTTGCAGCATCCACTGTTTTGGTTGTAGGTACTACTTTAGCAGTTTTACGCTATTTATAGGTTTATTGGATGATGGAATATATATATGCCATTCATACATACAGTACTGAACGAAAAACAATTACTCAAACCCGTTAATGTTTAGGTCATACTTAGCGACTTTTACTATGGCACCAATCCCGAAATCGCGGAATAAATTAACTCTCCCATAGGAAATTTCAACATCAGCAAAATGTATGCAACAGTAAAAATTTTCTTCGCGATTTCGGGGTTAGTCCCATAGTAAGTTGCTCAGTTTGACCTAAATATTAACGGCTTTGAGTTATTGCTTTACGTTCAGTTACTTAATGTATAGTGTACATACACATAAACCTCCCCTTTTATATTATAATTTACACTAAAAATTCCTGCAACTGATACAGTTACTGCGAAAGAAAAAATAGAAAAAAATTACAAATACAAATTGCCATGCTCAAACAAATCTAAAAATATAAGAAAATAAAATTACGAATTCGGACAAATAATAAGAAAATCCGTAAAATATTACTACACTTTTTCAGCTGTTGGGTACAAACTGACAATACCACCTAGTCAGCACAATTCAGTGTGAAAATTCAAATGGCACACGTGGGATGAAAATAAAGGTAACGAACACTGGGCCTCATTCCGTTCCCTTACAGTACGAGTACATGTTCGATTTTAAAACAGGTGGACTACATAAGTGTGGTCCCTGATCACACAGTATTATTACGGTCCTCGAGGTTATGTTATAGTGGTACATATTGTCACATTCAAAAAGGAACACAAGGCCAGGTAGAGGCGCGAAATGGCGCTGAGCGAACAAAGCCCACCCTTGTCACGAGTAAGGTCGCGATGATAAATACATAGTCCGAGTATATGCTCTAAAGCGCATAGAGCAAACGAACTTAGGTTTCGAAAATAAAAGCCTCTGAACAAAGCCAATTTATAAGTAAGAAAAGGATAAACATTTTTGCGGTAGGTAAATGAGTAGACATGTCTATTTTAATAATGTTCCGCATTCAAATAATTGTTGAAATTGCAAGATTTTGCCGGGACAACAACTATCACTTATCCGTCAAATGAATCAAATAAAGCTTCAAATGAGTTTAACAAGTTATACATAGTTTTAACTTGTATGTTAAACTAGAAGAAAGAAGATGATCCTTGCAATTTTCTGCTGCCAATGATGCCATTATTGATTAAAATTTTGCAGCGTTTCCCGATGTACCTAACTTATAGCCTGTATCGGACCAAATTCTCGCACCAGCATTTTGACTACCTAAACATTGTGCTCTGAGTTGTTTGCCTGCTTTTCAAGTGAACCAGTACAAAGGTGCTCACAGTTAGTAAGAATCTCGAGGTCCCGATACATTGGTTTAACATGAACCAAGAGCTCCACTCACACGCGCGTAACTAATGAGAATAAATCCGTGAAGTGTGAAGGTCGGCAAAATTAATTTAGCCAACCATTAATCACTGGCTTGACAGCAGCTAAGTGATCTCACATTCGAGCAAACATCTTGCGAGCAACCATTAGGGCTATTAACGAGTTTAAATCATACAAGATGGTTATGAATTGTAAGGAGCAAATGAGGCGCTTCAAAAAAATCGTTGATCCAACTAAAAATATACTCGTATAGAGACAAATCACTTAAAAAGACTTTTGAAGTAGGTAGATTGGCACGCTAATAAAATCCTTTGATTACTATCCTAAATAACATTTTAAATAGTTAAACGTGGAGAAGAATAGAACTTGCAATAAATGTAAGTCATTAATCAAAACTTATTTACATTGCAACTCAAAGTTATCTCCACCGAAAACATCTTAATTAAAGTTAGCTGGAGTGACTTGCGTTTGCAATTTTCGATAAAGTTCGATGTAGAAACGATATAAGTAAACTGTTTACTAAAACATTTTAGAAACTTTGTTATGTGAAGAAGTGAAATCACTTGTACCAAGGTGAGAAGGGGTAAGATGAATACGGGGCGAGAAAAATACTTTATAATGTTCGTTTTGCCCCGAAAATAATTCTTCTTAGCTAACCCATCTCCCTTTAACTAAGCACAGCTAATTTTTATAAAAGAATTCAGTAGGACGTGCGTAGGACGTAGTATGTGCGTAGCACGGAAAACTCTCGGACACCTTTTGCAGTACTAAGTTTAAAAAAATATATTATATGTTTAAGATTTCGCTGTCGTTATAAGTCTATAAGTTACATACTCAGATCATACATAATATGTAGTTGTCATTAGAAAAGTTTGATCTGCTTAAGAGTAACACGATCCTAGCCGCCGCCATATGCGCCAAAATGAGAGCGTAACTAATAAATAAATAATTATCAGGGGACATCTTACACAGATCGACCTCTCCTCAAACTAAACAAAGCTTGTACTGGGTACTAGGCGACGATATACACATATTTAGGTAAATACATACTTATTCCATTACTCATGTATTATTATTTATTTATTATTTTAATTCATACACTAGCAGCTCTTGGAGCTGATGCGTGTATACCGCAGGACTTGTGTTTATTTTGCAATAGTTCTAATACAATACATACAAATATGTTGTTGTATGGGAGTGAATTTTTGGCAGTGGGCTTGTGTGACTTAATTTCATTTAATATCTCGTCATTTCAAAACACGTTTCAAGGAAAATGATAAGATATCAAATCAACCTTGAGCAGCAGATCCTTGCCGTGTCGATTTCAACGAGAATGGTTCTATTTCACCGAGCGAGGCACTTCGGAAAGTAATGGAACACTAATGGAACCGCGGAACTGTTACGACATTACCCTGCATAAATACTTTATTATGTTTAATGTAGGGTTTCCCGTCTTTTATTGTCGGTACAGTAATGAATACGTTTAATTTTAAAAGCAATAACGGCGACAATTGTGTTCATATACGTAACTTTTATAATATAATTTCAATCTTCAGGGCATCGTGCTTAATATAGACTTAAATCGACCGGGATATGGACGGTGATTACCTTTTGTATTGTTTTCGAGCTGCCGATATTTCGACGCCGTTACATGCATCTTGTTCACGGGTAACTGGAGATAGCGGGTGAGTGTCAAAATTGTGTAGACCGCGCTCGGTCTACCCTCATTCGTGCGTCGTTTTAAGTCTAGTGAAACTAACTATGAATTATTCAAAACTATTTTTGAGTTAACTGTAATCCGCTTATCCCCGAATCATTTAAGTTTTGAATGTATATTGGCTATTCGATATGGAATTGCAGGCGCTTAAGGCAAAATTCGTATGTGAATCAATTGGCCTAAATTCTGAATTCCATATCTTCGAGCACTTCCGAGAGGCAATTTTCTCCGACAGATCTAGATGGTACCTATTCCTCGAGAGGGTTGGATCATACTCTCCCTAAATTGGCTATTTCGTGTCTCTGGGCCGTTACAATTAATTCACAGCGCACCCCATTTCACAATATTACTACGAGTATGTGATTATATTGTCGACTGTATGTTATTGCCCATTTAAACGCATGTTAAATTAATTTGATATGATACAATTAGTAATACCTCTATGGGAATGCTTGGTGTGTAAAGCCCTTAGTACACGAAGCGTAAGCGTATCGTAAAAACGTTACGAGTACGAGACGCGTAGAGTTCTGGGCACCAAGCGTCGCGTGAGCGTAATCGTTTTATAAGTGAAATCTGATTAGTTGAAATCATGTAGTCGCTGGCGTCAGATGCCTTTGGCGGATGTATCTACGATCTTACTTTCTTGTCATATGATTTTTTTTATTGTTTGATTATGTCAGATTTTTTGTTTTTTACGCGTGTAATACGCTACGCCTGTCGTAATGACGACAGAAATCTCGCACGCTACGCTACGACGACGCTTCGTGTGCGGACTTCTACGTACGTATTACGATACGTTTACGCGTCTCTTACGCTTACGCACTGTGTGCTGAGGGCCTTAGTGTTGCTTGACTTTGAAAGTATTTAATGTTGGTAATAATTTTCTTATTGTTGTACTTTTGATCCTTAGGCACGTAACTTAAACATTTTGGTGCAAAGTGAAATAGTTAATCGAATATGTAAAATATAAATACAAGTTACTGATTGCTTTGAGAGTTTGTTGCAAATTCAAGCCTAAAATATGGAATCTAAGGGAGGCAATATTTAACATAAATACTCGTAACTGTGTTGGCTACCTACATGACAGGCTTTGCCTAGTGTAGGAACCATGTAGAATTTAGTCCTTGTTTATGTTATTGGAGTACCTGCTTATCTCTTATGCCTAATATTTATGCCCATTATCAATCCATGTACTGAAATAAATAAATACTTTTACTTTTTTTAAATACTAAATCTGAAAGCGTTATTGATAATATATTTGTATATGTATTCAGATTCAAAGTGTTGTGTCAACTAAATAACAACCTTTTGACAATAGACCATACTTACATACATTTTTGTATAAAATAGCATTTTTTACGACTCCAACGACAAAAACAAAGTTAATAGATAGACCTGAATACGCTTTATTGCTGATAACTTTTCACGCAGGTAATGAAATGAGTCGAGGGAGGTTTCATCCCCGCCACATCCCGCATGTCCGTTTATCTCCGGGCTAACTGAATAGGGGTTATCGGCAGCCTAGTACACCCTTGAGCCAACTAGTTTACTATACCGTGTTAAATAAGTTGAGGATCGTAACTGCCTATGTAACACGTTTACACATTTATATTGATCCTTTCTATTTCGATTAGTTGATAGGGATAGCCTTCAATGGTGGCCCAAGAGGCGTGCAGTAATTTTAATGACATGTTATGAGTTTGAGCTGTTTTTGTCATGGATGTGATCTGGAACGCACGGAAAAACGCCCGTCATAAAGAAAACCCTGTTCCATACAACAGAGACTAAATGTCAACGATTAAATATGCCCCTATATGACGTCCGTAGACGGTAACGGATATTTTCGACTCATAAATGGGTCCTAAATAATGGTTATATTTTCAAAATGACGGGGGGGTATGAGTCCTTGCTGATCTCTCAGTGTGAAAAGTGACATTTCTTCAAGGAGAAACGTCAGGTCATACTCGTATTCATAACAAATATATATCAAATACATAACTCTGTCCAAACTTCTTATTACTACTAATAAGATAGCAATATGAGCCCTGTGAAGATATATCAATAGCAGTGACACATTTTTTATCTTATATTGTATATCGTGCAACACATAGGGGTAGTATATACATAGTACCTATAAAATATATCTAGGTCAATTTGGAAAAGCTTGTTTGTGAAGTATCAAACACAAGCTTCTTTTTTATTTTGTACCGTAAACTTGAAATTATATTCAATGTTTCATTTTCACGAAATAATATTTTACTCCTAAACGCTCCAATTATTATAGCACATATCAATTTACTATCCCCAGGCGTATACGGGTGTTTTCTAGACTAAAATTAGGATGTCTATTTTCGCAGACGAGGTGAAAGAAACGTAATAACAACTTAGTATCAGAAGTTAGACGTCGTTAAGGCGCTCATCACGAATCGATGCCAGGGGAATAATTTCAACTATCAAGTGAGACTAAAGCTTAACCAAACTGGTAACAGTACGCATCTTGATTACGTATAGTTTTTACGAATCTCTAGGTCACAAGTTACATTGGATCGCCTTAATAACTTGCCTACACTCCGTTAGCAATAAAAATATGGTCAGCATAGAGTGTACAACTGTACAGCACGGTCAATACTTTTAATTTACTTCAAAATTTTACCGTAAAAAGTCCCCGATTTGGAACCACATGCTTACTTCTGCGATGTTCTTTCTAATGCTAAAAAAGGTGAAGTACCGTAAAAGTCAATTTTACTAAATTAAACGGGAAATACTAATCTGTGGTATAATACGCTGCATCTAATAAAAGTCATCAGTAACAGCCAGCGAACGAAACCGAGCGTCGGAGGCGGCCTTTGAGTTCATCTGTCCTATATATCTAGGGCCCACAGCGAACACCGAAGTTTGCAAGTAGCGAGCATCTTTCTCTGTCACTCTACGCCTTAATTGGAGTAAAAGAGAAAGATGTCCGCTTTTTACGAACTTCGGTGTTCGCAGTAGGCCCTCTGTACCAAATGTAGCGAGTATCGACCGTGCCCCACTGCCCGAGAACACGCTTAAGCAACGGCGCGGCGCTTAGCCCCTCGAAGCAGGGCTCATAATCCCGTGCCATCTTTAATCCGCTACCGCTTTGAAGCACAGTTGGACTGAATTGGACTTATGTTGGATTTTCTTCGGTATTTCTCCTTTGATGTTATTACAATGGGTGGAGTCGCTCTAGCATACATAGTACATAGTAGTAGCTAAAATAGCAAGGGTGCAGGATTTTCAGAAACAGTGATAATACTACAACTTGGAGTTTGGCATATCGTCAGGTGACAAGCAAAACTCATTAATTACTAAAAAAAATATTAAACAAAAATCAACCTTATTTTAGTAGCAATATGGTTCATTATGGCTATGAATTTATGGCGGTAAGTAGTGGGTTTTGCTTGTCACCTGACGATATGCATAAATATGTACATATAGGATGGAACTACTACGTGTAAATTGTTTATTCTGTGCTCATATTAGGTATTTATTTCTTTGAACTTTATTGCACAAATAAAGAAAAATGTACAAACGGCGAACTCAATGCCAAAAGGCATTCTCTACCAGTCAACCATTGGGTCAAACAGAGACATTTGTTTATGTGATACTACATACATATATTTAATTTAAATGACAAGACTATTATATGATCGTCTACATTTCATAATTCGTGGGATATAGGTATATATGTATATTATATGTGCAGGTTGCGGAAAGTTTCCAAAAAGTTAAAAAAGTTCTCGGAATATTTATTATTAAGCAGAGGGAACTTTAATTTTGGAAATGGAAAATTTCGATTCCTGTACAAAACGATGAGAAAATTCCGAAATTTATCCAAGTAGAAATTTGGCAGTTTTGGAAACTGCCCGATTGCATATCAGTAGATACAGGACGCTGACGGAAATGCAAACGAAAGTATCCTAGCTCAAAAATATACGCTGTAAGTGTAATCAGGCCCTCCTCTCCTCTCCTACAAACTTTGTATACGTAATAAGCAACCTCGTAAATTTGCGTACAGAGTGTAATGTTCCGGTATTTTTCCATAACGCAGTGTAAAAAAATGTGTGGTCATAATCGTGTAAGTGGGTGTCAAACGATCCGCCCACGGCCATCAGGGCAGAAGTAATCCCTTTATGCGAAATTGTACTGCTTCTAGTTTTGGGTCCGATCTTAATCTCCTGCCAAGACGCGACATGCAGGTTCTGCCATGAGTCAGAGGAGACTGCAATGCACATCCTCTGCTCCTGTGGACCACTAATGTCAAAAAGAAGTACCCACCTAGGGCGGCACGTATTGCAACCCTATGAGGTACAGAACATTACGGCCCAAAGAATCTGGAATTTCCTGGATTCAACGGGCATCAGTAATGAACTTTAAAGGGCTGTCACAATAGACCAATGCCTGGTCGACGTGGCATTCAAAGGCCCACAAACTACAATAATAAATAAATAAATAATAATCTCCTGCCAATGGGGAAACGAATTGGATGAACGAAGTTATAATTTCTTTCGGGATTCGGGTTTAAGATTTGTCAAATATCTGAATATCCATTCTCGTGGATCTGTTAAAAGTTTTCGAAAGGCTTTTGGGCAAGAATAGAACGTAATTAACCACTCCACTTTGACTAATATTTCAACCATTCTTATTTTATTAGCACTGGCTTAGTACAAATGAATCACGGTATTATAACTGAAAGGTCGTTAATAATCTTTTAAACAGCTGTTATACACAAATCTGAAACTAAAACCGTCTGTAGGCTGAGAAACATACTTAAACCTACGCTTGTATTGTATTTACCACGGCGGTGGTATACTGAAGTATATTAAAAGATTTTTTTATAATAAGAAGATACGTAAACATATTTCCGCTTTAATGCAGTTGTGTAGACAAAATGAATTCCCCCATCTCCTGGCTGAAAAGAACAGAGAACAATGCCGTCCGCCGGGCGGAGGCGATGTGTTCCGCTTTGGCCAGGCGAGGCGTAAGCGATTCTTTACTGAAAATGCAATAATTTTTAAATAAATTTATTGTCTATCCTTTCATTATTGTACGCCGCGATGGTGCGATTTCTACATTAGTTATCATATTTTTCCTTAAGAAGAAAAGCCCATTCTTAATATTTATTAGTACATAAGTACTACCTACATATTCATTCTAAGCGATTGGCATTGTAATACGTACTTACTTATATATTGCAGAGGCGATTGGGTTATAATGATTGAACCTTTTATTATATTTTATTCATAGACATTAAATTATTATCAAGTTCGCGGGAAGAATATGTTTTACATCAACATTTATTATTAAATCTGACCTAAATACCTTAGTTATCCATATTTTCATTGTAAGTACATTAAAATAAAAAATACTCAGAACATTTTTAATCTCGCGTCCATTCCATTTATTTCCATTAAATGAAAATGATTATTTACCAAAACAAGCAAATTCCCTTTTTACCAATATAGCTCTGGGATTTTAGGTCAAGCTCTTAAAAATATCTATTTTATTCGCCCCATACATCGCGCGCTCGTCCCTCACACCTTACAAATGGCATGCATCCATCCCCGTTACGGCTCTCACCGTCTAATGGCCTGATGTATTGTAATAGCTTTATAAAAATCTCACCTACACTACTATCTACTGCTTTCTTAGACTAGACTAAGAAGTTAAATGGCGTCTGCGTCGATTTGAGGTAATTTCAAGTCCGCCATTTTCTCGGGGTGCTTGTAAATGCCGAGCACTAAGGACTCAATTGGAATAAATTATTCAAAGCTGAGTTACTAAAATCTTTTGGAAGCTCGCGGCCTAATTTGCAAAGCCCAAATCGAGTCCTAATTTAGTTCCTTTGGTTTTGTATTCTTGAAGGGACAAAATTAGTTTTGACATCGCTATACCCAATGCAAATTATACTTACTGTAGGTACCTATTAGAAATTAGTGTATTTATTTTCTTAATTTCTCTTTTAATCAACCCATTCAGCCAGTTCCTAACTGGCAGATTGTAAGGCAGGGAGTGAATATTGATTTAGTTGGCCTCGACCTTTTTGACGTCGAAACTACTGTGGACTTTATGTTTGACATATTACTTGGTGATATAATTATCCCCAGACATTTTATTAATAGCCGAATTGACGAAGATAGCCATGACGTATATTGCCTAAAATATTCCTGTGACCCAGTAGGTATAGTTGCCTGCGACTCTTGTACAATAAAATGCGGAAAAATATCATCAACCTACTTTATAAAGCGTTTATTTGTACGTTGTGGTAGGTACCTACAGGTTATTTTATTGTAGATGTCTGAACTCACCGTAAGTTTAATTGTAGTGATAATAAATTAAATTTGAAAGCACAAGCATATTCATTCGCATTTTTATTTCAGTAGTGATTCAAATATATCTTGTATATGTACAAGCAGCTTACTCAATTACCCGGTAGATGGTACTTTTTATTTCTACAACTAGCGAACGCCTGCCTATCGTGGATTTTATAAGCTATTAATTTTGTTTTCACGTCAGCAGCTGGAACAAGGGTCATTTGCTGCTTAAAAACAGTGAGCTAAATCGCATTTTGCTCACTGAGTGAGACAAAATAACATTCAAGTGACCTTCATATTCGAATGTCATTTCAACGTGCGGGGCCTAATACAAGTTCGAAGTATTTGGATTCTATTGTCTTTGTCCCTTTCACGTCATTAGCAAAAATAAAGAGACAAAAATAGTGCATACGTAATTCAACGATATATTGACGGTTTATAATAGACCCCCGAAATAAGTCAGACCGCATCGTTCCAAAACACCCTACGAGTCTTCATTCGTAATAATTAATTAATGAAATAAAAGTTTAAAATTTAATAAAAATACCATATTTTACGTATTTTATTATACAATCAAAACAATGTACTTATACAAATTTACGCAATTGTTACGCAGTAAATAATTCTACTTAACGACTTTTAACGATCTCTACTATAGTTGACAAATAGTAGTATCCGCAATTCGGACCGTACCTTACCAAGTTTTTTTTAACGAAAAAAAGTTGACGATTGAACTGTCAATTGATGTTCGTTAATTCATTATTTTCGTATTATTTTATTAAAATTTCTTTCGTTTTGTTTTATTGCGGTAATTAAAGTTAATTGTTAGAATACCTTCAGAAAACATGAGTGAAATAGTGATGAAGACGGATTACATTTTTTCAGGTTGTATTTTTTGATGGCTGACTGACGTGAAAATTTTTGTGTACTACACGAGATCAAAGTTATTTACATCTCGTGCGCTTTTGCGTCCCTTACAACGCTCAAGATTCTAAATTATAGATTATTATAGAATCTTTCGCTTGCACGGGACTCAAAACAAGCACTCGAAGAAATATCAAACCTTGCTCTCTTGTTGTACAAATAACTATTTGTATCATGTGTGATTCATTCGTTTGTTGTGTGAGTTTAAGTTCAGCCGAATAAAACATACTACTGTTTATAACTAAACGAGGTGTTCGATTTTGAGCTTTCCCTTTCGAGACCATACGCGTGTGTGTATTAAAAACAAAGCATTATTATAATCAAGGAAACTTCACCAAAATAGCATTTTATAAATATTTATAAATCAAGGCAAGTGAAAATAAAGACGTCAGAAGGTAGAAGTAATTACAAAAGTTTCAAGTTAATTGTTAGGGGCTTGGAAACAAATATACAACTGAGAATTATTTAACTACACGCCAAAGAAGTAATTTACAAGTAAAGTAAAAATTACCTAACAATCTCACGCTAACTGCTGTAATTATTGTTTCCTATTAGGAAGTATGTTACTAGTAAATATGTGGCTTAGTCACAATTGAATGGTTATGTTTGCTATAATTGAGCAGTGAGAAGATGATGCGTTGTCAAATGTTATTTCATGAATCTCGCTAAAATTATCAAAAATGCGAATAATGTACTTCTGAACAACAACATCTATTTTAAGCATCATGATTGCTTAGAATATTGTTGTTCACAACCGAATCACGTAATGAGACGAACTCTATGAATATATCATGACTTGAATAGTGTAAATTTTCCTATATTCTGACTACTGACGAAGGTCAAAGGCGGCCGGGACAAAACGCAAGACATTAGTTATGCCGTGCTTAAACACCCTCATGAATATTCGGCCTTGCCTCCAGGACCATGTATTGGATGTAAATCAAACTTTCCAGTGACTTGAGTATCAATGGTATTAATAAAGGTCAAAAATTTGCATTTAATTAAACTAAGCTTATGATTTAAGTCATAGATAAACCCAACCAACTAGAATAACTAAATATTGAAATCTGCCTATCGGCCCGATTCGAACTTTAAGATACGTCAAATATACGATATTGTATCGGATATGTCAGTGTCAAAAATGACGTTTTTGGTGGCCAATCACAATTTTAATAGCGGGAATTTGTGTAGTATTCAAAGTTGCGGTCGGGGTACTATTAAGAAGGGATAGCTGTCAGTGTCAGTAAAAATGTACTATAGTTCGTTTTTTTGCATTCGAATGAAGGTAAATAATTTTGACGTGCCTTTTTAATGAAAAAGTTTTTAATAACTCTTTTAAAAAATTGTTTATATTATCTATGTAAGCAGAATAATGTATATGATTTATAATTATTACATATTTGCTGTGATTTATTTTTCAAGTGTTTTTGATAAAAGACACGTTAAGATTGTTTACCTTTTTTCCAATAAAAAAAAAACAACTATAAGTGCTTCGTCTATATTTATATTCCGTCGCTAGATAAACCTATAATGTAAGGCAAAAGCCATGTAATACCTACTTCTGCGAGTGTATTATGGTTATTATTGCACATGACATGGCGTGAGGCGTAATACATCATGCCGTCACGTCACTTTCTACCATCGCAAGCCTTTTAAGACGAGACCCATGTAGTGGCATGTTGTGTGCGGTAAAAATGCCTCCCGATTATTATTACCATGTTGTTACAATTGTCGCCAAAATAGTTTTTAAGTTTGTGAAATTTATATGTATGTTAGTCTAAAGGTATATGTAATATGGGCTTTGTAGCCAGACTCAAATTTTAAAATAAAATAAATAACAAGAACCTTAAAATTAACTCCCTAAAAGTTCCTCATTCTATATTTTGCACCTACATTGTAGTCGTAGGTAGGTGATCAATCAATCTCATGAATTCCAAACTGCCAACTATACCAACAACAACTAATTTTGCCACATTCTGACGAAGGCCAAATTCAGCCAGAACTAATTCCCTAGTTAGTTTCGAATATTCGAGGGTTGACCGGACTTGTGTTGAATGTGAATCAAAATTTCCAAGTCATTAGAGTATCAATGGAACAGATATTTGCATTTGATTTAATAATTCATTATTTTTGATCATAAAAAGTGTCTTAATGTGACATTTCATTTCATTTCATTTCATTTAATCAATTGTTTTATCATGTTCATCAGTACATAAAGATCTTATTTTTAGACTTAGTAGGTACATGATACCCTGTTAGGGCATACAATATGGGACATGTTACTTAATCCTAAATAAAAATTACAATAATAAAATTATCATGCAACACTTGGTTTAAACTAAATTTAAACATGAGAGCAATTACTAAGTTAGTTTATAATTATAACAAGTCGTGCATGTCAACATAATTACGTATATGCTAATGTTTTACATTAGAGAAAATATGTAGATAAATTCAATTCATTCTCAGTAAATATAAAATTAAATGTTTTATGTCATGTTCGCTAAAGATTGATCCTTAAAAAATTCGTCTATGGTATAATAACATTTCTCAATAAGTATCCTCCTTAATTTATTTTTAAATAACTTAATGTCGCTGAATTGTTTAACAGTATCGGGAATTTTTTGCATTATTTGGACACATCGATAGAAGGGACCATTTTTAACCATGACAAACTTGCTAGGCGGTAAGATAATTTGATTTTTCCGTCTACTCTCGGGTTTGAATACTTCCGTTCCGTTAAATAAGTGGGGGTGGCTCCTGACAAATACTGCTGCCTCCATAATATACATAGAGGGTAGTGTTAATATTTTAAGGTCTCTAAAATGTTGTTGACAACTATTTGGAATACGTGTATTGGTTAGAATGCGAACACACTTTTTTTGCATAACAAATAGTTGGTGAGCATCGGTGCTCGCACCCCACAGGACTACGCCGTAACTCAGCCAGGCGTGCGCGTACGCGTAATAAGCCGTCATAGCAGATTCCAAATTGGTATTTATTTTTAAAACACTAAGTGCATATACAAACTTTGCAAGTTTTGATTTAATATTTTGGATGTGCGATTTCCAGTTTATGCCGGAGTACTACTTGCAAGACATGTTACGCAAGATATGCTCGCAAGGGAGCCTGCGGTACGGTTATTATGATATTGATGGTCGTATTTGTCTACGTGACAGCGTGATATTGAATGTCAAGTTGATGTGTAAGAACTGACACTTATTTTATCACGTGGTTAAAGTCATCTATAATTCGCTGGCAGCCTTATGGATGATGTTATTCACGCGATAAAATGACCATCACTTCTACCACGTAGACAACTGTAACCATCATATCTGTGTTGTGGTTGGTGATTCTGTTTATCACCTAGACATGGCCGGAGCACTCCTGCAAGCTGATTGATGTGAGTGCAGCGACTGCAGCATTAATAATTAATAACGTTAGCCAGTACTCGATTCCTCCCCGACACATAATGTATTTTATTCCACTAATTATAAAGACTAAAATAAAGTATAACTTAATCTTGTATCTAGTTATTGTTTTCATTATTTTTAGCTCATTTGTTACCATTGCAGCATTATTAAACGCATTATTGCACCTTTTACTAGTGAATATAATCATAAAACATGACAACTATACTGATGGAATGCCTATTACTTATTTGATTTCGTGCTCGGCATTAAAATTGTAATATAATTACTTACAAAACTTTGAATCGGCTGTTCTACGTCTGAAGCAGAAGTTTGTTTTAATTACCTGAAATGAAATAAAAATTAATTAGTTCACTTTATGACTTCGTAAAGAACTCATTAGGACACGAGGGGTTCATTTTCCGAAAGATATCAGATTAGACCTTTTGATTAGACGGAATAATATTCCACAAACTGACAATTGCCCTAATTTGGACTTTAAGATATGACAAACATTTGCTAAACGTACGATATGGATTAGATAAGTCAGTGTAAAAATGACGTTTCTTCAAACAAAAACGTCATTTTTGACACTGACGTATCCAATCCATATCGTATCTATGGGAAATTTTTAACGTATCTTAAAATTCGAATCGGGCCGCAGGACTTGAGTTTCCATAACAATAGTTATTAAACAATATTATAAGTCTAATATTCGGGCTATTTTATTTAAAGTTTTTAACATTATTCTAGACTTTTTTAAGATGTCAGATTTTTTTATGTTATTTCTACTTACAATCAATAGGGGAAAAAGTGTCCCAAAATTTTCTTACATTTTCCGATTTTACCGTTCCTTGCATTCCATTATTATCGTCATACAAAGTATATGAAAAATGGTAGTGGAATGGAAAAAAAATCTTGGGTCACTTTTTTCTCTTATTGTAATCGAAATAGCTCGTGATTTTGATTAGAAATAACATAAAAATTACCAAATCTGAACCTAAAGCGTAGAGTACAAATTTGACGACCGGTCTGGCCTTGTGCGTAGTGAAGCTGCCTATGAAGCTGATGGTCCCGTCCCACTATTTGTGTGATGAACACATAAATATATACTTATATACATAGAAAACACCCATGACTCAGGAACAAATATCTGTGTGCATCACACAAATAGATGAGAGACGGGACCATCGCCTATATATCATCGCATATATCATTGTCCTCAAATATTTATTTATTTTTCATTAATAAAATGGCCCACTTGCCGTTGGAGATATGACCCTTAAAACATCTTAAATAGGATAGGGAATGATATTGTATATTGGTGCTTATCAATGAAAATCTTCGATGCTGCTGTAGTTGGCACGCTTATGTTATTCTCGGCAATGTAAACAACTGGGTAATCTAGGGATGTGACCATGATTTAAAGCCGCACAAAAACCCGCGTGGGCATACAATTTATAAACTCGGGTCAACGACTGCCCCATTTAATGTTTACAGACGTTTTATACCAGCCTTGGGAATTATTCAAACGTGGAAACAGCGCCTATGTGTCTAGGCCCTTGGCTTTGGGCCTAAAAACTGTCATTATTTAGCTTTTCTTTCGAAAAAACCTTTAAGAAGTGGAGCGAGAGTGTGTTATTGCTTGGCCTAGATTATATTTTTATTATTAGAAAAAAAGTGGAGAAGTACCAAATCTGAATTTTACGATAGGATTTGTTCTGTGCGTATCTAATTTTTATGACTAGACTGACCCTTTTGGATAAAAGATTTCATATGAGAAATTTATAGGGATCGTTGGAGTCAAATAGATATAAAGTTTACATAGAACTTTAATAGGCTCTACTTCTATTCATAAAAATTCTACTTTGATGTGTTGTTATATAAATGAAGGGTGGGTACTTTATTGTGGCAATAATGTCAAGCTAGCTTGCCATCTTAAACCAGATCAATTTTCTATGTATATTAAGAAGCAGTTGTATTCTAACGTCACATTACGTTTGTTATATTTGTTTTTTCAACGGCGCACGCAGCGGCTAGTGAATTCCCTAGAGTGAGACTTTTGTACATAATAAAAGCGGTGATTGCTTTCAAGGCTTTGAAAATACAAACGGCTACGAGACCTACTAACTTGGTTGTTTTCTTTAGATATTAAAGTGCTTAGTATTATTAATCTTGAGCGACTAATGAAAAACTAAGTTATTGCGTTCAATACTTATGAATGTGTTATTCTAGTTTTAAAAGAAACAATACGATACCGCTTATTAATTGACGTCTCGGTATGTTTTGGGGCATAACTGATGAGTAGTTATATTTTAAACTGAGACAAGTTCTTCTTCCTCGCGTTGTCCCGGCATTTTGCCACAGCTCATGGGAGCCTGGGGTCCCCTTGGCAACTAATCCCAAGAAACTAAACTGAGACAAGTTATGTATTAAAAATACACCTGCTCTGAATTCACAAATTAATCCAATGCCCTATGGAATACACGATACAGATTATTGTAATACAGTCTGCCTATAATTGCTGTAGTTATGTGAGTATCAAGAAATAATTCAAGTGTCACTCCCGCACATATAACATGTCAGTACGTCGCGGAACGGAAATCATATAAATTGTCGCGACTAACGAAATTTCCATAATCATAACCTTGAACGAATACGAAAATATTTCGGAATCGAAAGTAATTTACAGAGTTTTCGTTTCAGGGCAAAGGATGTTTCACCTCACCAGCATGTTTGGTTATCGCTATGTAAATTTCACCCAGTTCCACACTTTCGCGGGAGATAGCGATGTGGGTCAGCGTGTTTTGTAATGTGCCCGCGTCGGCTGGCGGTTACAGCGTCGAATGCTAGGCCTGCATTCTCCGATTAACCCTTATCTATTACTCTGATGTATATCACTGAGTCCCACTCCTACAAGTAATAGCTGCAGAAGAATTTAGGGTTTTATCTAGTTACATTTTTTGTAAACAAAATATACATAAATGGGTTCTATCAAATTGAACTTGATCACAAACATATCACCATTGTATATGCACTTTTTACATGTATAAGTGACATTAAAGATAAGCAGTTGTAAATTGTGGTTTGCGTAATAGAAAAACGGGACTTTCCTTCAGTAAAACTATACAGATTTTTTGCAATCTGTTAATGATAATGCCACCTTTAAATAAGGGTTCCGTTTTTTGCCATTTGGCTACGGAACTCTAAAAACCTACTGAGAAGCCCCGAAAACACGAAGGAACCTAGTCAGCGTATTTAAAATTGTTACACAAAGTAAATAGATTTCAAACTACTTGTACTTTGTTTGCATGTGTCCTAATGTCAATTTCAATAATTTTCTGATTGGTGTTTGCCCCGTCATGCGGACTGCATCAGTCTCCCGGGCCTTCTCGTACGTCGAACAAATTGCCCCGTCTGGGAGCAAAGCCTAATTGTGTTTACTCTGCGGTCAACAATGTTCGTCGTTTCAAATTTGTTATCATGTCAGGCAAAAGTTCGTTTATTGAAATGATACTTTTTCTACTTGAATTACCTAGAAAATTCTCATGAGAGTCAAAAAAATATATATTACAATATATTGAAAAAGGGCCCCTCATGTAATCTAAAGTCAAATAACTCATGACATGTTTCGAGTATTAATAAGGTTATTTTTACCCGCCTATAGCAAAAACAATAGGAGAAGTTTTAGCAGTGTATGTACCTATATGTGATATTGTATTTGGGGAGTGGCTGGGTATGCTTGTGTCATTATGTTCCATAATAACGTCTACTGGTTAAGTTATTGAACCGATTTTGATGAATAAGTAAACATTTTTAACATATTTCAAAAAATACTTTTTTCCTTTGAAGATTAATGGAAAACAATATTTTTTACAAAATGTTCTAGGGGTTGGGTAGGTTAAATATAGAAAAAACCTACGTTCTAAAGTATATTAGCTTAACCGCATTCCTTAGGCAAGCAAACAAGTCTAGTCTACAATAACAAAATTATTCCGTTTGCGCAATTTTAAAACTACCGATTTGCCGAAGTTTTGTTATGGATACAGTTGATGCGTACGTAATTCAGTGCGTGGGAGTTTGACGTCAGTTGGCGACTTCGTGTACATAATGTAACAAGTGATAACAAGACATACACGTTTGGTCCTTATAATGGATAATGGAAACACGTGAGCGCTAAACGGTGTAGTTTTTGCTGGCTGTTATATTACGTGGTTGTTACAAAGTAAGAAACAGAGTAAATAGTTGCTAGCCCTTAAGCTTTAGGTATATGGTATCTGCTTAATATTAACGCAGACCAAACGCTTGTATGTCCTGTTTTTTGAATAAAATAATTAGTCATTTAATACAGTCTAATTTAAAGGAAGTGAAATCATGAAAATATTGATGTTTTTTTTTATCAAAATACGTCGTGTAACGAAATCTTTATATCTATATATATTAGAAGGATAATTAAACTCGACTTAGTATAACTAGTATTACCCAAGCGTTTTGGGTAAAGTCCGAAAATTTAAACAACATTAATCTGTACCCAAAGGTTGTCTGGAAGAGATCGCTCTTAAGCGATAAGACCGCCTGTTGTTACCTCTATCAAATTGCCTTTGTTTGTTTCTGTACATTTATTGTCAACTATGTGAGGTGTGCAATAAAGAGTATTGTATTGTATCTGTATTCGGCGTTTACCCGTACACATCTAAGTCTATCCAACACTGGCTGGGTATCTGTATAGGTGTTCATCATCACTTCTGACATTACCCTCCCAGTGTTGGGTAGACCTGGTTGTATACGAGTAAATGCCGAATACAGATTAAAGTTCATTAAATTTTCAGACTTTACCCAAAAGTCTTTGGGTGATACTAGGTATACCCAGGTAAACTTGAGTTTAATTAAACATTTAACATTATCCGTTACAATACGTACATATGACCCGTCCTTTTTAAAAGTACTTAGAAATTTCGAATCGCCTCCCTCGAAATCGAATCCCTAAGTAGTTTCACTTATACCTTATTAAAGAGTTTTTTTGAGGCACTAACAACAGCAATTTACATAAGTGATCCTACGAGAGCTTTTAAGGCACGGAACTCCAAAAGCGTTTGATTCTACAATAGAACACGTAAACGCTAAACAGTAGTTTTTGTAATAATTATCGCGTTACTGTTACAAAGTAAGGATAACTTTATGTAACAAGGAGGAGGCGCCTCTTCGCTAACAAGCGGAGCCGTAATGACGTCCGGATACATATAGCTTCTCCTTTTGACTAACAGCCCGTTACAGGAGACAAGGGACATGACAACCATAAGGTCACTTTGTTTGTGGTCACGATGTTATTGAAGCTGACAGATATTGTGAAGACAGAAAACATTTTTAAATAAAACCGACCCATGATAAACTCTATCCATACACAATAATAACGAGAAGCATATCATTGGCGCTATACTTGTGCTATTTCGGAAAGGCTACTTGACTCGTCAATATGGGAATGTACGAGTGGCTACCGATTGATATAACTTTTCATACTAATCATATTGGTACGTTAAAAATGTACCCGTGTTATACACGCCGAACATAGCTTAAATTATATTTGATGCAGATAATCCCAAAGTGACACCAGTCAATACGTCATCCCGTGATGGATGATATCGGAAACTCTTGATAAGATACTAAAACAGGTATTCTAAAACTGGCATCATGATTGATTACTACCTCAGTCTATAAAAGGTTGTTCTCATTACATGTACGAGTGCGGGCGAGCCAAGATTTTCGGAAAAACCAGAGTGTTGTGATCTCGAGATCCGTAAAAAACAAGCGAAATTAAAGACTGTTCTTACAGGTCCGTACGAGAGATAAATTCGCTTCCATTCGGAAAGCGATCGGAATGAAACCAAGGACAATAGAGATCGTAAAGATAGTGGCGTTTACAGTATTTTTCACTCGATTTCAGTACGAATGAGAGACTAGAGGACATAAGTGCCAGCTATTTTAAGGGCTTTAAAGGCTTGAAAAGGCATAAATGGAGTGTCAAGGTGAAAAATCGATTATAAATGTAAGGTGGGTTGGATGTTTAGGAACACAATCGAGCAGACAATTACAGGTCAATCCTTAAGGGGACGAGACTTTTCATTTAAATGATTTTGTATAAAACTTCCAATAAAATATAAATAATTTTGTAACCTTAGCTGGCCTTAGCAAGGAATATGTTTTGGCCGATGTGTCTCACACTATCAGTCAAATTTGGGTGGTTTTGTGGCTGGCTGTGGTCTCCGAGATTTGCGTAACGCATGGCTGTTATGTGTTTCAGTACTAATAAACTTCTAAGGTTCTCTTGTGATGGTAATGAATGGTAATCTTGTGGTAAGGATTGTGTGATTTATTTATGAGATCAGTTGCGTTTAAGTTACTCAATATTAAAGAATAATTAATTTTTCATATGATAATATTTTCATAAAGTATTCGCTGTTCGGAAAGCGTGAAAATAAAGTTGGGATTGAAATCCGCAGTGAGCAGTAAATCCTCATTGTTTGAAGTTTGGTCGCCTCGGGGATTCCAGTTTCCGAGCATTGCTGTACTACTAACTACTAGGTATAATGTTAAGTTAACATAAACTTAACATTTTCGATTGAATTGGGTGGCTCTAAGCTAGAATAACATTATTAAAAACAATTTTAGATATTATTTCTTACTCTTTCAAGTGTACTCGCAATTTCGACCTTATTTTTTATTTATGTACTCAACTGAAAAAAAAGGTTTATCTTGATTTTAACTTGCTTTCGTGGTTTGTTAAGTAAAATAAAACGGCCCGTCTGTCAAAAATTTGTTTAACCCTTACCAAACACCCAGTAATAACCGCTTTATCAGTACCCAAGGCTTTAAACATAATCCAAACAATGTAACTAGGTGCCATTGTCACTGATACCAGGGTGACATAAAAGATGGAAATTATATCGGACACAATGCAGCGCGGTGACAATGATATCGGGGACGGGACTCGGTGTCAAGGCATTTCCCTTTTTTGACGGACATGCCCTGGATGTCATTGTAAAACGTGGCTAAACATAATTATGTAAATTGAGATTCTGCTTTGGTCCACGAATTTTTTTTTGTAATTATGGGCACGATGATTAATTCAAAATTGTATTAAAGGTATGGTAAAGGGTTTTTTTGTGTGCGGGGGTATGAAAAGAGCGAACAATTATGATATTAAACTGTAAATGATGTGTGTTCTTTCCTGTTTTATGTTTCTTTTTGTACAATAAAGTGTTTTACTACTACTACTAAAGACGATTACATTTTCTTTATACCACGTCGATGGCAAACAAGCATACGGCCCGCCTGATGATAAGCAGTGACCGTAGCCTATGGACGCCTGTAACACAGGAGATATTACATGCGCGTTGCCGACCCTTTAAAAACTTGTACACTCCTTTTTTGAAGAACCCCATACTGTAGCCTCTCGGGAAAACCATATTACCTTTATAAAAATAAATATAAGTATTGAAATGTGTTATGCGTTACGTCATATTTACTAGTTAGTGTGTATCGTAGCAACCGTCGTAGCTGTCGACCTATTAACTAATACGATCCTTCGACACATGCTTGGAATTACATATTGAAAACATTTATTATAGCATGCTTTTTAATTATAATATGTATAGTTTACCTATCTTTACAAAGTAGCAAAAAAAATCACTTTTAGCCCATAATACATTATTTGAATAAATCTATCTACCCACGACATTACACATATTACTAAGTTATGGCTAAGCGTGCCAACCATTTAAAGACAGTAATGTCAACCATATTACGTGCCAGCTTATTATTTTCCGACCGTAATCCAGCTTAGTAACACCGTCGAACCAAACATAAAACGCAACAGTAATACAACATACCAACTATAGTAACTTACTTCTGATAATCGCAGTTTGTAAGCTATTCTACTGTGTCGGTTATCGCTATGCATTCACGGCGCGCTTGTTAAACCAATTATCGCTATGTTAATGTTACACTCATAAATATAACTTTACATAAATATGTTTGCGTGTCGTGCATACTAATTTTGTTATTCAGTTTGTTATAATGGAGTATTTTAGTCCCCTAAAATAACTGAAGCTAATGCGTTGCAGATTTGAGAGATTTATAGTACCTGAAATGAGTTTATTTTACGCTTTCAATATAAGTATAAAATGTTTATCTTTGCATGGTTGTGTATAATGTGTACATAATTACATATGTATGTCTCGTTTTAGAAAACAACGAATGCACTTAATTATTCGTTGTTTTCAGACAAAAAATATTAAAGCGAGAAGACATTTTAATGGATTATGCAAATAGAAGATGAAACCTGTATGTAATTTCTTTCATAGATTTACTTAAATGTTTTTAAATACGTCATTTTACTTCAGTCAGAATAGCGATAAAAAAAGTTTAGATTTAAATACAACAAGAAAACCTAAAAATACGAATACAAAAAATCCAATTAGTTGCACCAAAGACATAAAAAAATCTAATTTCAGATTCCTGCAAAGCGAAATAATAAATTAACGGTAAACGTCTACCCAAATGTACCAGATACCTACTTTCCGAATAGAAATCACGAAAACAATGTGTAAACGATCTAACCGCGTGACCGAGTCATGTGACTGGCAGACTGTCTCCCCACCCCACAAGGCCCAAAATCCCATAAAGACGGTGACGCAACCCCTGCGAATCTCCCCCAGTCTATACTTTGCATTTCGATTTTCGCTCTCACTTTTGAAATTTCAACTTAGTGCAGTAAGAATTTAGGTTGATTTTACGTTGAAATTATCCTAATAAGAGGTTGGTGAAGTACGAAAACTGCTAAGTACGTGTATCAGTGACGGGTATTAGTCTCAAGTATGTTTGTGTATCATAGAACAATAATTGGTAAGGGTAAAGTTTCGTACATGTTAGTACAATAATTGGCTAGGGTAACTTTCAGCCCGAGGGAGCGTATTTTGATTTGGATTTAAATACGTCATATGTGGTGCTATTTGACATACATATAAATAAAAATGCTATTAAAATACATATTGGTGAAATCAATATACCAGCTGTCAAAATAAATGTAGTTCGATGTTTGAATTATATATGTACCTCATTCAGTCACGTGGTAGATAAATTTAATAAGCAAGTATTAATAATCGAATAAAATGTAGACTGATATGGCATTATAATATTACCTATGTACTTACCTATAAAAATGTTTTTGTTTTTTTTAGGAAGACCGTTACAGTACGCTTATCTGTTAGTGCAAAATTTTATAACTGTCACAAAATCACACGCTACATAGTACGAACAAGGTTTAAATTTGATAAGATTATCTGTCTCCTTTTTATCAAGCAACAAGTCTAACAAACTGAACTCTTACTTTATCTAACTATTCTCACCCCTTCCCTACACCTACTCCCACACACTACCACTTAGAGACGCTTGTAGGTTGTAACGTAAATAAGTTTATTGGGGTGTTGTTATAGTCACTTAACAAGCATGAGGGTGTCGAAAGCTTAAGCGTCAGAAGCGAATATGTAGATATTTTAAACGCAGAATCAGCCCTAGTCTAGCATTGGCTATGTACACGATAAAGGCGCCTGCTTAGCGGTTATAGAACTTATTGTTAATTTGACCGTTGACATTTTGTCAAATAGTATGACAAAGGAACATGGGTAACTTTGTATGGATCCTGGTCCAAATACCAACAGAAATGAGAGTTAGGTCATTAGATAGGTATGTACTTCATTTCGTTCTATGGGCACCAAGCGAAATTCCATTGCAAAACTGAGATATTGGTATTTAAGTCAAAATATCATCAGAGTTCAAGTAAATTGCTGCAGGGTATATATTCGCGCTCCGCCACAAGCGCGGCAAATCATTCACCGCGCTCGCTCAGCGGTGGACTCTATTGCCTAGGTAATAATGGTGACCTAATTCTCAACTCTGCTGGTTTTTTGACTATTTTGATGTAATTCCTTTGGGTAAGGAACTCGAGTTTCATGAGTCAAAATTTTCACATTTATTAAATTCTACTTCTTCCGAACTCAACTCAGTTTTACAGGAGGCAAATATGTTGACTCTATAATGATGTAATTTTGTGAAGGATCATTCGCCTGTTCACACCAATACATGTACGCACAAGTACAAGCGAAATGTATGCGCGAATGATAATTGAAATTGATATTATATAGATATCAAACGGTACGCTCGAATTGGCCTCCAGGTCTCCCTGCTTAAAACACTTCAGTGATAGATCGCGGGCAATCCTTTTTCGAGGCTTTTAGATTTAACTCAAAACATAATAATCCAAAACCTGGGCTCACTGGTCCACCCATGAACTCAGAGTCAGACCAAGACAAGTCTGCAACGGCTTTGATAGCACACTCAAACCCCTACGAAATTATGACGTATAAATAACACTTACACAGCGTATATATCAAAATCTTTGCTGACTTGTCTTGGTGTAACTCTAGCTCGTGAAACCGTATAGAATACGCGGCCAGCTTTCTCAGTGTAGGCGTTACCCCAATCGATTCAGCGACGTCATCGGTAGCCGAAACACTCTGGAACTTTATGATCTCTTAACAATAGCCTTAATAAATTGCTTGAAACTTTAAACCGCTTTGGCGAGGAATTTCGTTTATATATAGCCCATTGAATTGCTAATGGTGTGATCTTACTGCCACTTTTAGAGTTATTGAAATCAGTAGAATAATGATTACTTATCCATTAAGGCTAAGATGGTCGGCTCTTTATCATTTGTTACCATGCCTGTCACGTTCTAACAAGTATGTAAGCGCGAAAGTGACGGGCATAGTGACAGGTGATAAAAATGCAACCGTGCTGCTATATACTAATGTTTGCGTGTTAACATGTTAACCAGAGACGTTGTTTAATAATTATATAATAAATGATTTATACTTACATACTCTGTAGCAAGTATGCTAGTAATATCACATATTTTCTTCACTCCAATAGTTCCTTTTATACAAAGGAATCCTCACTAAAAAAGGAACAGAAATATATAGACCGCGTCATTTCTCAGATAACATATTTTGATTGAAGGAATATTCGCATTCTTTGTCTGGCAACACTGGGATAAATTGGAGATATCGCGGATAAACGTGACACCGGCAAACTGGGCCTTTCGTCCATAATGATTAATGTTGCTATTTATACGAAATTCCTTAGAGACCCGGGAAAAACTTGATTGATGTAGGCTCGTGGGATAGGTAGAATATTTCCCTCTGTTTCCAATGAGGTTTAAGGATACATTGGAATGTAAGGTATTTGTCATGAAAGGAAATTGGGGAATTGGTTCATTTGATATTCAAATGGTTTCAATAAAATCTAGTTTCGTTCACTTGACAATTGACTGACATATACTGAGTATTGTGTGGCATATACCTTTAATAGGTGTATAAATATTCACTGGTTTACAAAAAACCCTTAAAATAAAAATGAAAACACAGAACGACTGAACTCGTTCTTGATTACGAATAAAGGCGTAGAACGATCTCTCAATCCATTTGGGTCATATACATTTTATAGTATGCTCAACTCGGTCATATCTTTCCTGTAGAAAGTTAAGGAAATCTAAAGCTGATTTTACGCTGCACCCTTTCAGGCGGGATATATTTTTTCAGTACCTATTTGAGACTCAAATAGGAAAAACGGGATATTTACAATAAAGTCTTTAACTTTTATAATATCATTCACAAAAGTGACTTTTATTAAATGAATTTAATGCAGTTACATAAAAATAAAAGCTTAAACGAAATACGTTCATCATTTAAAACATACGTAGTACATTGTAGTAGTTATATATCAAATTTACAACACCCAATTACGCAAGTGCTAAAAATCAAATTTCACTCAGTCCACAACAGTTAATATCCTGAAAGCATTACATAACTTACCCCTTTCTAGCGGAAGCGTTTATATTTATTTTCGTTATACTGACACAACACAGTGAACAATAAAACCGAGGTCGATGGTAATGGAGCTATTATTCGCACGAGGGTGGTAAGGTTACCCATATAATCTGTTTCACCCTTTAATAGAAAATGTGCTGTAAAATCAATCCTTGGTATGTAGGTGGGTTTCGGCGTCTATTTAACAAGGTCATTAGATTACTGATTTCGTTACTTGTATTTAGTTGTAAACGGTATTTTTCTAAAACGTAGTACAGTCAAGTGTAAAAATATGGGTGTACACATCTTACTCAAAAATGTGTCCCATAGCATATTATTCCAGTGTAATAAGAGCGTAGTACTCGTACCATATTTATGAGACGATTCTTGTTGTTTGAAGTATCAATTGCGTGCTGGAAATTGTTTTCTTACGTTTTATTTCCTCATTAGTAATAAAATCAGGTATCCAGCCAGCCATTTGTAATTATTTTTTATTACTGCTATTTTTAAGAATTGGAATAAACATCAATCATAATGAAGATACTACTTTATTCTTAGAGTTTTTTCTGACTTAAAGATAATTCCTTAGGTGTTTTAATGAAACTGTTTACTTAAGTTTGGACGACCGGTCTGGCCTAGTGGGTAGTGACCGCTATGAAACCGATGCTCCCGGGTTCGAATCCCGGTAAGGGCATTTATTTGTGTGATGAACACTGATATCTGTTCCTGAGTCATTTTATCTATGTATATAAGTATGTATTTATCTATATACGTATGTTTATCGTCATCTAGTACCCATAGTAACAGCTTTACTAAGTTTGGGGCAAGGTCGATCTGTCCCCAATTTGTTTTTAAGTTCTGAACTCTAAAATATAATTAACTAAAGGGAATCTTTGTATCTCGCACACAAAGAGTCTTATCATTCGATTGTGTTCCAAACGTCGCACAACTGTTTACATTGTTTATTGTTAATTCTGCAGGGAATGACAAAGTGTAGCTCTACCACTTATCTCGAGGTTGGTAAAGAAGTTGAGCGGTGAATTTTTCTAGCAGAAGTTTGCTGAGTTTTGAGACTAAAACTAGTTGATACATTAGGTTTTCAGTTGCTTAAGACAGTGTGTCCTCCTTATCCATTGGATAAACCCTGAAATACCATGTAAGGGTTATTTCTCAGGAATGCTCTAACGTTAATATTTTTTTAATTAGAACAAAAGATACAAAAAAAATCAAACAAAAGTTATTTCCAATAATCGACAACGAAAAGTACTGTATTAGCATTGGCAGTTTATGACAACTTGTTCGAAAATGTTCGGCAATGATGACATTTGTTAAAAGTCAGAATCTTAGTAGTGTCATAAATATAAAAAAAAACAAAAAGGTCGAAAAAGCTTTCATACTATTCTATGAGGATATATTACCTCAGGAGCTGCAAAAAAATCGTAATTTGTTAATTTCTTCGTAACCGCTGCACCGGTTGTTATGATACTTTGTATACTGGTTCTAAATACCCTAATGCACCCTTTCGGCTTTGTCCAATGGCTAGAGGAACACACTGTATAATAGAAATCAGCTTCATGCAGCGAAGACTTCAACAAGTCCGTAGCAACCATAATAACTTCTTACCAACTGCCTCACTTAAACGGTAGACCTACATATATATAAGAAGTCAGTGACATCAGATATGTCGGCGGACGATCGTAAAATTAGGCAGATCATGAAAGTCCTAGGCATTTCGTGAATCGTGAAAATCATTGTCCTGAGTCGACGGAGCCGCGCGGCCTCCTATTTCTGGACAGTGTGCTCTTCGTGTCATCCACGATGCCGTGCAGAATTGTTAAATCTAATTCTTTTCTCTCAGGTTCTCAAGGGTCGGCAACGCTTAAGTGGCTTATATGATGTTGCTTATGTCCATGGGCGACGATGACCGCTTCCCATCAGGCGGCTCGTCTGCTCGTTTGCTGACTAAACTAACATAAAAACATTACATAGGATCTTAACGATCGGCTTTATTTTATGGTCGGCTGCCGACTGTTACATAATTATTTACTTAATATAAAATTATTGCTACACCTACATTGTCACGGTATAACTATACGTGCTTAAAACGCGATTGACGGGTTATTATCATTTATCCGCGTGGATACCGGCGGCGCGTTCGCCTCTTAGTTTAGTTTTTCTTAAATGTGACGAAAGTCTTATCCAATGCGATAAGAGATAAAAATGAGGCTTGCTATTCCTTTCATAATATTGTTATTTGTATTGTGCTATTATTTTGGTTTTATTTTATGACATGTATAGCTAAAATAGAGAATACTGGATTAAAATGCTATAAATTAAATCTTTTTATCCGAATGTATTATCTCTCGGACATCTATATGACAGATTTAAAATTATAAATAAATAAATAAATATTATAGGACATTATTACACAAATTGACTAAGTCCCACAGTAAGCTCAATAAGGCCTGTGTTGAGGGTACTTAGACAACGATATACATAATATATAAATATTTATAAATACTTAAATACAAAGAAAACACCCATGACTCCGGAACAAATATCCATGCTCACCACACGAATAAATGCCCTTACCAGGATTTGAACCCGGGACCATCGGCTTCGTAGGCAGGGTCACTACCCACTAGGCCAGACCGGTCGTCACAATTGTAAGTGTTAATTATTTAGCATGACCTATTCTTTATCTAATTGGCACTCGCTGTTGCTACATGTCATGTCGGTCATCATGTCATCAATGACAGATGTCTCATTACAAAGACACATAGATCATACCCTGCTACTAACGCTGGGCATTAGTGATAGGTACACTAGGTATTGCTAACAATGACAGACATTAGGTAACATAAAATATAGCAAATAGTGTAGTAGGCGTCACCGAAATATTTTTATCGCTTGTTTTACAAGAAATTGTTGCTATAGTTACCTTAAAAACAACAAAACATATTCATTTTATACTTAAAACTAATTAAAAGATAAACTGTATGTCAAATGGTGGTAAATGAAAACCTTTTTTCACGCATGTAGTTTTTTTTTAAATTCAGAGACAACCTAGAGTCGGGGGCCTATTTCCGTATCATTCGATACAAACTAACATGTGAGATATGTCAAAATTGTATGCAATTGACATTTCATTTCGAACAAAAAGGCATCTCGACTGATATTAGAATAGAGGTCAAATCGAATTGCATTTTTTTTCAGAGTTGTTCCAAATTTGAATGCATAACCAAATCGATTTTGATGTAGTTATGAAGCTATTACTACATTATCACAGATAAGAAATTTGTTGTAACAAAACAGTTTATCGTAATGTTGGCCATTATTTTCGGATTTTGAAGGCATCATAGAGTGTTTATGATATGTGTGTAGATAAAATCTTTTTAAACTCTTTTTGTATAAATGGCTCCTACCACCGGGGTAGCACGCTGGCATTGAAATGAATAAATAATAAATAAATATTATAGGACATTATTACACAAATTGACTAAGTCCCAGTAAGCTCAATAAGGCTTGTGTTGAGGGTACTTAGACAACGATATATATAATATATAAATATTTATAAATACTTAAATACATAGAAAACACCCATGACTCAGGAACAAATATCCATGGTCATGGTGAAATTAGAATCTTTATCCCTCTAGGGTGTTGAAGTATAACTGAGAGGGTGACTCTTAGATGATTTTGGCATATATGAGGATTACGTTAGGCCTTTTGACTTTCAATGTAACCTAACCTAACCTGGGATCACTAAAAACGTAACGCAAATGCCGGGTCGTTTGTCATCTTGACTCAAAGCCGACCTCGGCAATGTCACGGGCGCTGGGCGCTGGTCGGTCAGCGTTCCGCTGACTGAATGTTTTATGATGCTGAAAATACTGATGCGATGCATTTTTTAAAGTCACCTGACTGGGGGTATTATCAGGAGAATTTATTTTTACCTAGCATTTGCCCGCGACGAATAAATTACTGAACAAAATTTACGCTTGAACGGCTTGTGGAACTATGTCTTGGATAAAAAGTATCATTATCTTGTTATCAAACTAAAAAAAAACTCTTGTGCCAAAATTCCAACAAAGTCACAGCCCGATTCGAAGAATGATTAAGACAAAGATAAAATCTTGAAAAGATCTTTAAAAGATGAATTACTAAACGACATGTCAAAATTGACGTTTAATTCGATGCCGCTGGGATCCCAATAAGATCTATCTACGATATTTCTAACATCAAAGTGACATTGGTTGCCCGAATCGAGCTGTTTCTGTCAATTATACGACATACAAACGATATCTAAATGAAACCTTATCGTTATTGTATCTCATTCTTCGAATCGGGTCGTCATTCAATTCTTAATAATTGAAAGACTATGGAGCTTACCAAAACATTAGTTGATTTACAATTTTAGTTTTTGTTAAAATTTTAATGCGTTTACACATTCAGTTTTTGCACAGTTTTAAGCGATTCATAACCTATGGCGCGTTAAAAAGGAATTCGAAAATAGAAGGAAGCGATTCTTTAAGGGTTCCAGCGGTCAATTAATGCCGCAAACGTTCTATATCGGGCCTGCCCTGGCTTTTGCTTTGACAGTCTGAGCCTTTAAGGCCCGGCCAAGTATTCAGGTGGCATCCATTTTAGATTCCAATAAATTCAAAAATGTGTATCTAATGTCTATAATGATATATGGAGTTTAATAAAATATCTATCTTGTTGATGTTGATATTATGATTTATGAGATCATGCAGAATCGTTAACATAAATTAAATATCGCAAGAAATAATGTTCTGTTAATTTATAAAGAATAAGTATATTACGACAAAGTACATACATATTTTATTACATATGAATTTTATTTACAATAACAATATACATAATGGATATATACAGAGGATTACATGTTTTTAAACGGAATACGTAACAAAATATAAAAAAAACTGTCATAAATACGTTTTTCAAGGTCCCATCTCTTCCACATTCTAATTGATATTCCGGTGAACAAAACCACGCGCCCTTGAGCTCTCCCCACCTACCGCCACTTCGCAGCGACGGCTCTACGTACGGCGGTTGACAAGTCACGCGCGAAGTCAAACCGTCTCCCGTCACGCAATGGACGTGACATTGCTCTGTGACGTCACAAGGTCGTGATGCGATGTGAAATATCAATTCTCACCAATTGTGATGCTGCTAAATCGTGGGCAAACACTACATTGACAACCAAAATGCATTAAGTTAAATTAAATTTATGCGAACTTCAACTTTGTGGCAACACGATTGGGGTTGATGTTAGTTTACCAGATTCTTTTTTTGTTTTTGAGTGATCGATTGTTGTTATCGCACTAACCACTACCTAAATTACTAGTTTGACGGTCGTTGCAAGCGGAAATAAGGCCTAATACTTACGCAATATGTTGCTATTTAGCTAAAATTGTGTATCTATTAATTATATCGGCATATCGGAATTATGCACGGGCATTCATTTTTAATGCAGCATGAAATTAAATAAAAAAGCCCGTGGAAATTTATGAATGCAATGTTTTTTTTGTTCATTATATTTTAGATATAAAATAAAATGTAACTATATTAATATTCTCTACCAAGAAATATTCACTATATATTTAATGTTAGCCATTGATGACCGGAAACCTCGTACCTATATAACCACATACGTACCTTGCGCTATGTCTCTTCTTCTTCCTCGCGTTGTCCCGGCATTTTGCCACGGCTCATGGGAGCCTGGGGTCCGCTTGACAACTAATCCCAAGATTTGGCGTAGGCACTAGTTTTTACGAAAGCGACTGCCATCTGACCTTCCAACCCAGAGGGTAAACTAGGCCTTGTTAGGATTAGATCACGATGTTTTCCTTCACCGAAAAGCGAGTGGTAAATATCAAATGATATTTCGTACATAAGTTCTGAAAACTCATTGGTACGAGCCGGGGTTTGAACCCGCGACCTCCGGATTGCAAGTCGCACGCTCTTACCGCTAAGCCACCAGCGCTTCTACGTACCTTGCGCTATGTATTCGACATAAAAGGCAACAAGTATCTAATATGTGCTAATATATTCTGAACCTTGCGTAATCGTGTTAAGGTCCTAGCTCGTGTGTATTCAGCCGGAGTCCTGACCTTTAGATAGATGAATCGGGCACTGATTTTAATTGGTGATCAAACTGTGCAAACAATCTTCCTTATTAGTTAAGGATTTGAATTGTATTAGCCTTAGAGCAGATGGTGTTTTTTTTATAGCTTGTTTATAGCAACGTCTTATAGCGCAGATAAAAGGAAAATTGCGAAAACCGTAAATTTTTGTACGGAACCTTCGGTGCGCGAGTCCGACTCGCATTTGGCCGGTTTTTTTTAATAAAAAATACTTGCATTATTCAACGAACCAGATGGTCAGTTCTGTCGAATTATGCCTGGATTCCGATTTGCTACAATATCTACCCCATCTTTCCCAGAACTTCTTTATGAAATCTCTTTTTGACCTCCCAACTCAAAGGGAAAACTAGTTCCACTTAGTTAGTTTGCAGACTAAATAAATAATGCCCACTGTGAGACTTCGTAATTGTAACCTGATTATTTGTCACGCAAACCGCTACTGTAAGACTTGGGAAAGGCCTCGCCTGTCTAAAAGTCTGGTTTCAGACCTAATTTAGATTTCATACACGTAACGGCTGTGCCGTATCGTGACTATCTTGACAAAATAAGAAGGTTCCTATTAAGGTGTGCGGCACAAGCTTATTCAGTACAAAAATGCTTGTGCCGCATAGTGCCGCACACTGAATGACTATAAGACGGGATTCCACCAGATTAGCTTATTCAGACGGGATTGTCTATCTAGATTTTTGGTGCTTCGTTTTTGGTAAGTACTGGTACCACGATGTTCGCAATCAAGCATTCTTGTTCAAGTTCGAGTTATATCGTTCGATTATAAATGAACAAATTTCAATCGTCACTGAATTTAAAATAATTCTGTAAGCAAGTATTGCAAAAATTAAAGCATATCGCAAGAATACGCCGTGTTAATCCTATGAAAATATAATAAACCCGCCATAATCGTAATAAACCCCTTGTATTCTCTTAATCCAATTAAAACTAACGGCCCTGGCGAACGCCGGCGTCTGCCAATGTCACATTCATCGACCGATGTAAGTTGTAACTTTCTTTTTTGGTAATGAATGAAACGAAAGTTACGATGTTAAATTAGTAGTCTTTATAATTCAGAGACCATATAGTAATCCCAAAAAGTTATATTGTTTGTTGTATTTTTAAACCCATTAGCATCTGTTATACATGCTTGGGAACACCTGAGCTAGGGCGTATAATTAGATTTTCTACAACATGCATTTTCTAAAAGTATAAGAAAAAATATTATTAAACAAAGTGGATGTTGGCGCTAAAGGTAGGGTTGCCATAATTATTTGGGACTCATATACGGGACAATGCGCAATGGGGTAGTAACGGCATTACTTGTACAAATACGTATCCGCATAGCTTTAACTCACATAGGTGGTTAAACAGATCTCTGTTTAACCACCTATCAATCATCTGATTGTGACCATGTATATTTATTTTAAGTACGTATTTAGGTATTCTGCATATACTGCAGCGGTATTGATATAGGGAAGAAATACGGGACGCGACACATAAATATTACGTCCCACATTACGGGACGAATGGCAACCCTAGCTAAAGGGAAAATTCTACGGTAGTTATAAGGAATATCAGATGCATCTTAATGCGCTAAAGCAATTGACACTACATGATTAAATCAATACCACGTACGATTATTAAAAAAGTGGCCCTGGCACTTAACGGCGTGTGCCAATGTCACCCATTGATAGAGCTGGCTCAGTGCGTGACACGTTTTATTTATGACGATACGTAGCGAGCAGCGGAGTCCCCAAGAGCGCTGTGGTTTAAAACCGAGCAGTCTAAATAGTAAGGTTATGACGTAAATCGTTATCATTATGAACTGACGTAACGTTAGCCAGGCCAAGTGCGCTCATGGGGCTACTATTTTTGACGATTACAGGTAAAGGGTTGCCTCTACTGAACACACATAACAACGCGGCTGCCATCGTACGAATTTAAAACCCGTCACAGACGGAGCGATAATATACCAAAAGATATATTATAGCAAGGCATCTTATGATATATTTTACGTACCATTTGACAGAGTCCACACAGGAAGCTATAACATATATTTTGGTATTTTAAGATATCTTATAGCAAGGCATCTTACGTTATATTTTACGTACCATTTGACAGAGTCCACGCACGAAGCTATAACATATATTTTGGTATCTTAAGATATCTTATAGCAAGGCGTCTTAAAATACTTTGCGATGTATAGCTCGGTATATTACGATATATTTTGGTATATTTCGTCTCTCTCACAATGTTGGTGTTAGACAGACAGCGATATATATATTGGTTTCGTTGGCGTGTGTGGTGCTTAACTATACTATAGATATCTGTCACTATCTTACGGTATATTAATATATATTATCGCGCCACCTATGATGGGCTTAAATAACAGCCACAGTCACGCGCACTTGTAATATCTATTTGTACGTTTGTCTCGTTTTCGTGACAATTAAGACAACCGGTTAATAAAAAAACATTACACTTTTTTGTAGATACATTGAAAATATTTAAGGAGCAAAAAACACAATTGAACTGATGGACCGTTCCATATTTGTCTCTAACTTGGCATTGAAAGTACAAATTGCTTACTTACAAATAATTCGAAGTGGCAGTTCTAATTTGAAGCATGTTATGTTTTAATTACCTGAAACAAAAAAGTAAATCATTAGCATACAGTATGACTGTTGACGCTTGTTTTAAGGTAGAAAAAAAATTACTTCATGGAGGCCATATTTTATAAAAAAAGAAGAAAAGTACGTATAAGGTACTCAGAGTACTTTGAAAATAAATGTGTGTGGGCAAACGAGTGTAACAAAAGAAAAAGAAAATCTTTTTGATAACAATTGTTACATGTCTTTTTTACATAATATTTGTCTAGTATATGTCGTGCATATACCTTATATTAATCTATTAATGAATTTAATTATTATAATGATCAAAACATCAATTACATTTAATGGGAATATAACAAATATAAATACAAATATCACGCTCTAGTCTGCATTAATTATCAAATCGCTAGTGGAATGTCTAAAACATCATTACAATCCTAAAACATCTTCTCAAGAAGCCGCTTTTTTTCGTTTAGATTTGATTTCTTCAGTGGAAGTTGCGTTTCTAATACAGTCGGGTAAGTACTTAATTGATTGTAGACTGCGGGTCCGAAGCAATAGCAATAGCCGAGTGGTGGTCATGTCTATTATGTATACCTATGAGTTTAAACCTATGGACTATGTTTATATTTAGGTACCACTAGTACATCCTAAGCTTCTGCCCGCAACTTCGTCTACGTGGGATTGGATGATGATGATAATGATTGTTAAAAATAACCATATGTGCTTTCTCGGACCTCAAATTATCTGCATACCAAAATTCATCTAAATCGGTTCAGCGGTTTAAGCGTGCAGAGGTATCAGACAAACAGATAGACAGATAATATCAGTAGGGTTAGTAGAGATAATTACGACAATAACATGTAACAAAATCCTATAAAAAATATTGTGGAATTGTGGAATCATGTGACTTTTACCTCACGGCCACCTCGATAACCGCATAACATGGTTCGTCTGATGTCTACCCACTACACTTGGTGAAGTAAAAAACAGAATATGAGTCCAATCAAACTGACCCTGGAAATCCGCGTCGTATGCCAATGTCAACCCATTCATGAACGCTGCTGCGCTCTGAGGCGTAACATGGGTTTTGTAATGAGTTCCCATGGATGCAAGCTTGCTTAGTGCAGACTTTATAATTATGATCTTGATTTGCTTCTTGTATGTACCTACTTCGATAAGTAAACGCCACCGTACGTTCCCCTACTACTCCTAATAGATTAAATTGGGAAGCATCCTCGTTTTAGTGATTAATTAGGAATCAGGTTGACATGCTAGTGCTGACATGAAACTTCATCCTACCTACTAACAAATCACACCATGACGCGCCCCATTGAATAACAACCAATCAATGGCTATCGATCGGCGAACGTAACAGGGGGCCTACCGCGAACGCTGTAGTTCACAAATTGCAGGCATCTTTCTCTGGCACTCTAATCACGCCTGAAGTGGAGTAAAAGATAGATGCCCACAATTTATGAACATCGGTGTTTGTGGTAGACTCTCAGGTACCCACACCGCATGTATACATAATTGTAGTGAGGTTTGTCGGGCCGATTTCTATCTGGGTCCCCAAGGCACGGTTGTTGTTCACCGTGCCTGAAAGGCGAATTCGGACGTGAACCTGACATCGAACCGATATTAGAATAATACCTATTGGAATCATAGTTAGCTGTCATTCGGGGGTTCATTTCGCTTAGAATTGTCCGCATATATATCAGGGGAATATTATTCTAATATTGGTTTGATGTCAGGGTGGGTAGCCAAGATGCCAATCGTTTACGCTCCGTAGCGAACGAAACGGAACTATATCTGTCGCACAAATATGGCAGAGTTATAGAAACAAAGCGTTTCGGCATCGTAGTTCAAACGATTGTCAGCTCGGCTAGGCACCCTGATGCACATTCGAATTGGCCGTTTAGACGCTGTTGCAACAAATTCCAGCAAATTAGTGAAATAAAGCTAACCATATATTTTATTATTTACAAAAACCTTGATAAATCATGCTAATTCACGTTCCACACTTCAATTGCGATCGACGGATGCATTTTAAGGCCGGGGGAAGTGACCCCATCATTCAATATCCTTGTTTGTCCCAACCGGCCGCATCGACTGCGGACTAGATAACGCAGCACGCAGATTGTCTGCTGAGATAACTTGTGACGTCATGGAAACTGGCACGGTTAAACCGGGCAATGCGCATTTTGCGATTTTTATTCGTGACAGTCACAAACATGTAAAGGCAGCAAAAACAGAAGTACAGAACATTAAGTGCACATCACCGACCGCAATGGACCGATATCAGCATAATGGTAGCTATGAAGCCAGCGCTGGTCTTCCGTAGGGCCCATTCGGTGAAGCCACGACAAATAACACATACAGTAAAACATTACAAAGGAAAAAAATAATTACTACTACAGAAATAAACACGAAAACATTTTGGGCGATGCTGCTTAAAAATAAATTACTTTTAGGTTTTGTTCTAATGTGTGCTAATGTGTATAATAACGACCATAACGTTTTCATTAAAAGAGAACAATCTGTTTTACTATTACACTTATTGAAATACTAAACGAAAAGGTTCGAGTGCTTAATATTGTCTCATTAGTTTTGCCACTTTCAATAATCATTCATTGAAAGGTATGTGTATGTGGGATAAAGGCTATCATTGGAATTAAAGTTTAACATATTTACATTTACCTTCCCTTAAAGTTGCTTTAAATTCATTAAAAATCATGCATATGCTGCTATACACAGCTGAAAGTATGTAGGTTTTAATTTTATTCATGTATGATCAAATACAAGGTCTATTTAATATAATACAAATTAACAAAACGTAGTTGACGATACGTAGACCCCTGCAGAGGTATCATGGTCGCATTTTTATCACCTGTCATATCATACGTTACTTTCGCACTTACATACTTGTTAGAACGTGACAGGCATGGTGACAAATGATAAAGAGCCGACCATATTGGCCCTACTCCTCGTATTGTTTGATTGTAAGCAATCGACCGTCACGGTCTATGAACAATTGACTATCATGAAAACAATCCTAGCTAACCTACACAGTGTGAAAGAGATTCTTTGACCGGTCGTCAAGCGAGGCGAATCACTTCTGTGTACAATTACACAACGTCGTTACAGCTAAACAAATAACTATTTCATTGTTTTTCACTGCGTCACAGACTACAAAGCAGATGGTTCACTGACGCAATTTGTTAAAGTGGCTTAGTCTTATTTATTTTTATTTATTTATCAGTGTGGCCTAGTTGACCACAGTAACCTACTTTTATAAATATTTAACTATTTCGAAGAGTACCTGACGCGCTGCGAATTAGGTACTTGCTAATCCACATACAGTAGTTTACTATCTACCCCCATTCAATATTTATTATTATTACTCACATGTTACCACTCTTACTATCGTTTGCATTCTCACTCAATCACGTTCATTATTCAAGACTTACTATTTCTGCAAGCCATTCCTGGTAGAAAAAGGTGACATCAGTTATACTTGTCATATTTTCGATAATTCCATAACCAAAAGTTAAATTTGAGCAGAAATATTTAGCATGGAACAATTCGTACTTTTTACGAGCGATGTGTTTTTTGCGATAAAAGTCACGTTTTAACTGCGCATTTACCATTTCATTAGGTAGCTAAATACTAACTGATTCAATGTTTACCTGTTACCATCTGTTCCAACACGTGCTTGTAAACAATCATGAATAGGTCTAGAAAACATAAAGTCATCGTCACCCCAATAGGTGCAGTTGGCACTTGACTTTGATACAAGGTTTGAACTAGTTTGAACTATGTCAAAACAAAGAGTAGGTAGCGCAGACTGAGTAAAAGCGGTTTCAGACCTAGCGTATTTTTCTCGTACGTCCTGTACCACGACTACACTGACAAGAGTATACGACTGAGAAGAAGAAAAATACGGTCATTTTGGCGTTACTAGCTTACATGCGCATTACATTTCCCTACACTTGCTTGTTACGAGCTTACAAGCGCGTTACTAGTACCGTACGCTCCTAACCGCCCTAATACGAACTCGAGAATTTGATTCGAGAAAAACTAAAATTTCTCTGAAAATCCATTTTTAAGGGCGAATTTAATAATTAGTCGCTGATGTCATCCTTTTTTTTTACATAACTTACGAAACCTTTTATACATATCCCTACATAAGTATCAGATGTCTTTGCAATTCTGGTCATTAGGAGTCAAGCTGTCAGGCAAAATTTGTCAGGAAACTACTAATAAATAGGCAATTACGTACCGCGTCAAAGAGACAACGACAATAGATCTCATTGTTGTGTGTCATTGTCGATGTCGTCGCGTGGATGTATTTGCCGTTGTCGTTTGTCGCCTTCGTATCTTCAGTCGATCACTCCAGTAATCGAGCCCTGTGTATCGTTTTATTTACTTGCCTATTTTCGACAGTGACGGATATCTCCGGCGTTTCTGACGGATATTAAATTGGCAAATTATCTGAAGTTCTAGGCTGAACCGGGTCAGATGTCAGAAACATGATTTGCTTTTATAATTACTTATCTGATAAATTATTTCAATAACTGAAATATTAGATCAATTTTGGAGATCAGAAGCTGTATCCACCACGTGTCATAAAAATAAATTGGGTTCGTATTGGTTGGTATTCGCAGCTCCGCACAGTTACTCGTTATATTAAGTTTTAAGAAATAGGAATAAAAAATTATAAAAGAAGTGGGTTATCAAATAAAAACTCGTGCTCCGTGTGAATCGACAATAAAAATCTAATTATATAATTTTCGAACCTTATCACAAAATTTCATATTAAGAAATGCGACCTGTAGTCGAGAACATCCGGACATACGAAATCTTTCGTGTCCAAGCTGAAACGGAGACCTTCGTTCCGCTCGGTCAATAAATAGTTTAGTTTTATTATGTCTTGAATGTTTCTAGGCCCTAAAAGGTTGATTGTTCATTTAAATACATTTGATTTATGCCCTTTGATTATTAAGTTAATATTACATATTTTGAATTCTTCTTAAGTTATTTTATTTCTGAGATATACCTACATTAATCAAATCCAAACTAGTAACAATATTTGGAATCAATATCCAACTAACTGTTCACCATCATTTAACTTACATAATATTGCATTTCTAACTTCAAAGAACATGCAGAAATGTTATTAAAGGCTTACAATCGATATACAGTTCTAGGTCAAACCTAACATTAGCCTCGCTGCCAAAACGGGATTAGCCTAAATCGATCGCTGGATTCACCCAGACGGTTTATGGATACCTACAGTCTGTATTCTGTGACCAACGAGGATATTTATTGAGTGTATTACAAACTCACATAAATCTAAGATTACGTTATACGATCTGATGCTACCACAACGCACAAGTACCTGTAGTAAAACGAATACAAAGTAAGTAATGTAAGTTCATAGGACATCCGAGCATTCGTGCATCCAAAATAAAATAGACTACTCTTCATAGTAGTTAATACTATGCCAAGTACTTAATACAATTTAAAGATTCAGAAATACACGGCGTTCTGTACTTATTTATGTCAATAACTTGACTAACAGAGCTAGGCTTCAATTGTTTTCATTCTTGTGCATATATAAATAACTTTGATGCTTGAAATAAAATGCTTGGGCAAAATGTTAATTAACCATTATTTAACGTAAACAAGCGTTTAATCAATCTTAGTAAGACCAGAATAAATAATGTTCTTAAAGATAAATGTGAAACATTTCGAGCGTGAATGGATTATTTCGTGTTTTGATTTTAACTTTAGCTGCAGGACAGGGTATTTGTTTAGAAATGAAAATAAACACGTCATAAAATAAAGTAAATGTATTTATGGAGAAGAGGCACATTTTATGATAATTTAAATAAAAAGGGTTTACTAAATTATATAGAAAGGAGGTAGGTAAACCGAGACTCTTAACTACAAACGATATTGGTATTAAGAAAAGGTAATAGGGTAGATATTTCCTAAGAGGGTCGAATAGATTTATCAGAGTTTGAAGTTAAACAACACAACTTTTTCAAGTGAATGGTATTAATACCTTTTCTTAACACACACAGATTGAGAGGTTTTTAATAATACCTAATGAGCGAGGCGCCGTTACAATCGTCTTTTCTGTTGTGACGTAGACGATTTATCAAAACAGATATTTTTAATAATTATTCCACTTGTTCGATGCACATCTGAATTATGTCATAACTATTATACCACGAGATGGCGTCGTAAATATCCGCGGAAGTGCTATGACGGCATATCGTGGGAATCTTGAACGGCTGCCAGTAGAAATTGGAAAATTTATACTAAGTGTCCCGTGTCGTTGGCATACGAACAGACGGACACCGGACCAGTGTTATTATTATTACTTTCTCTCCAGCTAAAATTATAACGGGAGGTTATAAATGAGTAGATAACTTACTAATTTTGTGCTAACATATTGTGCTGTTTGTTCCCGTATTTTTGAAAACCCAGCATTTAATAAGGGACCAAAATCGAAATAAATTATGTTTCACCCATATTTTGCCTGATGTGTTGAAATTTTATTAAGTAGGTTTTCGCTTATTTTTTTCTTAAATAAGTCAAAACCTACTTAAGCTCTTTTTTAATAAATAATTGCCCTTAAAATGAAATCCATGTTAACAATTTTAGACCATAATCAAAACCATGCGAACATATCTTCCCAGTGAAAAGATATTTGATCTTGCAGTACATCGCAAATTACATCATTCCAGGAGATCCAGAGCAATTTAAGATTAGTTTCATGGGCAGTAGAGTCGATTATCGCCCCGCACATGTTTCCGTGCGGCAGCACGCAATCAGGATACAATGATTAATCCCGACGAATGAGCAGATACAGTGAGCCGTCGCTCGTGGATAACTAACCATGAACGCTGTGTGCGCTTGTGGGGCATGTTAAATTTGGGGTATATACAGGCTTTTAGGTAAGTATAAACACTATTAGTAGCACGAATACTTGTGTCTAACTACCTAGTGATTATTTACATAAAGTATTTTTACTTAGTTTCCTTCATTTTTCAAGGCGTATGCATGCAGGTAGAGTTTATTGGCTACCTTTATGTAACTAAGTTACTAGCCAGTTGATGTAGTGGCAAAAATACAACGAGAATAATAACAGGAGTAAAAAATATAAAATATTGCATTTCTTGATAAGAACTTGCATTGACATATTCAATATTTATTTTGTGCGATATACGATAAACTGAAGCAAAATGCAAAACTTCAGGGTATTTTTAATATAAATATTTTAAATTGTTCTGTCAGACAGTTCAGTTTCAGCCAAGTTTTTTCCTGGAAGGTTAAGACGTCTTTTAGATTACCATAGAGACAAAGTCCTAATCACTTTGCAGACTCGATGCAAATTAGAATAATAATATAAGTAGCCGACTATTTGCATTAATTATAATAATAAAGTAAAGCATGAGATATAGGCAGAATTCTGGTTTGATCATTGGAATAAATTATAGGAATGGTTGAGAATGATTGAATTAATCTAATTTAAGTCGCTAACGGTTTTAATAACTTTGGGAGTTCTCCAAAATTAATTCAAATTCAAATACAAGTAGGTAATATAGCATATTCATGGGAGAGGGAACCGATTTTTGAAAAACTGCGCTCGATTTCGTCACTCAAAAATCTGTGAAAACGGTAAATTGATATTTGAAATACGAACAATAAAAATTAGGAATCTAGGGGTATTGACCATAACTCGTTCCAATTCTATTGGTAAAATTTGGAGATATATGGAAGGGAGCTACACGAAATCTTATCAAATTTTCATTTCCCAAAATATTTTTGGCAGTACAAGTAGCTTCCAATTCAGGAAGTTGTCCGATACATAATAAAGGCATAATAATGTCACTTTAGTTCACATGACTGCCGCATAGTCAGATACAATTATGTAAGTTATATTTAGTCCAAATCCCGGAAAGAATATGAACAATGCGGCAGTTTAACCTTGCGTATATTTTGGCGAATGGATATATAAAATCCTATTTTGTTATAGGTATGTCTATGTGAAAAATGACTTGATTTGAAACACTGACCGCTTTTAATAATTCAAAGGTGCATCAATTAACTTTGTTCTCTAAATAAATGGAGCCTTTGGACGCTTTATGTCATAAACACAAACATCACTCAAACGCCAAAATCCCGGGCGCAAGGGAGCTAATGTAAACCTTACTCGAAAGTGTGAAGGTTACTTTGACCGCGTCCGCCATAACACCTATAGTTGTCTTTGGCACCCACAGCACGGCTAGTAACGACGACTTTAGGTGTTCTTGGCGTTCAAAAGGTTAAATAACGTTATGCAATAAATGGATTCAATAGGTATTATGACCAATAACGTTGTTTTTGGCTAGCTTCGTTTTCTAGAGTTGGCTTGTTTTCATTTTCCTGAGTATTATTACAAATAACATTGTTGTTTAACATGTTTATTAAAGCTGCAGTGCCTACAGTGCCACTAACTTTGAGAATGTTAGATAATTTTGGCAGCTGTGTATCAAGGTTACCTTGACTTTGACTCAATTATTTAGACTTGCATACTTCAACTAGGTTTCTATATACATATATTAACTGCATTCAAGTAGGCCACCACGTACTTATTAGTGCGCTATTAATTCTTGTAATTTAAATGCCATTATATACATAAAGCATATCGTAAGTCGTAGGTTTGTAGGTGCTTTAGATAAAAATTACGTGCATATTGTTATTATAATTTCAATTATCTAGGACAAACATATATAGTAAAGTAACCGACGAAGTATCCACCAATAAAAAACGTGTTTAGAAATACGCCCTACAGTTTTAGGTTATTTTTACTCAACTGTTTCGAAACAGGCGTGAATCAGTAAAATAAAGCAATTCATTGAGAAAATAGTTGTATCGCGTGCTTATCGCGTCATCTCGGACGTGTTTTCGAACGTACGGTGATATTCCAGTCACGTTATACTGTTTAGTAATGATTGAAATATTCCTTTTAGATTTGGAAAGTATGAACTAATAGTTAAACTTTGTAATTTTTTGGAAGAGCCCGCTCATGAACACATCGCGCAAATAAAACAAGCGAGATAACAATTTATAGGTAAACAACGAAAGGTTTTTATTTTGTTCTCGGCGTAACGTTTCAAGCAATTTGTCTTTTTTGTAAAATTCAGTAAACGAATCAACTTGCAATTAATTCAGATGAATGGCTTATTATTTACTAGTTTCTGTTTCAATCATTATATTTCTGATAAGGTGTATTTTTGCGTCTTCATCAATTGTAATGACTGACGGTGTCTAAATAGCAATAAATGCTGTTATTATAACTTAATGACAATTAACTTCGATAACTACTCGTAATTCGAAAAATATATATGTCCCATTAATTCATATTTATCACTTAAACTGCATTAAAAGCAAAGCCGTTAAAAAGGAAAAGTCAAACAAAAAGCGTAATGAGGAAAAGGCCTTAGCGCGGCTCGCGTGACTGCGAGGACGTAAATTAGTCCGTAGTTAGGGTAAACTGTCTAAAAGGTATCATCGAGGCTATCGCCGTTCATCGATTTTGGTGTTCAAGTGGCCTAATTGTTTTTGAATTTTACACAGCATTTAATGCGGAAAAATGAAGGATTTCACCTCGGAATGAGAGATAGTAAGCTGGAAACTCGTATACACCTTCGTTATGGCGTTTATGAGGTTCTCTTAAAAATCGACACATAGATCGTGTGCGGGTCGGAAGTTATTCAAGGTCAAACGTCATAAAATCTGTTTTTCTGAAGGCTTAGAGCATTAAGAAATAAGCAATATAAACAGCGACAAAATTTATGGCTTAAGTGGAATTAAATAGTGTATTCTTCATAATACGCGCTACGGTTACAAATGATTATAAAAATAGTCTCATTTTAAACTGTTCTGTGAAGTTGTTTTTTTTTACTATTATTAACAAGTGAGAATATCCATCAGGTGAGGTAATAAACAGTTCGAACTTTTCCAAACACTCAATTAGTACATACGAGTACGTAAATATTTGTATAAATATGTACTTATACAAATATTTTTTATTAGAAAATTATATAAAGTTCTCTCATAACTTTTGTAATAAAATCAAATGCTTCTGCTTTCATCTTCCACTACCTTCTAGATATTTTAAATAAACATTAAATAAAGCTCGAATGAATTTCTAAAAAGCCTTTTAAGTCCGAAATGAACGAATAAAATAGCTACCAAAGTTGTGTATACATATCAAGGTTAAGTTGTTTTACTACGTAAATTGCCATTTGTGTGGTTAACTACCGAAGTTTTGGTAATACAAATAGACTTCTACAAAGGCAGGTTAAATTGTACTAAAACATGCAAAACTATTCTTTATACAACGTATATACTTATTACGGAAAACCAGGAAAGCAGCGTAAGCGGAAGAGACCGGTTCCATTTTGGAGAGCTTTGGTCACTTATTTTTTAGTATATGACATCTATGTCAGTTCAACACACAAAACTCATGTAATATTAAAAAAAATCGTTTAGAGTTATTGCCATTACTTTATTATTCATGTACGAGTCAAAGCTGACTGCAATCAATCCATCATATAACTCAATGGCATTAGTAAAAAATCGATTAAAGTGAAGTTAACTACGGTACAAGTAGGCAGTGTTCATTAATCCTCGAGTAGTACATTGTAGTATAGGTTATAGGTATTCGCGGGCTGGGTTTCCGTAATTCGACGTCATATTATCGCGCCCATTATGCGTGGTGGGTTGTCGGCACTACTCTTGCCAACCCAGCTCTACCAAGAAGCCTAGCAGACCCTTGATGTTGCCGACGACTTCTGGGAGAGACCCCGGTAAATTGAGGTCGTACATACTATACAAGTGTGAAAAGTAGGAAATTCGAAACCAGTGGCGATAAATTAAAACACGACTGAAGGGAGATGTTTAATTGAGATTTCAAATCGCTATCAATTGATGCTTAACGACTGAATATTGAACTACGTATTATTAACTCGTGGTTTAAAAATAAATTAATTAGGGATTCTTGTACCTACTGTTTCTAGTTTTAAGTATGACAAATATTTTCGATGATTTTAAATATAGGCACTTAAGAAATAGTCGTTTATAATTTCTTTACTGGCTGAGTTACAAAAGTATGCCACTAATCGTATAAAATATAATGGTCAATGATCATTTTTCTGGAAATATACTTTAGAAAAGTTGTACTTAGTCCGCGGGTATCAATATAAAAATATTCATGAGAAATAAAATCGTATCCATATTTATAATTAGTAGTGGTGTAATGTGTATCAGTTTTTGTGCATCGCAGGCGTCGTCCGCGCTGGCGTTGACTCGACCAGGTGATGCCAGCCGGGGGTGCCTTGACATGAATACGTGGCCCATTATGTTATGCCATTAACAAGCCTAATAGTGGCAGCCGAAAAATACGTTTTCGGCCGAGTTTGGCTACTGGGTTATTACGGAATTAAAGATGTTGATATTATTACGTTGTTTGAAATAACTTGACTACATAACTCGTTTATAATTATAGAAAAATATAATGATAAAAAAACGAATACGAACATTATCGTGGTCAGGGCACTAATTGTGTTGTTATAAACATGAGTAATGTAATATTGCACACAGAAGAATAAAACAAGTAAATACTCGTACAATCATAGTATACCCGTATTTTTAGCAAAATGAAAAAAGCTACTAAAACACTTAGTTATAAATAAAAGTGAGTGTGGGCAGATTGAATGAATGAGTAAACAAATGGTTACTTAAATAAGACGCCGTCGAAAAGTGGGTGTCGATTGTCAAATGCAAAATTTAATGGACTCTGTCCTTAACAAAGTTAAAGGCTATCAAATTTAATGAATAAAAGAGCACCAACTTTGATATTTTTTTATGCGTAATATTTCGCTGGCCCAATATTACAGGGTTCTGTGTTACATTTTCAAGATAGTTGAAATTCGTCTCAATGTCACTATAACAATATTCAAATTTCAGTTCGATAAAAGTGAACCATAGAACCCTGTAATTTTGGGCCTGCGATTTGTTGACGAAATCCACGTAAATTCAGCTCGATTGATTGATTTAGGAAAACAGTCATATCACGTATGTTTACAATTACGCGTCCTCGCTCAAGGCAAAGTGTGTCAATCAATGGTTACATACACACAAAAGCTAACTACTTGTTTGTTTGTCATTATTATATTCTCATGATGATAACGAAGTGTTCAAATATTCATAGGATTCGGCGTTTTGGGACCACTGGTGTTATGCAGAGATGTAATCTTACCTATTTCATATTTTAATAGTTTGCTTAGAATAAATTTAAAAGTGGAAAAATTACTGTCTTGGGTGAGACTTGAACTCACGGCCTCCGGATCAAGAGCGAAAGCGAGAGCGGAGATTCGGAGTTCAAGTCTCACCCAAGACAGTATTTTTTCCACTTTTAAATTTATTCTAAGTTTAATAGCATCGTTCGCAAACGTTTCTGCTTCTTAAAAATAATGTAATAGTTTGACCAAATGCCTCACATATGATATAATCAAATATAATATTCGAAATTATAGCCTATAAATTCAATTATTCCTATTAGTGCCCGGATTTCTTAAGTCCTAATATAGGCTTGCTAAAGTACCAGAAATATAAAACATCATTAATTATTTTATCTTTATTACTACCAGAGTAATTCGGAAAACTAACAAGCTAAAAATTAAAACGATTTTTTTTCGGACTCAGTTTAAAACTAAGCGTTGGTTTGACTTGCAAAGACAATAGCGAGGCACTGATTTAGGCTAACCTTTGTCTATTCCGCTCCGAACCTTCAGTACAGACCAATGCTGTTTTTTATCTCGCGATTTAGGAAGTGGACGTGGGAACTACTGGACCGTTGTCTCCTAGAGGTCGCTAGTTTAGCACTGAATCGGAAGAGTGCCTTCTTTTTACGTACATTTGTAGCCTTGGAGTAACACAGAAAAACGGCATTATATCAACCTCTTTGTGGCATTGACAGAACACTTGGCGTGTGATTTATGTGCAATAACTGGAGTTTTATTATAAGCAGGTACGCACGTGTCAAGTCTTAGATAACTACTCATACATTTTAACAATAATGTGTTTAATACCTATCAATTGGATACTCACTTTTATTCAGTGTATCATTTAGATTTAATTAATTATTTAGGCCTAATAAATTATAAATTTCCGAGGTAAATTTCCAAGTAAATAGCAAAAAGCTACTTGCTAGCGTAATATAAAATATAAATGATGTAAGTAGGTATAATCATTATAAAATCTTTACTTGAATCCAGAATTGGAAACATGTTTTTCATGTAACTACATGCAGTTTCAGCTCCGAGAGTTAATTAAAGTTTTTCGCCATGGATAAAATTGGTTGTCGGGTGAAATAATTGCGAAATATGTGCGATAAGAGTTTAATAACCGTTTTACGGCACCTGCTCGGCGGAAACCGATAACTGAACTGAAAACTTTAGGTAACTTAAACATATATATAAGTATAACAAGTACAATTTGTACAAAAATAAAATACAATTTATTCGAATCTGTTTTGTGCATTCTTAAACGAGAATGATTAAAACCAAAAAGAGTTTTTTTTTTATAATTATAGGAGGCAAACGAGCAGACGGATCACCTGATGGTAAGCGATTACCGCTAGAGGGGATTTAAGTGTGTTGCCGGCCTTTAAGATGGGAGTATGCTCTTTTCTTGAAGGTCGTTCATAAATACGTTAAAATGATTATGACAAAATTGCCAGAAAAGTGACATTCCTAATGGTTTCAATTCCTAATATAAGCATGAGTTGACCAGATAGTTATACTAAATACTAAACAATATAAGTTTAGCTAGAATATAGAAATATATATATCTTTCTATTAAAATACAGTTTTTACTTTACTACTAGCTCTTGTCTCTTTGTACCTACTATCAAATATGAAGGCTATAATTTGGGCCGTAAGAAAAGTAGATATTCGTTGATAAAGTATCAAAGTTTATTCAATTATAAATGAAAGAGCTATAAAAATAAATGTTGCCGGTAGATGCAGCGCGTACAATAATACGGCCGTGTTGAATGGAAGCTGTCCGAACAACTGCCAACTCGCTTATCACTTGCGACTGATTTAGATGCGAGCTGTAGGTCATGATCATGCCCATCATCAACGCAAACACACCTGTCCTAGCCACTTGGATTCACTACTTCATTATATATCTCAACTTAGTAAAACACTCTTAAAGTGTTCACCATCTTGTAAGGAAATATCACAGTACTTCTTTAATGTGATGTGGGATGACTTAACCTTGCTTTACGAGCGTACTACTTACACGTTTAATGTGACTAGTCCGTTTAACTCGTAGTATCCCACGGTAACATTAGCATGACAATAAGAAACGATGCGCAGCAGGAGCCTTGGCTTTCATAGTGTTATCGCATTAGCCAGTCCGAGCACGTGCCCATAGCCGTGAAAACTCCCTGATCCCACGTGAGATCACAACAGTAACGTAAACTCCCAATCGTAGGCGCAGCGTAAACGCAAACAGATGCGGCCTTGAACGGAGACCGCTCGAAATACGCGCCGCGTGGAAATAGCCGTATGAAAATACTTGCACGTGACGTTACGTACCTCGCGTATTGCTTGCGTGGAGAAAATCGATGGTGCTTACTCGGCGACCTGCGGCCGACTGAGCCACTGTGTCAGGAGTTCGCCCCGCCCGAGCCTGCCCGCCTCTATCACAGAGTCGATATAAAAAAATATTGACACATTTATTGCACTTCAACAAAAATATTGGACACTTTGAAAAAATTAAATCGGTAATGGGTTGCGTGTTTATCGTGTCTGGCGCTATGTTGTTAGGAGCGGCGCGTGCGTTCAGACCGGAGTGGGGCGGCGGACTGGTCCGGTGCCGGCTCGCAGGCAGCTCGGCGCTGCCTCCCCGGCCCCCCGCGCGCCGCTCCCCCCGCCCTGTGACGTCGGCTTCAGCCCGCGCGGTGGAAATTAGCAGCTTCCTGAGCGAGGGTCGCAGATGTAGGTCACGGGGACTGGGCCTGCACTTGCCCACTCTACCGTGCTGTTACACTTGACAAGTTTAAGGACATAGCATTACGATTACGGTCATCTTTGGGACCTATTGACCTGAAATGCCGGTGTCTGAACAATGGGCATTCAATCGGGATGGACCATTGATATGCGGCGGAAGTTCCCATTGTTTTGGGGGTGAGGCCGCGCGTAGCAGAAACCTTTGATCGTAGCCACCCCGTCGTAGCGCTACGAGCTACGCACGGGAGAGCTACGCTTCACCTTCACGTTCACATTGCGTTAGTCAAATACGCTTTCCGAAATTATAGTTTTCTTATTTCAATAAGATTTTAAAACTTTGGGATTAGAAAAGTTTAACAAGCTGAATTCTTTTTGAATTGATGTTTAAGCATAAGTTAAGCCTCGTTACGTTAGTAAATGCTTAGATATCCACTTGAATTAGATATAAGTAAAAATATTTGTCCACCGCCTTCACGGTAGAATATGAAAGCACTAATTCTAATTTAAGATCAAATCAATGTACCATATTCTGACAAATAAATACATTTCATTTCATTTCATTTCATTTCTTTACTTCTTAACTAAGTATAAAACTAAATTAAAATCCCAATAAAGCAATTAGTACCCACATTTTTCTATTATTAATATTATTATGTAGGCTGAATTGTTTTATAAACTAGCTTTAATAACTTATTCACGGAGAACATGTAATCATCTATTCACTGAAAATAGGTAAAAGTCCTTTATGATAACACGTCATATTCAAGGACTCTTAATACAAAGTGTAATGGCGACGTCAAAACGTTTAACCTAATTGCGGCGAGGCTTTTAGTCAAATCAACTTTATATTTTCACCTCAATTTTCCTTATTCTTTGAGTATTTTTGAGAAGATTTTAGCCAAACTGGTTAAATTTTTTAAACTCATTTAATATTTATTATTTTGAATGCACAGTAAAGTTTCTAACACAAAAACTTCTCTAGATTTTGAACTGCGAAAGAGTAAAATATTTACCGAGTGTTTATTTATCCATGGGCCAGTAAACGTACTTTGTACGAATTACTAAATATGTCAAAATCATAAAATTATTTTATTTCTAAGTTTATCGGTTTCCAATTATTTCAATTGACATCTTTATCTTTATAATTAAATGAAATCTGTTTAAATAAATCCGTTTTTTTATTTTAATTTTGTATTTATAAATAGATCAATGTGCTAAATTTTTGTATTTATTGGTTCACCAACATTTGTTTACACTTTGTTAAATATAAATAAAACTCACAAATGGTCTCGCCGGAAGATCAGCGCTGACTTTTGGGTTAGCATTTATGCTGAGGCGGGACCATTTCGTGGTAAACTATTCATTTATTCCATTTTTAATAATTTCTTTCTTTTGTTATGCTATACTTTTGTATGTTATAGTTTATCACGAATAAATGCGATGATTTCTGATTTCTGAAATAAACACCACATGCATGAATATAAAGTAAAAAAAAAATAACGATAATGCAGGAATTAACTATTACAGTGACGTATACCGTTTAAAATAATAATACAGACTAAGTAGTACTATAACGGTGAGTATATATCACTAACTTACGGCCCGATTCGAAGAATGAGATACGATAACGATAAGTTCTGGTTAAGATAAGTTCTCATTTAGACATCGTTTGTATGTCGTATAATTGACAGAAGCAGCTCGATTCGGGCAACTAATGACACTTTGACGTTAGAAATATCGTAGATAGATCTTATTGGGATCACAGCGGAATCGAAATAAACGTAAATTTTGACATGTAGTTTAGTTACCGATCTTTTAAAGATCTTTCCAAGATCTTAAACGTATCTTAATCATTCTTCGAATCGGGCCGTTATATTCTATTTTCATTATAATTTAATTAACTTCATTGAGTTGTGTAGAAATGTATAACGAATTTAATGAATGTACCTAGGTGTAAATATAATGTATAGTAGCGTGACGATGTACAACCAGTAAAAATAAAATCTGTCTATCTATATCAATCTGTCTTTCTACTTACAGCCAGGTACGGGTAGACCTTGGTGGGTCCCAGAAGAATTGCCAAAATTGCCGCTCCCGTGTATTCAATCAATTTCTAGGGAAATATCACCTGTAACATTTAAAACTCGCATCTGGCGGGAGCTTTTGAAAAACATACTCTATTACGAATAAAATAAAGAACAAATATATTTTGATAAAGGAGTCATGAACGTGATTTGTTTTGCTTTTATTAAGTACGAGAAACACATTTATGTACTTATTTACATCTGTACCCCTAGTGTAAATAAATTCGATTTCGAAACGTGACGGTTAGGGGTACTGTACTTTACAAAAGAAAATAAAAGTAGGAGGAATTGAATTATTGTCTTTTTTGTTAGATCGAAGGTCGAGGTGGTATATTTTAGGGTAAATTTATTTATTAAAATAAGTGTTCGATTATATGTGGCTTTAGCATTTCATCTACCACAACCACCACAACCAACAACCACACCCACAACACAGCACCATCAACCACCACAACCAGTCTGGCCTAGTGGGTAGTGACCCTGCCTATGAAGCCGATGGTCCCGGGTTCAAATCCTGGTAAGGACATTTATTCGTGGGATGAGCATGGATATTTCTTCCTGAGTCATGGGTGTTTTCTATGTATTTATAAATATTTATATATTGTATATTATATATCGTTGTCTAAGTACCCTCAACACAAGCCTTATTGAGCTTACTGTGGGACGTCTTTTTTTGTAGTATCGCTCGAAGATGTATTTGCTTGATAAATAAATAGTTTATTCCATATGTGTTGTACTTATGTTTAAACTATACAACTCCCGTGAAACTTGTACATATTACAACTCTATGAGCAGTTTGTAGACCCCCCGAGTACAGTTTAAAACCATTTTGAAAAATATGTAACACTTCGCACGCTCGAACAGTAGTAGAAATGGTGCAGTCGGTGCTCCGGTCGAAAATCCTCGAAAACGGATCAAAACAAGTCGAGCGTTTATTGAATGTAACCCGATTAAAGTGCGTGCGCGCGCGCGCGCGCGTGTGTGTGTGTGTGTGTGTGTGTGTGTGTGTGTGTGTGTGTGTGTGTGTGTGTGTGTGTGTGTGTGTGTGTGTGTGTGTGTGTGTGTGTGTGTGTGTGTGTGTGTGTGGGTGGGTGGGTGTGGGTGTGGGTGTGGGTGTGTGTGGGTGTGTGTGTGCTAGTTTAGTAGTTTTGTTTTTATGACATATTGTTTAGCTATCGGTCTTTTTAAGATCTTTCCAGGATCTTAAACGTGTCATAATTATTCTTCGAATCGGGCCGTGGGATAGGAAGTATTAAACTTCTACGCGGAAGAATTCGTGGGTAATAAGTACATGTGGCCTCACCTACAATCAGCGCAACTTTACCCAAATTACAACTTTCAAGGATATACAAAATAATCAATTCAATAACCCTTCCCGACCCACTTACCCTGCTCAAATGTCTGTGGGGCAGACGGCGTGTTTGATAAATGACCGTTCAATGAGATTCAGGTATTTTTACCCCTTCAAGGGTTTTTACAGAATGAAAGTGTTGTATTTTAGCAGGAATAATTTAAGGAATTTGCTTCTATGCAATTTAGAAGCTGACTCGACAGAATAGAAGGCGTAAAATTAACACGCTATGAAAGGCAGCTCTTTTAACCTATATATATATATGTACGAGTATGCGTTGATTGTACAAGTCAGTTGTGAAGATTTAATACAAACATGACTATCTTTATTTTTGCGAGTGGGTTTGTAATATATATGGTTTTCAATGAAAAGGTAATTTATTGTTATTTTGATGTTAGAATAATATTGAATGCACTATCATCTTTCAGCTACATAATACCTATCAAAGGCAAAACAAAGAAATTCTCAGTGGACATTTTACATTTAGAAATTAGTCTCGTCAACTTGACAGACTAATACCCCATTCGGTGCATTCGACCGTGTGTTAGGTGTTTAATCTAAAAGTTGGGCTGACGGGAGCAACCACCGGGTTACGGGTATTCTTCCTCGGACTTTATTGGGCCCTGTTATTATTTTAGTCAATCTCAAAAATAACTAAAGCTAGCGTCGGTTCTAGCTTTTGTTTTATCTAGTTTTATCTTTGTTGACGGCTTTCGTACCTTTTGTGGGTAAAAGAGAAATCTTAAATAATAGGTTTTTTTTTAAAGATATAATATTTTAGAATGTTAATCTAGACATCATTAAGAGGATATTGAAAAATTGCTAAATATTCTTCCAGCTTTATGCTACCAATATAACGGTAACCATATTTCATGGCCGCTGATTTTTCCGACTGTTAGCCAGAAATTTGCGCATTCCGCAGCAACGCACGTGAATGTATAACAAAAGTTAATCAGTTATCGGTGTTTAGGTCCATATATGTACGAGTAAAATATCATGGACCAGCGTGGAGACTAGGTATAAGCCTAAGCGCTCTCACGCAAGAGAGGTCTGTGCCCAGTGCGACGTTTATTAGGCGAATAATATAATCGAATATCATTATTTTACTTATATTACTAGCTTTAATGTTGACAACCGTATCTTTAGCGCATCCTAAGAAAAAAACGACGTAACGATTGATTAAAAAAAATAAACGTCAAAACAAAGCCAGATAACTTTATGTACATATCTAAACTTTCGGTCCTTGGTCGTCCGACACCAAGAAACTAGTAAAAGAAAATTCTACTAAACTAGTCTGGATGTCTGGCGACCTACGAGCTGGCGCTTTTTTCGCATAAAAACTTAGCCTCACTGTGCAGAGAGGGAACGCGGCCAGTGTCCTGGAAACAATGCCTCAGGCTAATTTAGGCTTAGTTTTTTGATAATATAGCTATTAATTTTATTAGGTAATAATTTAATTTAAAATTAATTTAATTTTTTAACAGTAAAGAGCTAATGTTCATATCTACTTTGATACATACTAATATGTACTTATTGTGATGGTAACATTATTTGCATGCACGAACTGCCTATACGTACGAGGTATACAATTGTGTTTACAGTATATAATTGGTTATAATACAATATAATAAGCATTAGAAAGCAGAAATTATGCTAAACAAGCGTTTCCTTACGGTTAGTTTAACAACAATTTCTCATTTTTCCAATCTTATGGAGCAAATAAAATTGCAGAATGCTCGTAACGATGTACCGAAAAGTCAAAGTAATAATTCCTTAGAAGAATACAGCGCTTGTATAAGTAAGTGTTTCATGTTTCCGCGTTTTATACCTCCCACATGGACTGTTATGTGTAACAACTTTTTTTCACGGGTAGTATGTACCTATATTATGTTCGAACTTAAAAATGGGGTCGTGTACATTTATAGCCATTATAGTACATTTGTCGATTCACTTCTTTGTTTTAGTATTTAAGAAAGACTAGCAGAAATAAATGTATTAAAAAACCAATATGTAATAAATTACTAACCCTTATACAACGTGTTTCTACAATCTGGAGAGTTCCTTCTCCAGAATGTTCTAATATGGTAAATTATTTGATTAGATAAACATAAAAAAATATTTTAAAAGTTAAATTAAGTCAAATAAATCATCAATAAATTTGAAGATCAATAAAGATGAATTGAAGTGAGACTTAGTGACATGACATACTTTTTAATTACCGTGTATCTACATACAGGCTGTTGCGAAGTATTCAATCGTAAATCATTAATTTCTCCGTTAATGCTGTGGCGTTTGGAATGAGACTGTACATAACTTAGAAATATCCTAATTGGCACGTCCTATTCATCTATCTCCAGAGGGTAGAGACACGTTATATATCCACCTTTTTGACTATGTAATGTTAAAGCTATTTACTTATTTCAGAATAATTTTTAAAAGTAGTCTACAAAATTAGCACCTAAGTAGGTCCTTAATTCTACACACAAATCAAATTTGTACGAGTATGACGAAACAAGTATATTAAAGTATTAAACATTTCCACGTCTGACCTCATCGGAGTACTGTTATTTCGACATTGATTTTTTTGACTTGATTGTGTGTTAGTAAATGTTTACACAGAGATGTGAGCTACAATTAATCGTCACGTATTTTTGACCATTTCGAAAGTGATATCTTCCAATTATTACTTTGACAATGCAGTTGCTCGCTCAAATAATGAACAAATCTACGTTAAAAATGTCCTATTTCGATAACGCGAAGCGCTTATGAAACAGCCGGCAAATTCTGAATTTCGTCTGTTTTCATTGATATTTTTTATTCATTACTACCACTGTGGTCATATGAGATTGGTACGGAACCTATTTACATTTGATATAAATGCTAATGAGTTATCTAAAGCCTCCAACGCTCTCGTGGAATCATTTCGCCATATTTTATCTCGATTTTTTTTCGGTCGAACGCTTTAATGTTAAAGATTTATGATTTCTGTGTGCGGTTAAATAAATATATTTATATTCGAAAGCTGTATTTGTAATTTATTACAGCCTCAATGGCGGTTATGTCCTGTTGGGGATAATTTATGTTTTCACGCGAAATGAGGGCAGGAAATTCTATTCAAGAAGATATCTGTGTCATATATGATCCATAGTTACGCGTATGCTAATACGACAAAAAAAAAACCTTTATATTTGCGTCGTGTCAGTCCGTCTGTCCGTATAAATAACAAATGTAATAAAAATAAAATTTGGCGTTGAAACTAAGTCTATGCGGTCCCAGCGCGCACACATTTTTTTGCATAAATCGCGAAGCGTCTGGTTGACGTAACTGGCCGCGTAGCCAACGTGCCAATCGTTAACGCTCCGTAGCGTATCCTAATCATCTCTCTCTATCACTCTTCTATATTAGTGCGACAGTGATAGTGGCGTTTCGTTCGCTACGGAGCGTTAACGATTGGTACGTTGGCTACGCGGGCTGGTGACCGAAGAGCTGGCGGTTTCCTCGCACAAAGTATCAGTATTGCGATACAACGAGGAAATGCTGGCATGATTGGTACAATTTCTCAAGGGCCTATTTTGGATTTCAGCTAGTTATAGTAATCCTCTGTATCAATATATATATGTTATTGTAAATAAAAAGGAAGAAATAAAATAAAATGTTTCTTAAATTTTAAATTCGGCTATGGACGAAAATAGACCTTGCTATAACAAAACTTGAAATTCAAGTTATTAAAAGCATATCTCTCCCACAGACATGAATCACCGTTAAAATAGAATTCAAATTTCTACCGTTAATTACGTAAGTTCATTAATTTCCTCAACATCGAGGATTAATAGCCCGAATTAGACTAGTTAAGCAAATGAGTTTCTTCAGGAACTTCTCGAAGTATCAAGAGCACTGACGAAATTCCAATTTGGTTGGTAACTGTTTGTCCTATTTTGGATTTAGAGAAATCCAACCATTCTTTATTGAAATTATTATTTATTAAAGTAGGTCTTCATTCTTTTAATATCGACTCAGATGCTGATTCTGTTTCAACAATTTTATAGGGTATCTTATTTTGATAAGGCTTTAGTCGTGTTATCCGGCATCAGATTCCTGATTGCAATTTATCGGCAACAGTCGGCGTGAGCAGCTAACGTTCATTGTTGCTCAGGTCATATCAAAATAAGACGAAAACTATTTAAAAAAATCTGAATTATTTTTTCTTATATAACTTGTTAACACAGGTAATGAAGCTCTTTTTAGGGTTCCCAATTTGACGTTAGCAAAACGGAAAGAATAATAAAAAATACGTTTAAACGCGTGAAACTAACTGCTTTTTAAATTTTTTGCAGCCATCATTTTGTGTTTCATGTCATTGTCCCGATATATATAGCGATAGTCTAAATACCTAATACTTAGGCTCTAGATTTTTACTATACATTTCATATAAACCGCAGATGAATAATGGCTGCCTAAATTGATATGTCCGGTCTCGATGGACACATCAGCGCGAATGGGTTCGTGGACCCGTGACACATTGTCGTTGTGTATTCTGATAAATGAAATATCATTTGATATTCGGGTGAATTCCAAAAAAAAAATGAAGTATTCGATGTGTAATTAATTAATCTTAAGTAAATTGATACCAATAGGCTACGAAAAGGAAGTACCTGTATACATTGTGTTGTATTTTACTTTTTTATGATATTAGCCTACAACACCTACAACACCAGGCGGTTTAGCATAAGTTTCGTTCTCGCGCGCAAGTCCAAGTCCATACTTGAAGTCGCGCTAGACATATGGAGTCGCGTGCGAGAACGCAACTCATGCTAGCAGGTCTGAGGGGTTTGCCAATGCATTGCCGGCCTTAACCGACTTTACTGTATTACTAGTTACTTTACTGTATTCATTTCACACATATATTAAATAAAATAGCTTAACATCGAAAAAACTTCGTGAAAAAACATGGATATTTGTCTATAAACTCAAAGGTATCTACAGCCTACATTTTTTTAAACCTACTCTGTACACCCTTGTATGCAGTGCATTGGGCTCAAAACTGATGCGTTTCTATGTGCGATGCGGTAGCTCAATAAATATTTAAACGGTCCGGCTTTTGATAAACCAAACCTGGAAAACGGGATATTTTCGACCACAGGTACTGTACACATTGCTCGCATCCAAAGTTTTCCTGCAATCGTGACCAAGCGCCGTTCCAATTTTTGATATATAAATCGCAGCGTACCTCGCTTGCACCAACACGAGTATAAAAAGAAGCAGATGACTGCAAATGAAATGAATTTTCTTTTATCATAAATCTTGCCCTAGCATCTAGAACTTCCACGAGCATAGTGCCACGAAATAATCGTGTACCTAGGAATAGTTATTTGTTTTACAAGGGGGCAAACTTGTTATTTAATAGTTCGTGCTAATATTGATACCTGAGCAAGCGAAAGATTCCAAATTGAGCCATGAGCGTGCGAGAATCTTGAGCGTTGAGAGGGTTTCAAGGAACGAGGGTTAAATAAATTTTGCCACCGACTGAAATACAACATTGTTCACCACACCAACGCGAGGAAAATAATAACTATAAAGAATCACACAAAATCAAACTAAATTAAATTCGACTGAAACTTATTAAATATTTATTATCATTCAAAACCATAATTTAAAACAATTCTACCAGCTAACATGAAACAACATAAAACTTGCATCAGATTACTTTGCCCCACATGTGGATAAAACGCAACTTTCTCATCAGTTTTTGAATAATCAAGAGAGCCTTTACCAGCAGTTGTGGTCAAAATTATTTTTTAATTTTATGTAATAAATCATACATATCTTGCAAAAGCACATTTTCATCAACATTTCTCAACCTTCCGTCCAATCAATGCATGTTACTCAAAGGTATACATATAATAGGTATTACAACCTAAGAAGTGATGGTGCTTTCTCCGCTTGATAAATGGAAGAGCCATGATGTAGATAAACCCTTGCTTGTAAGGCAGACTATATATTTCCGTTTTCCTCATCCGTCTTTGACCAGACATGCGCGTATCTTTTTTACTGGACGATGTCTTTTGGGGTCATAAGTATAAAAATAACTAAGAAAATAATAAGGTCAACAAAACGTCTAAGGAAAAAATCTACTATCTAGTTGAATTGCGGAAAATCTCCCGAACTACAATACAATACAATAATCTACTTAATCTTTAATCACACCAGTCGTAAATCATTAGTGTCATAAGAGTTGTAAGTGTGAAGGCAACCTTATATCAAATCGTATAGATTTTCCAAATATCAAATATCAATGATTTCGGGTATTTTTGACATGGAATGAGGCTCATTTAGACGGCGCGCGAACTCGCATGCCATTTTAGTTACATTGCGGACTATAGGTTACATCTAGTTCAGCCGACTGATCAAATACCGCAATGTAAAGAAACTTGTATGCTCGTCAGTCAGTTTTCGGACCGTCCCTAATTGAATATTCTTTTAGGTATTATTTTGACAAATGTGATAAAAAGAAGTAAACCTTTAAGTTGAAGCTAGTACAGTACCTAATCAACCTAATTCAACATTTTAACAAGTTAGTAGTACTTGTACGGAATTATTTTAACCTACAATTGACTTAGTTTCAAACTATTGACACTAAAAGTCACCTAAATTGATTGAAAATTAATTATTTTATATACACGGTGTAACATGAAGAACCCGAAAGATTTTAACAGTGTGATCACACTTAGAGACTAAAATGACATATAAACTTTTCTGAGTTTCGCCTAGTTTCAGGGTAAATACTAATTTAAAAAAAATACATCTTATTTTAACTTAGTGCCTTTGCAATGCCTTTTTCATGGCGATGACGCGATTATGGGGCGTAGTTTAAATATTCTTATTGATAGAAGTCAAAAAGTGCAAAGTAACCTTTGTGAAAACTAAGTGTTACAAAAAAAGCGTAAAAGTTAAGTTTCAGTGCCAGTTTTACAATAACATTAACTTTTTATGTACAAATACATTAAAAATTTTGAAAAAACTTTTTTTTGGCGAAATTTACTTAACTCATATAACATTTTTTCCTTCTTTTAATCTATCGTATTCCTCGTGTTACACCGGGTATAATCGATAAATTCTACTCTCAGTAGTAGTGTGATAGTCTGGTCTCTCCTAGATACGCTTAACCTCGATATTATAAAGTCAAGTAATACTTCCCTGAACTAGGTCACCCAGTCTGCGTTTATATACACGTACACTTAATTCCATGTAAATTAATCAACGTATGGGATGAAACAGTAATCTTCTGTAAGTAACGCTGCTTGAGCAATTTGTATGCTAACCATATTATACTGTGTCATGCAATTCTCTTCTATTGTTAGAAATTTTAAATCTGTTTAATTAAAAATAAAACTAGCGTTGTTTTCTAGATCATGCTCATTTATATATATATGTTGACGATGGAGTCAGCTGAGTTGATGACATACTTAGTAGCATTCTTGGGTTTAAATAAATTTGTATTCTGTAAAAAGCTGCCTAAATATGTACGACATTAATGTTTACAATATAAACAGAGGAAAACATTATAAGGAATGTTACGGTCATTTTATATTTATTGCCGTCACATACCTACACTACCACATGTAAATTAATCGACATTTGGGTAAAGCGTTAATCTTCCCCAGCTTTGCCACAGCTAAGCAATTTGTATGCTAACAAATTATGCTGTGACACGCTAAGGAAAATTTTCGCGAAATTATTTTCCTCCGACACAATGATTGAGTAGTATCTCTTGTAGACGTACGTGTTCATTTATTACGCTTATGCGTACATATTTTTTGTATTCATAAATATGTTTTCAGTGTTACCAGCAGTCGGAACGTAAGATGGAGACCTCTCTTCTACATAAAATACGTTTGGTAAAATTTTATCAAGGAAGCGTAAATGTATTTTAGAATTAAGGGTAGGCATAGACCCACTAGTACACATCAGCTGATATTTTTATTTATTTGAATTATTATAAAGTAAATATTTAATGTATGTGCTAGAGTATAATATTCTCTATTTTTAGCTACTTGAACTAACTTTTTATAACAGTAGTTGTCTAGAAGAGATAATTTTTAGCGATAAAACCGCCTGTTGTTACATAGTTATAATTTTCTTCTAAGTTTTCATTGTAATTTTACATGTAAAATGTATTGTAATTGAAGCGATATATAATACTTATTTTAGTTATTACACCTAATAAAATAAAAACTTAAATAGCTTTGCCAAACCAATAGTGGAGGTGGAAACCGTATGAGCCCAATTTCAAAGAAAATCCGCAACCGCGTTCCCCATTTGTGGTATATTGTACAAAAAAAATCTGCCATTTCGTATCTGAGGGAGCCCAATTTTGGTGTGTTTTGAAAAAATATAAATATTTTTTTAACTGGCTGAAATTTCATGATGTGGTATACTTTTAAAATCGCCCAAAAGGCCCTTTCATATGATACTACACATGGAAGGTTTTTGAAAAGAAAATTTATTGCCCATACAAATAAAAACTCAGCACTCCCCTCCTAATTTTTTTTTTTAGGTATTGCGGGTCAAAAAATTGTTTTGATCTCTAGTATGCGTGTGCCAAACGGCTAAACTGTACATCGATTTGCGGTTTTTTAATGCGTACACCTTACACTACAATTCCTTCTTAAACCTACAATTAATCTCGATCTTTCCATAATGCCCAACGTTTAGTAAAAACTAGTTAAGCGAGCTCTATGCACTCGAGGCCAGATAGGTGCATTTCCTTTTCCTAAATGAAGTTCCGCTATAAAAAGGTTAATAGATTAAAAGGGCTTTAAGGGCTTAAAAAACCTGAGTGATTGTTGGGCATTTAATTTGTTGAGTTTCACTGACTTGATAGTAAAAAGGTTTTGTTTTTGTTGTGAAAAGGCACATTCATGAATCTCTGGCAAGATATCTACTAGTGTTATATGATCTGTTATAGTGTTATATTAATGGTTGTTGTTTACTACTCGTGCTGATATTGATACCCGAGTAATCGAAATATACCAAATTTGAACCGCGACCGTAGTGAGTGATCCTAAAAATGGAATCTTGAGTGTTGCGAGGGTTTCAAGGCAGAAGGGTTAAACAACTTTGCTACGTCGCGTTGATGTGGTGCAACAAATCAAAATTTTCATGAAATATTTTGCAACTCTTGGTTAAAATGCAAATTTCTCATCAGTTTCTGAAGAATAAATGAGCCTTTATGAGCTAGCGTGGTGAAATAATTAATTGTTGTCCCAAGGGTGGAAAAGTAAGACATTGCGTGCCGCGTGTAAAATTGGCAAACACGCGGGATGAAATGTCCTACATTCCTCCCGTGGTGTGCATACTATTTTTCTGCTCGACGGAGGCGGAAAGCGGTAACTTCGTTTAGCGCAGTGGGAGCAAAGGTAACGGTTTCCGCCGACAGACGGAGGGCAGAAAATTATTTTGTTGCCTTATTGTATGTATGTATGTATGTATGTCTCTTTATTGCTCATAAACAGTTTAACATAAAATAGACAAAACAAAACAAAAAAAAAATGTTATGCACAAAGGCGTACTTATCCCTAAAAGGGATCTCTTATTGTTGTTATTGTAAATTATTTTGGCACCTAACGTTTTTGTCAGCTGTTATATCATATATGAATTAAATATATATAGTACCGTGGTACCGTGTTATCACACATGAACAAAGCGACTTTGAAAATATTTAATAAACTAACATTAAATCCGATTCTTCTGCCAGAAATATGTGACAGTCCACATCAAAACGGACCTTATGGCTATCGGCGCTTACACCGTTATTAGCGGCGCGCCAATGCTAATGCGGCACTACACGATGTAAGCGCCGACCGCCATAAGGTCCCTTTTGATATGGACAGTCACATATTATCCTATTAACCCGCTAGTTATATGACTTTTTTTTCAAACATTGGTTCGACGACATGACATTAAGAGAAGTACGTTAAAAATTCATTTTTATGACAAAGTTTTTAATTGGATCTACTAACATCAGTCATATTAAGTGTCAGCCTCAAATGTCACTGACATTTCAGTACAAATGCCATATAGATGACATAACTGTATTAATAAATTGACGATAGAAGTAACTATGCCTATAACTAACTAAAATATAATTTATTTCACGAGATGAGACGATTAAATATTGCGTAGTTTAATGTTATCTAGTGCAGTTATTTTTATCTAACATGTGCTTGATAAGGATAAACTCAGCGATAAATTGAGATGCTGATAAAAAATATCGCTGGAGTTACTAAAGTATCTCGCAACTAGGTGTGACCGTGTAATAAATCTAAAAGTAAACGTATTGGCCAATATGTATCAGCCGGTACCATTATACAGCGTGGGCCAATTAAACCCGACAAATTTTAAAGGTGTATTTTGGACCGCATTTAGAGACTAAAATGTGATACACAATTTCCTGAAATTGATCTTGTTTTAGAGATGATGAAATTTTTTGTGAAACGTGCATAACAAAATCGCCCTTTTAGCTGTGACGTTGCCACTGTGTGACTTGGTTTAGAAATACCTACTGACAGACATTAAAGTTTTAAAGTAAACTTGCAATTTTTATTTGTACCTAAATGAAAAAAAACTTTACTTATTCGTGGTAATGATTTTTTTCACCGAGGTGTATAAGTAAATAAGTAACGTGTCGTGTGCAAAAAAAAAAAAGTTTAAGGCAATAAAAAATGACGAATTTGCTTAAAACTCATATAACATTTTTTGCTCTTTATGACCTCAGTGAATGCGTGGTTAACATCTGTCGGGTTTCATTGGCCTACCATTTTCCGAGTCAGGCCCTACCAACATTTCGTGGTAGTAACACTTACTACTTGCACTATCAAGAAAGCTCAGATTAACAAAATAAAGTAAATAAAACCAATAACTTAATACTTACATTATAATAAAAACATTACCACTTCCAGTATCTGTAAGTCAGCGTACTTGCTGCACTGTATTATAATATTATAATACATGTCTATTACAAAAAAAGACCCTAACCTAGGTAACTAATAGGATCGATATTTGCATATTTAATGAGCTCAATGGCAACTAATGAACCGGTCCCGATATTCGTAATACCTACCGTCTAAGGCGTCTACCTACGCGGTATATTGACCAGTACAGGGATGATCCCCGCCGACGCTTAGATATTACGAATTTCGGAAACAAGTTGCGCTGGCCTTAGCTTACTAATAATTACAAAATGTTTTGTGTATATCTGAACAGACGGAGTGTTTACCATTTACCATCCATGCACCACTAATCACCTTGTTTTGTTTAAGTGTATCGGCAGATTTTATTTTACTGTATGTTTAAATAACCTCTATATTTTTAGTTCTTTCGCTAATTTCATGCAAAATAAATGTATTTGTATAGCTTTAAGTTCTCATGTAAGTGAATTGTCAAATTCTTAGTGAGAAATAAAGAATCTTAAACCTAAACCTAGTAACACTTATATGTAAATCGAATGGTCTCTTCGGATAATGGCTATTCAAAGCTTATTGACAGTTTTTCACATTTCCCAAATATACTTAGATCCGTTCCGTTACTGCAGTGACGATATAGGTAACAAATAATATACAAACAGATAAACAGTAAACAACCGCACAAAATGTAATTTTGACCGCGTATGGCAAAACGTCTCACTTTACCGCTTGCCATAAGGACGCCTTGTAAGGTTATTCGTATAAAGATTCAAGCAAATCTCATCCTTAGGGCAAGCGATAAAGTGGGACGTTTTGCCGGCCGAGGTCACATATGAATTTCTTTAACTAAGCGTGGTAAAGACCTAAAGGACGCAAAAAAATATTGTAACCCTTGAGCTAGTGTAAACCTAACTCGAAAGTGTGAAGGTTACTTTGACAGCGTCCGCCATAACACCTATAGTTGTCCTTGGCGTGATGGGCACGACTAGTAGCGACGACTTTAGGTGTTCTTGGCGTACAAAAGGTTAAGAGTTGCAAAGTTGAGATGCAAGACTGCCTAGTGGTACCCTAACTTGTGTTATATGGGAAACTTAGGGAATATTCTCGCTCGTCAATGTTTGTACTATTTTTTAAATGAACAACTTTTCTATTTAAGTGTAACAAATTATAAACAGTTTAGTTAAACCTTCCTTTCCAATTGTTCGTCTTTTTACGACCCGTAAATTCAAATTAAGAAATAAGGAAAACATGAAATACACTCCCCAATTCTTAATTAATCCCGTAGGCTGCGGTTAGTTCCAGCCTAATCAGAAAAACAAAGCAAACAAAGATCTAATCCGAGTCACGAAGGAAGGTTTTTTTCCAGATAAGAAAAACAAGGAAATGCAGCTGGAGCCGTCATTCGCGCTTCAATGGAATCCTTGATTACTCTAACATTTCTCGTAAACAAGATTTGAAGCGGCGTTTCAAGTAGGCTTATTCACATCTGTAATGATGATCCCAATTTGTTTATGTATGTCCTTACTTACATCAATGTCCGTACAAAGAACAGATCATTTAAAACAGAAGTACAAGCTGAGTGCGAGCACGTCACATTGGTATTGATAACAAATAGCTGGGTGCTGTAGTTTTTAAATTTGAATATGCCTGAAGGCATGGAGTTTTCCTTTACTTCAACAATAAAGAAATACGAGCGGCCAGGCTGATTTTATTATTTCGAGCGCTGGATTTCGCGTAACTTCCTTTAATATAATATATCTCCACTAGGCATTTACTAATAGAATTGAAAATGAGTGGTCAATACCACAAGATTCCCAATTTATTTTTATTGCAAATGCAAAAATATCAAATCGAGCGCTCGAAATTCAAAAATCGGCTCCCAGATTCTTAAAAAACCAATAGAAAACTATCTACTTTTGAAAATGTCATTACGTTGTTTTTTTTTTTTAATTTTGCATGGGTTTACACTTCAAAATTCCAGCCAACGGCTCAGTATTTAAACAAAAAATTATGAATTAGGTAACATTCAGCGTCACTGCTTCAGCGTTGCAGTAGTGGGAAAGGAGAGTTACTATCAATTTCCTTGATAAATTGAGCGACGGATTTACCATTCTAGTCACGACAGCAATGCGACAACGACAGCAACGCATTTATCAACGCATTGTAACAGTAATATCGCCTATGTTAATGCTGCTGCAATCGCCATCCGAATATACCATTTTCTCTTAAAGTAAGATCAAGACAAGTCTGCAACGATTCTGATAGCACACGCAGTGCTAGTGTTATTTATACGTCATAATTTCATAGAAGTGTGACGTTTACGAGAAATAGCGAGTGTGCTATCAAAATCGTCGCAGGCTTATCTTGGTCTAACTCTACCTTATTTGAGTGTCAAAAATCCGCATAAAAACGTGCCATGTACCGTAGTTACCGTTGTTTATAGTTTCTTATCAGAATTGCACAACGTCTGTTGATATTAGCGCTGTTACTGCCACTTACGTAACCGCCGTACCGTACTCTGGATGTTACTGCAGTTTCATTGTTACGTTTTAGCGTTTTTTGGTAATACAAAAAATATTTAATAATACAAGAGAGGCTTGTGTATTTTTTTCTTTTCTTAGTTCTGTAGTAACGCATGACACGTTATGACTTATGATGCATTCGGGAGGGACGATATCATTCAAGACCTTTCGCTGTCAAATATCAGTTTTGTTACACAGTAAGAATTAAATACATATAGGTAGTGTGATGTTCGAATAAATGGGCAGATGCATAAGCAATACCAGCCAAATGTCATGGCGCGAAGGTGTTGAGGTGCACTGTGGCTGCGATAATAATTTGTTTTATTTAATTGATAACCCAAGAGTTCATAGATTGATGAATCAAATTGTGAACACCACAGGTAACTAGTACCTATTACGTATTGTATTATTTATTCTTTGGTGGACCTGTGACCGATATCTCGCATGTTTTAATAAAAAGCACTAAATCAAGTCTCAAAATACATATTTTGGCTTGATAAATATCATGCAATAAGCTGTATCGTCAGTACTCGTAGTGATATCACAAGAGCGATAGAATAGGCTAATTTATGCAATAAGTATATCTTTATGTACTACGGCTACTTAATTGAGGCTTAGATTGTTGTCCGTCCGTGATACGTTTAAGGAAACTAAATGACATAGTTAATTTTCAAAATAAAAAGTATTTTTAAATATTTTTAAATAAAAAAAGTACTTAATTAAATGTGACATCTCAATGTCATTTCGAACATCGATCGTCCGAGATAGTATGTACGTTTAGTAGCAAATGTATTAACTCGTACTAAACACTAATCAATATGTAAATAGGCCCTAAGGGAAGTGTACACGCTCGTAACGGCCTTAGAAGATAAAAAAGAATTATTGATTATTTCCGAAATGGAGTTAATTAGAATACCGGTGTCTTTGAAAATGTTACTTAATTTAAGCTTAAGGATGCACCCTTGAAATTTACGGAAATCAAAAAAAAAAAAACACGGTGTATAATATAGTATTTTATGCAACAGTTGTATAAGAAGGGTCAAAAAAGGCGAGTGGCGTGAGTTACAATGTGAGCCGGAGCCGAAGGCGTAGGCGAACATTGTAAAGGAATACGCCACGAGAATTTTTTGACCTACTTATACAACGTTGCATACAATATTTTTCCTACGAGTCAACAAAAATAAATCTTAATTTAGGTAAACAAATTACAGCAAAAGTATATAGCCAAGACGCGCGAGCATACCTTGTTACGCGCCCGGCCGGCCCCGGGCCGCGGCCGGCCGGTCGGCGACACCTCCTCGTAACTCATGAGGCCCTGGTACTTGCTACTTGCTAAATTAATTTTTTGGACAGTTTTTTCTCAATTTTGGCCACCGTAGCCTACGGAGACTAACAAGCAACGCTAAGCGGTCTTCGTAGTCTATGGGTGTTGCTATATTACGGGTGTCACATGCGTGCTTCTGACTTATGAAGTAATTATTTTTACTATGCAACCAAATGAATATTTTGTAAGTTGGCAGCAATGCACTTAGTTTAAAACTGTATTCGTTTTGGTTTTGTTAGGTTGGTAGCCATTAATCGCAGTAACATTATAGCTTATAAAAGCACAAGAGCTTTTATGAGGAATAGGCAATATAGACTTTTCTTGAAACCTTTTATGTATGTTCTTATATTCGTGTTAATGAATGCATAAATGACAGATAACAGTAGAGGAGTAGGAAAAATTATTAACGATACTTAATGTAATTTTACATGTATTGTGTTGACATTAATCGTATTTTTTTTAAAGAATAACATTATTTATTATATTTCAATTTATAATTTTTATACGTAGTATCCGCGTTTGACCACAAAGGTGGATGGCTAACAACAGTCGATTTTTTTACGGAAATAAAAGTACTACCCTGTACTTTTATTTCCGTTAGTCGTATTAACTTGGGCTTGTAAAAATATTACGCAACTGACTGAAATTTCGAGCAGAAAAAACGTTACGAAGTTTGCACGACAATAAATTAAATTATTATTCTGTCTGCCTTTGTTTTGAGAAAAAGTAAAGTTAAGAAATAGACAAAAACAATATAAATGATATTCTTTGTATGAACAACGGAAATATTTTCGAAAACAATGTAGCCTAAGCTAAAGCGCCATCTATTTTAAAATTCATGAGGTGTGAGTTTCGCATTCGATGCGAGTTTGTATGTATATGAACAGCCTTTTTTATTTAATATGTATTGTATCTCTGGTTCAAGTAATACTCCGCCGTTCAGTAATCGAAAATTGTATATTTTAATAACACTATATTTGTTTCGTACATAAATAAGTTCGTCCGCAATATTGGACCAGAATATAATTCCGAAAGCCCAAATATTATATTGGACCGAACAGATATTTGTACTTTTATATTAAAGCGAATGAACTCAGAGTCTGCCCTAGCATTGCTTAATATTTTGTAACCTAAATAAAATGTTAATAAAACCGCAATAAAGTAAGATTTTTGTCAACATTTCGGGAGTAAGTAAACTGTAACTTTAATCACCTGTTATTAAAATTGAAGATAATTTCAAAGATTTACCTAATTGGTAGCTAAGTTTAATCAGTTAACTTACTTACTCATAATTCAAATCTAAACACACACACGTTATTTATGACCACGACCACAACGTATAGTATATAAAAAAAGTGTTTTGAAATAATTACCCCATCGAACTAAAAGAAATGACCTCTTGGTGAATAATAAATTTTATTTTATTTTATATACTTAGATCGTGTCGTTCACGACGACAGGTGTCTTGACTCTTATTGTCATGTTATTAAAGGTTAGATTTGACAAATATGCGCGTCATCGTGGATGACACGAACTATAACATATGCAGTTCTTTTTTTATAAATCAACAGTAATCGTTTATTTGGAATAAGCTGATGTAATTGAGCGCCGGAAATCACCGAAAGTGTTTAACATTCACAAGAATTAGCTACAATATTTTAATATCAAGATCGTAGATTGTATAACTTTAGCACAATTTCATCGTATTGGAGATTTATAAATACCTATCATTGAGACCATTAGAGGGTAACTGCAGATAACCTTAAACGTCATCCGTTTAAATATTTGAACATTTTAAACTTCACCCCACCCGGTGGAATTTCTTACACTTAAGAAAGCACTGATTGAAATGAGTTGATTTTGTAACAACTAGTATTAAAATAAAATGTAAGCACTAACTGCCAACAAAACAAATTATATGGTTAAGGCTAACCTTAGTTAAGATAATCTCCAAATATAGAGATTGTAACTGAGTTCGGACTGTATCTCAACAACAACACTGAAATAAACAGATTTTTTTTTTACTTAAGTAATTGTTGTTTTTGGTTAAGTGATTGCAATGAACGTTACCCTTTTTATAGAAAGTAAAGGAGCCTCTGTGTCACAAGGTTAGCACTTAGATTTTTGTTTCGATGAACGTAGATACTACTATTTATCGTATTTGTATATTATTAAAAAATAATTAGGTTGCTGGAATGTTTATTACTGTACCTAACGGCCCGATTCGAAGTATGATTAAGACACGTTTAAGATCTTGGAAAGATCGATAACTGAACGACATGTCAAAATTGACGTTTGTTTCGATTCCGCTGTGATCCCAATAAAATCTATCTTTTTTTTCTTTTTTATACCACGTCGGTGCCAAACAAGCATACCGCCCGCCTGATTGTAAGCAGTCACCGTAGCCTATGAACGCCTGCAACTCCAGAGGTGTTACATGCGCGTTGCCGACCCTTTAAAAATCTATACACTCCTTTTTTGAAGAACCTCATACTGTAAATCTACGATATTTCTAACGTCAAAGTGACATTGGTTGCCCATGACAAACGATATCTAAATGAGAACTTATCCAGCAGTGGCAGCATGGGTCCATTTTTATCGCTTGTCACTATTCCCGTCACTTTCGCACTTACATACTCGTTAGAACGTGACAGGCATGGTGACAAATGATAAAGAGTCGGTCGGCGTTTAGCCCTAGAGAACTTATCGTTATCGTATCTCATTCTTCGAATCGGGCCGTAATTGTTGTTTTTAGTTAAGTGATTGCAATTAACGTTACCCTTTTTATTGAAAGTAAAGAAGCCTCTTGGTCACTAGATTAGCACTTAAGTAGTTATTTCTTTCGATGAACATAGGTAATATTTATCGAATTTGTTTTTGAAAAGCATTACAAGACGTATATTTTTCAAAAATAATTAGTTTCTGGAATAATTTGACTAAACAAACGGTGTAGTTGTTTTAGTAACTCCGTTGTCTTGCTTGACTTGACGTATAATTTCACCGTCAGTGCCTTGGCGAGTCTACAGCGCATCGTATTGGTCATCACGGTTGGACGATCAAAGACGTTTGAACAATACCTAGGTGCACTAACTTAGTTCAGGTGTGACTTTGTATGGAGTAAAGTTATAGAAGTTGCATAGGTATATATATATATACTTATACAACAATGATTTATAACTCAAACCTGTAACCTAAGGCTTCCCAAAATTGAATAGCTTACCTTGTGACAAATTGTACAAGTTGCCTTTAGTCGCATCTGGGCCAACGAGAAATGTGCACGTGTTCTAACGAGCTACCGCTCACCGAAAGGGAAAGAGACAAGCTTATGTTTAACAACTAGTATGTCAAATATTAAAGGATAGAAATAAATGTGGAAGTACTGTTTGTGCTCCTTATATATGATTATAACATACCTATCTATAATTATATAATATCATTGTTATACTATACTCAACTATATTGAAGACAGGTACCTAGTAGTGACATTCATTTGTTTAAAAAAAATATCTTTGATCATCATTGTCCATTAGCATCATGAGCTCCCCTCGCTAACTCTATGCGGATTGGAGACCTCACATACGGGCTTCCTGTCTATATTTTGTTGTAAACGAAGCTGTTGGTAAATATGAAATAAAATAAATTTATCCTGAATGTCTGTTTCCTGCAAAGTCAATGATCAGTAATGATTGTTTAGTTCTTGCATTCTTAATTTCATTAGCTAATATTATATTTTTTATTAGGGATTAGTTGTCAAGCGGACCCCAGGCTCCCATGAGCCATGGCAAAATGCCGGGACAACTCGAAGAAGAAGAAGAGCTAATATTAAATTAATATTAGCTCTTCTTCTTCAGTTCTGCGAGATGAATTCATACATTCACTTTGATGTTTTACGTCAACAAATACGAAGCGGAAATTAAGGCAAAATAAACTAATCAAACAAAGACAATTATGATTTCAATTTAACCCTGTAACAGGAACCCAATCAACGGAACTTCAGCAGACTCCATTATAACATGGCTTATTCAAATTATAAAATCTAAACCTGATTGGCGTTGAAACTCTAGGTCCATGGGGTCCCAGCGCGCACAAGTTTTTTGGAGAAATCGCGAAACGTCTGGTTGACGTAACTGGTGACCGAAGAGCTGGCGGCTTCCTCGCACAACGTATCAGTATTGCGATACAACGAGGAAATGCCGCCAGCATCCTTGGTACAATGCCTCAAGGGCCTATTTTAGATATAAGCTAGTTATAGTAATCATCTGTATATAACCTGATTTGTAATTGATTATGATACAATCCTGACACGTCACGCAGTGCATCTGGGGGCCGATTTTTGAATCTCGATCGCTCGATTTCGTGTTCTCCCTTTAATAATATCTCCACTACTGGGCATTTAAATTCTACTAATACAATTGAAAACGAGTGGTAAATTCCACTGGATTCCCAATTTCTATCGCTCCTACTTTAAAAATCATTTCGCCGTTTTCTACAGATTTTTGAGCGACGAAATCGAGCGCACGAAAAATCGCCCCCCTGGTTCGCGCTTCTTAGTGCGTGAGAGATGCACAGCTAGTTATGTCCATAACAAATCAAGCTGTAATTTGGAGATTCGAATAGGCTTCTATAAGAATGAACCCAGTTATAGAATTGTGTATATATTCTGTACAGGGAAAATCGGATTTGTAATTATTTACCTAATTATTAATTAGCCTCCCTGTCTTCGGACAGACGTTATTACTCTTACTTATATTTATCGGTCCCATGATGTCGCTACCGAGAAATAGTGATATTTATATTACTGTATAGTAATATTATAATTTAAATCAAATTGTAAGTATATAGGTAATACGAGTATTTGATTATAAGATACACTTCCTAAATAATACAATAATGTATATAACAACCAACGTATATATAAACAAATTTAATGATAACCAATTATAAGGCATGCGCCTGTGCAGCCCTACATTCAGGGTCGAAGATGGTCACACACATCACTAAGTATTAGAACAATCATATTCGATTTTTTAAGAATGAATCCCCAGTAAGCTGAAAATAGCTTTAATACTTTCATTTGGTCGTAAATGCGTGTTATCCGAGGTTGCACAATACCAGGAGGTGTGCATAAATGCTCTTTTTCAGTTTTTGGCTTGTAGCTCGAAAAACGGTACATCTGACTGAAAATTTGCTTTAATCGTTATGAAAACTGATATCTGATGATCCGAAAGGTACCTTAATATGAATTCGTAGTCAAAGTTTGTAAAAAATGGCCGCCATTTTGAATTTCCAAATTTTTGGTATAATCATGTTAAAATCGAAAATTCCTTTTCACCAGTGTCTGATCCACAAAACCTTTCTGGTAATGTAATTGATGGTGTGTTCCTTCTACATCGAGTGGTTTTTGGCAATCCAAGGAAGAATGCATCTCCCAATCCCAAAACTTATGCACACCTTCTAGGATTGCGCAAACTCAGATTACACGCATTTAGGGTCAAATGTAGGTATTAATACGATTTTCAACTTGCTGCGAATTAATTCCTCAAAACCACTTTTTTGGATTTAATTTCATTGGTTTAACGTGACCAACAGATTAGCATCACCGCCATTGCCGGCGTCGTAGTAGAGTTTACCAAGCTTTGCTGTCAAGCAAGCTGTGAAAATCAACATTAACAACAAGATCAATAATAACGAAAAAAACTCAAAGTATTATATAACCCAGTTTTAAACCAATTGTTTAACATCCTAAGTCAAAGCAATTAACGAAGTCAGTTTTCCATTTAAACCTGGAGGCAAATTCAAATTTACATTTTCACATCAAAATAATGTCATTTTGTTATCATTCACTCGTGCGTCTCGCTTGCGCCAGCATATGTGCCGACTAGTACGAGCGAAATGCACGCGCGAATGATTACAGAATGTCATCTTTTTGATTTCAAAGTGAACTTTTGAATTGGTCTCCCGAGCACTGCTTATCAGTGTAATTAAGGCGTATTACGAGGAACTTTCAGGTAAAGAGCCAAAGTTAGGCAAATCTTCGGAGACAGAAAGACGTGATGGATAGATTGGTTTAACGGAAGGAATAATATGATTTATCTCGTTCGTCTTGTATTACATTGAACTATACATTGTGTAAATTAAGTCCTACACTATAGGTCCTATACTCTCGAGTCGTCATGACATACAAAACAAGACAAGAGAGCAAAACATACACAAGACTTGATTAAACAAATATATGTTCGGCCAATAAGCAGAGACAAAGCTCATTATATTATTAAGTTATGCTCGTTATAGTTCGCAGAGCTTCATTCTCAAAAGAAAATGGCGTCTAGAAATAATATTGAAGACTTATTGGTAGTCTTTTGCCATCGCTCTAGAAAATTAAATATATTAAAACGGGTCACTCACTTATTTTAAGTCGAAAATTGCTTGACATGATTCACTCCGTACTGAGTAGCATCATCGAGAGCTCTTATTTATTTATTGAATATCTCCGTCGCGTTCACGGTGACGCTCCTAAAATTAGTGCAATAAGGACAACAATCGTACCTAACGAAATTTTGGGAACGGAATGAAAAAAAAATGATCTATGTCTAACCGTTTTGATTTTTGCGTTTACTGTTGCCGATTTTGTATGCTAATCTTCTTTTTACGGTGCATCTATTTGGCCCTTTTAGCGCGTTTTAAAGTAACCAGTTATTATAAAAAAAAGTAAAACGCACAGGTACTGGTAATATTGAACTCATATAAAAAAACCATCTAAGGCCAAAATCTAGAGAGGAAAATGTCGAGTCACTAATATTTCCTCTTAATATGTCTTACAGAAGTTTAGTTATTAAAATTCCTACTCTAGAAGAAGAAAACCACATAATGTAAGACAAACATTTTCATATTGGATTTGTATTTCATTGTTATTGAATTGTTGGTTCTGAATTAGGACCCTAGTACTGCTAAGTGGATTAAATCTTCAACTTAGAGAGCTTTGTTGTTTAGTGGTGAAATGTCCATAACTTTAGGGAATATAACGATAATATCTACAGGGAGTTGAGGGAATTTTGTAATTGTTGGTGTACTAATGCAAAAAGCTAGAACATGTTTCGGGTTCTAAATTTTGCCATATTACTAGCTAGAGATTCACTTTTATTCAGGCACTATATGGGTGCAACAGTATATAAATAATAAACATATTATATACCTCGCGCAATAAACTGGGATTAGGTACTTTGAATCTCGAGGAAACATTGATCATCGATTATTGAAAAATAGGGAGTTAAGAGGAAAGGGGACGCCCGCTTCTTCATAAACGTTTTTATTACCGTCCCCATTTTTGATTACCTTATAGAAATATACCCTTACGTTTGACATTTTTCGATTTTTTGATTATTAAAATAATTTTACGGATTACTCTCACGTATTTTTAGTCACTCGCGCGACATGTTTCGGAGAGCTTAGGTCTCCTATCTCAGCGTTCACGACGGCCGTGAATCGCGCAATCGCGTTTAATGTTAGTATGTCTCACGACAGTTTAAATTCAATTTCTGTACCCCTAGTGTAAATAATTTCGATTTCGAAACGTGACGTACGCGTTTGCGTTAAGTCTCATTTTGTATGGGTTTTTGAACAGCGCGCCAAGCGGGACGTTTTGGAAAGTCAAAAATCTCATACAAAATGACACTTAACGCAAACGCGTACGTCACGTTTCGCTGTCGAAAATATTTACACTAGGGGTACTGATTATTGTAAAAATTAGGAGCAACAGTTTTTATACAAAAATTTAAATGCTCTTACCTCCTATATTAATTAAAAATTAGTCGATATACAATAAGTTAATTCAAAATATTTTCAATAATGTTAATATCCAGAGAGTAAAATGAGGACTACGTTTGTATGAAAAGGCAATTTCGCGCGGGACCTCCACTTTCGCCTTAATATTTGAACGCAAGCTTAAGCGTGTTATGGTGAATGTGTTTGGCATTCGTATCAGAAATAAATGATGGGAGCGTTGAGAAACCAATTCCTTATAGTTTAAAAATCGATGGTCAATATTTCCCTACAATCCAAGGTAAACCCAGTATCAAATTAATAATATACAATAATATCCAAATATGCTTCTTATCCCGGACCACTACTCGGTCGATTCATCAGCCGCTCCATCAGTGTCGCCACTCAATGGCTGTGAGTATCCTTTTAGCGTGGATTTTTGATTTAAGCCACTTGAGCTCACTTCCCTTGGAACTGAGTATTGGATCTTGTCTGTACGCAAGCGAGAGGATTATTAATTTTAAACCACTAGAGAGAAGAGTTCGGAGGCAAGTTACGTTGGAGTTTTCTAGTATAGGTTTAAGACAGTTTGTGCTTAATATGAAAGTATGGGACGCAACTCTCATACTTCAAGTTATTTATTTTATTTTATTTATGTATTGAAATAAATCATTCTACATGCCTATTATAAGCTAAGAGGGAGACCTAATTTTATTCAGGGTGATTATAGAGCCGCGTTCCTGAATTTTAAAAATACTAAGTAAATTACTCCATGGGACTAACCACAAATTCGCGAAAAACATCGAATAGTGTAAGTTAAGAGCCCGAAATTTTCTTATCGGTCCCATGGGTTACCTTGATCAGTTTGATCATATTAATATATTTTTGAAATTCGGGATTACATCCCAAAATCACCCGGTATGTGTATAAGACGATCAACAATGTAATCACATTTAATGCAAATAAATAAATAAAAAATCTTTAAATAATGTTTTCATTTCTCATGCTCAGGAAGTGGGTCGTTGTTGTTCTGAAAAGGGTGTAGAAGATGATATGTTTCTGCTCTGGAGCACTGTACTTTCTAAGTATTTTTTTTTTTAATTTTTGTTATGATGAGTAATTTAAATTTTGGATTTAAATGAATTTGTTGTTCAATTTCCATTCTGATAATTAATTCCCCATTCCATAAAAAATGATATTTTTACCTAAATTGTTAATTGAAAGTACCTTCAAGAAATACTAGCTACTGAAGTTCATACTTAGCCGTGGTTTTTTAATGCACATGTATTTTAATTTCCTCGTGTTCGAAATGAAAAGTAGAAATGTCAAATAATAAGCGGATTTCTAAAGATCCAATACGATTCCTTTGCAAATGACATGTGTGAGGGGCGACTTTAATACTCGTAATACAAGTTAATCAAGTAAACCACTGAATTAAGATTTCCTTTTTAATTAATTTTGGGACCTTTTCGTGATTGTAAATATTCAGAAGATTATGAGCGTTATAATGACTGAATATCTACGTATTTTTATCTAAATCTTTACAAAAAATATCCAAAGGATGAAAGATGATCACAGCTTGTTTATCTTATCAAAGGAACTGTGTCATGATTGTGGGGAGATTGATGCGATCTCAGACTTTAGGTACTTTCCATGACGGAGAGTACCGCAAAAATATTTTCAAATGCCTTCTTATTTGAAAATGAGATGAAAAATAATAATGAGAGTAAAATTCGTGAGCTCCTAATAAGATTTGTGATAGTATTTAAGAAACGGTATTTACTTTGGATCGAGGAAAAATCTTTTCTATATTTCGTTTTGCGTTATACGTTATTTTTAGGTACTTATTTAGGTTAAAACTCAAGGCTGCAGGCCGCATGGCGCGAAAATTTAAAAAATTACTTTGCAACCCGAGGGGATAAATTCCAACATGGGCTGTCTGATGATGCCCTCAGAAAATAGCCAAAGAAACTCCTCGAAAACAAAACGCAACGACATCAAGTTACGACAATCGCTCATTAAAAATGGTTTCGAGGGAAAAAATATAAGCATACTTATGACAAAAAATACATTCAGAAATAAACGCTTTTGATCATCAAAAGTAATTTCACAATCACTTGTTTTAAGTTGTTTCGCTTGTCACACCTACGAGTACCTGCAGATCGAAGAGAGAAGGAACGAACACGAGCGTGATATACTGCTGAGGAAACCAAAGCGTTTCCGTTTCTAAATTAAATACGCCTCGTGTAACATAATTAATGGCATCAAATTATGGATACATTATAACACACGAAAACAGTTATAGAACAGCTTATTATTCCAACGTCGTCTCCAATGTTAATTTTAATTGAATATACGTCTCCCGTAAAACATTATTGATCCTCGCGTTCCAGGGTCCTCATTCCATTTCCTTAAGGGATATTAAAGAAAATTATTTTCCATTCCAACTCACCTTCGCTAGAGTGCTGACAATCTGCATAAATTACAAACCTACCCGATATTCTGATGGCGTCAAATCAACTCATTATATATTCTAAGAACTTTAAAATTGATTTGAAAGTTGTCATCAAGAGAAATCAATGTGATTACCAAAGTCTTATATTTGAATATTCGTAACGATCGAAGGTATGTAAGTAATAAAGTATAATGTTTCCTTGTCATCAAAAAATTGTTTCTGTTATACTAGGTACTCAATAAAACTTTGCAATCATAATACATATGGTTGTTTATGTCAGAATATGAAAAATCATTAGCGGAATGTCATGAAAAATCATTAGCGGAATGAATTTAGTTACAATGACTGCAAAAAGCAGACTAGACGCACGTTAGATCATTCGGATCCGGGCCGAGACGTCCGACATATCGTTTTCTATAACTGCATTACGTGATCACCTATCATCCATCATAGAAAAGAGAAGTGTCGGATGCCTTGGCCTGGACTCGGACCGTTCTAGCGTCAACATCCTTAGGAGGAAAGAGGACGGCCGATTCTTCATACAAACATAGTCCCCGTTTTCTTTTCTGGATATTGACTTTATGGAAAATACTAGACGAAAACCCGGCTTTGCCCGGGTAAAATAATAACTCTGGCACACTCAGTTAGTAAGCAGAAAAATGCGGCTATATAATTTTTAAGAAAAAAAAAACCGACTTAAATTAGGAAGACCGGTTAAAGAACGATTATTGTTGATTTTAGATTTCATACAATGAAATTAAAAAGACAGCGTCCTACGCCTAATTATGTAGAAAAGGAGGTAACATGTTTCTTTTTTTGCCACTGCACCCACCTTGACACATTTCAGATTTGCCCTATGGTTGACTGGTAAGATACCCGCAATAGGGTATTCGACTGTATTTATGATAAATTATTTCACACCATGCATGAAATAAAGCACCAGATAATTATTACAAAAATTAAATAGGATAGAAATATAAAAATGTGCCTTGAAAACCTAACTGCTTGGCAAAGAGAACAAATTGCCAAACGTGAACTATGCATCATTGAAGAGTTCCGTTCTGTTCAGCATCAGCAGTTCCACTTCATCAAATGTTACTTTTTTAAATGTAAATGCTTGATTTGTTAAAGAAAATACAAAAATCACTATATGTATGCCTTTCATATTTGAAGAGTTCACTCGATTCCTCATGGACCCCATCGTCAGAACTTGAACTTGACAAAAAATTGTTTTGAAAATTTAATTTACTTATCAAACACAGCGAACAGGAGAAATCGCCAAACGTGTACTATGCGTCGTTGAAGAGTTCCATTCTGAACATCATCAGCAGTTCCACTTCATCAAATGTCACTTTTTTAAATATAAATGCGAACTTGACAAAAATTTGTTTTGAAAATTTAATTTACTTAACAAACACAGCGCACAGGAGAAATCGCCAAACGTGTACTATGCGTCGTTGAGTTGAAGAGTTCCATTCTGATCATCATCAGCAGTTCCACTTCATCAAATGGCCTTTTTTTTAAATGTAAATGCTTGATTTGTTACATAAAATACAAAAATCACTATATGTATGCCTTTCACATTTGAAGAGTGCCCTCGATTCCTCATGGATCCCATCATCAGAACTGAGTTTTGACAAAAACGGGACCAATCTGTATATACATAAATTCAAACAAAAAAATAATTTTTAAAATCTGTTCAGAAATGACGGAGTTATGGAGTAACAAACAAAAAAAAACATACAACCGAATTGATAACCTCCTCTTTTGAAATCTTGAAGTCGGTTACAAAATGTAGGCGTGAAGGGTTGTCCTCCCATAGAAAAATTTATTTACCGCGCCTTACTTTATACATCATTTACAAACAGGGACATACATAGTCATTCTTTAAAAAAAGTTTGTGCATCTTACACACTGTGTGTCAACCAACATGCCGTCGCAAACGTGTTCCCATTTCCGAACGCACCCGTCGCTGTCCTTTTCCAAATTAAATATGGCCTACCCTTTTGTCATGTGTTTGTCATTAAATTAACACTTTTGTATGCAAAATACGCGATAATCCGAATTTTGCCAATATATGTAGTCGATTCAAAACTCTTATTTTTTAACGCTCTTTCATTTGAGTATAATTTCATTCGGGTCTACCGTTAACCTCGACGGAATTATTAATATAGATTTTACATAATTTGATGTATATTAATCATAGATATGCTACGTTCGACTTTTTTAGATTTTTTGATTATTGTAAAAATTTGTTGCGAAAAACAGATTTCATACAAATTTTTAAATGCTCCTAGCATACTACTCTTATATTAATAAATAGTGTCAAAATATTTTCAATAATGTTTATATCCAGAGAGGAAAATGAGGACTACGTTTGTATGAAAAAGTGATTTCGTGCAGGTTGTCCTTTTTCGTCTCAATTACTTTTAATACATCAGTGAGACTATAATATTTTAGATTTTCTTAGCAATAAGCCTTTACTCAGAAAATTTACTAGTAGAAAAAGGATAAACAAATCCGGACAATGTAAAATAAAGAAGATTGCTACCAGAATAGATCACGTAAGACAGAAAGTATTTTACGAAAGTTAAATCTAGTCGTCACAGTATCTACGGTAAATTTTTGACAAATGTAATTTTTGCTTCCTCCTGATTGTGTGTTATCAAGTTTGAACGAAAAACTCCTTCATCACGACGTCTTTGTCTCTTGGGGTCTGAAATAAACAAAATAGTTTATTCCACTTTATACTTGATAGAATAAAACAACTTTTGTGCTTACAGAAATGTTAAGGATTTTGAACGACGGATATTGATTTGTCTCCAAACATAATAACTAGGTAATATTAATATATAGGTAATATTATCTAATGAATTAGCCACACATAGCTAAAAAAATTAATATATGTCGTTCAAAATCCAAAACTATTCCGATAGGTATTTTATTCTTTATATAATATAAATTTCCATAGTTCCTATTAAATGAAAAATTATATTTAGTGTAATAATTACTATGTAGGTAACACTAGACCCTACTCATAGTGTTGTTTTCCTGCCAGTGAGTAAGGTTGCCAGAGCTAAACGGTGGTGCGGAGTGTTCGGGTCGGCAACGCGCATGTAACTCCTCTGGAGTTGCAGGCGTACATAGTCTACGGAGACTGTTTACTATCAGGCGGGCCGTATGCTTGTTAGCCACCGACATATATTTGTCAAGAGGGCGCTGCTATTCTCATGTATAGGGTGACAATTCAGTTTAGTATGAAAAATTTTGTTCCAAGGAAATTCCGCAATATGGCTCGTGATCATGTATTACTGATCAGGCTTTAGAGCTGAAGTAACCACTTAAGAGCCCTTAATCCTTGGAGCGTTCTCCGATTTCACGAAATAACGCTCGATAGATGGCGTTGGCGCTCGGTACGCGAGCGCCGGCAACGCGACGCGCGTTTCAATGCAGACTAGAATAATCTTGATAGTTTTCAATATAATTTCAAGCAACATTAATTTTAGTGTCATATGATATCATATGGGCACTCTTTATTTTATTGTATATGCACAGTAGTTTTTTTTTTATGTACACTCTACTAAGTGTACAGACTACAGAGTGTACTATAACCCTTGCTCTTTATTCTGTCTCTTTCACACCAATGGAAAATGAAGAAGTTACTAAATGACTGCAGGTATAAATAAAGTATATTAGTGCGATAGAGAGACAGATAGTGTTTCGTTGTCGTATCGTAAACGATTGGCATGTTGGCCACACACTTGCTTAGTGCCTAGCCAAAATACCAATCGTTTGCGTATATTAGTGCGATAGAGAGAGAGTAGTGTTTCGTTGTCGTATCGTAAACGATTAGCATGTTGGCTACGCACCCATGATACCTAGCCAAGAAGCCAATCGATTGCGCATATTAGTGCGATAGAGAGACAGATAGTGTTTCCTTGTCGTATCGTAAACGTTTGGCATGTTGGCTACGCACCCATGCTGCCCAGCCAAGATGCCAATCGTTTGTGCATATTAGTACGAGAGAGAGACAGATAGTGTTTCGTTGTCGTATCGATTGGCATGGTGGCTACGCACCCATGCTGCGTAGTCAAGATGCCAATCGTTTGCGCACATTAGTGCTATAGAGTTTCAGTGTTATTAGAAATCACGTTAGGGTTTGTATTATTATTTTTGACCCGAATGAAGTCCATCCAGGTTCTTATGATGGAGTCAGGAGTTGGTCACCAGAACTCCTAATCTACTCATTATAATTCCATCGTGCTTGGGCTCAAAAGATTTGCCCTGACGAGTACCATCGATCTAAATGAAGTCCAGGGTCTCATGATGGAGTCAGGAGTTGGTCACCAGAACTCCTAATCTACTCATTATAATTCCATCGTGTTTGGGCTCAAAAGATTTGCCCTGACGAGTACCATCGATCTAGATGAAGTCCAGGGTCTCATGATGGAGTCAGGAGTTGGTCACCATAATTCCTAATCTACTCATCATAACTCCATCGTGTTTGGGCTCAATAGATTTGCCCTCACGAGCACCATCAATCTAGATGATGTTCAGGGTCTCATGATGGAGTCAGGAGTTGGTCACTAGAACTCCTAATCTACTCATTATAATTCCATCGTGCTTGGGCTCAAAAGATTTGCCCTGACGAGTACCATCGATCTAAATGAAGTCCAGGGTCTCATGATGGAGTCAGGAGTTGGTCATCAGAACTCCTAATCTACTCATTATAATTCCATCGTGTTTGGGCTCAAAAGATTTGCCCTGACGAGTACCATCGATCTAGATGAAGTCCAGGGTCTCATGATGGAGTCAGGAGTTGGTCACCATAATTCCTAATCTACTCATCATAACTCCATCGTGTTTGGGCTCAATAGATTTGCCCTCACGAGCACCATCAATCTAGATGATGTTCAGGGTCTCATGATGGAGTCAGGAGTTGGTCACTAGAACTCCTAATCTACTCATTATAATTCCATCGTGTTTGGGCTCAAAAGATTTGCCCTGACGAGTACCATCGATCTAGATGAAGTCCAGGGTCTCATGATGGAGTCAGGAGTTGGTCACCAGAACTCCTAATCTACTCATTATAATTCCATCGTGTTTGGGCTCAAAAGATTTGCCCTGACGAGTACCATCGATCTAGATGAAGTCCAGGGTCTCATGATGGAGTCAGGAGTTGGTCACCAGAACTCGTAATCTATTTATCATAACTCCATCGTCTTTGGGCTCAATAGATTTACTCCGACAAGCACCTACAAATTACCATTATGATGAGTAGATTAGGAGTTCTGGTAACCAGCTCCTGACTCCATCATGAGACCCTGGACCTCATCTAGATTGATGGTGCTCGTCAGGGCAACTCTATTGAACCCAAACATGATGGAGTTATGATGAGTAGATTAGGAGTTCTGGTGACCAACTCCTGACTCCATCATGAGACCCTGGACCTCATCTAGACTGAAGGTGCTCGTCAGAGCAACTCTATTGAGCCCAAACACGATGGAGTTATGATGAGTAGAGTAGGAGTTCTGGTGACCAACTCCTGACTCCATCATGAGACCCTGGACCTCATCTAGATCGATGGTGCTCATCAGGGCAAATCTTTTGAGCCCAAACACGTTGGAATTATAATGAGTAGATTAGGAGTTCTAGTGACCAACTCCTGACTCCATCATGAGACCCTGGACTTTATCTAGATTGATGATGCTCGTCAGGGCAAATCTATTGAGCCCGAACACGATGAGGTTATGATGAGTAGTTTAGGAGTTCTGGTGACCAACTCCTGACTCCATCATGAGACCCTGGGCCTCATCTAGATCGATGGTGTTCATCAGGGCAAATCTATTGAGCCCAAAAACGATGGAGTTATGATGAGTAGATTAGGAGTTCTGGTGACCAGCTCCTGACTCCATCATGAGACCCTGGACCTCATCTAGATTGATGGTGCTCGTCAGGGCAACTCTATTGAACCCAAACACGATGGAGTTATGATGAGTAGATTAGGAGTTCTGGTGACCAGCTCCTGACTCCATCATGAGACCCTGGACCTCATCTAGATTGAAGGTGCTCATCAGGGCAACTCTGTTGAGCCCAAACACGATGGAATTATAATGAGTAGATTAGGAGTTCTAGTGACCAACTCCTGACTCCATCATGAGACCCTGGGCCTCATCTAGATCGATGGTGTTCATCAGGGCAAATCTATTGAGCCTAAACACGATGGAGTTATGATGAGTAGATTAGGAGTTCTGGTGACCAGCTCCTGACTCCATCATGAGACCCTGGACCTCATCTAGATTGATGGTGCTCGTCAGGGCAACTCTATTGAACCCAAACACGATGGAGTTATGATGAGTAGATTAGGAGTTCTGGTGACCAGCTCCTGACTCCATCATGAGACCCTGGACCTCATCTAGATTGAAGGTGCTCATCAGGGCAACTCTGTTGAGCCCAAACACGATGGAATTATAATGAGTAGATTAGGAGTTCTAGTGACCAACTCCTGACTCCATCATGAGACCCTGGGCCTCATCTAGATCGATGGTGTTCGTCAGGGCAAATCTTTTAAGCCCAAACACGATGGGATTATAATTAGTAGATTAGGAGTTCTCAAGACCAACTCCTGACTCCATCATGAGAACTTGGACTTCATCCGGGTCAAAAATAATAATGCAAACCCTAACGTAATTTCAAGTGAAAATGCGTTTTTCAGAAAATCGCAGCCAAATAACACTAGACCTTACTCATAGTGTTGTGTTCCTGCCGGTGAGTAAGGTTGCCAGAGCTCAACGAGGGGCGGGAGGGGGTTAGGGTCGGCAACGCGCATGTAACTCCTCTGGAGTTGCAGGCGTACATATGCGGGCCGTATGCTTGTTTGCCACCGACTTAGTATTTAAAAAAAAGTAACACTGAAAATCCATCAATAAGCGAGAGTCTGTTAAGCATAGTGTAAAAAATGAACTTTTATTAAGATTTTCTAATCGCAGTATATAGCACTTCTCGGAACTCCGTAGCTGATTACGATCGCAACGAATGCCTGACAATCGAGCACAGGTCCATCCTCTAAGCGCGCTCCGCGCGGACTGAGAGCGGGGCGTCGCTGCTGCGTGATTTATACGTGTTTTAAAAAAATATAAATTTACGGCAATGTAGGTCCCATAGTTACGATTTTTTTTTTATAGGTTAACATAAAGTTACAGTTTGCTATAATATTATTTTTAAAGCAAAATATGCGTACAATTTGCGGAAATAAAATATAATAAAACCCTGTTTTCGCCAAAAAAATGAAGAAAACTCGGAAGGTATTTTATCAGTTTTTTCAAATGAATCTTCGATTGTTAATCATTCCAGCCCCTCGTACGAGATATGTTGAATCAAATTGTAGTCATTCATGTACCAAATGATTCTTGTTTATAGCAAAATTGAGAACCGAAACGCCACATCTCACTGCAAAATTTGGAAAAGACTCCCAAAAAACCTCATTAAAAAAGAGGTTTAAAAGAGAAAATGAAAATTTGAACTGTTGGAGCCCCTAGTTTAGGAAACGATTATTTAAGTACGTTATCAGTTTTTGAATAAATACTAATAGTTACGTCGTAATCTTGAATGAAAAAGGAAGCATTTTACAAAATACGCTCGTCTGTAGGAATAAGGACTCTTAATACTAGCAATTTAAAAAATGGTATAATACTGACTGCCCAAAAAAAGGAGTGTTAACTATGTTTTCAGGGTTAATGTGTGATGTGAGTGTTCGAATGATTGTAGCGCTTTTTTAAATAATAATATTGTTGTTAAAACTTTGATTAGAAATTTTGATGCCTTGTCTTAGTAACTTCATCAATTCGAAAACTGATGTTATGACTTGCTTGACAGAAAAAAATCATGAACATGTAGGTCTAAAAACAAGCTTAAAAATGTGTAATTTCTCTCATCGATTTACACGTTGCAAAAAATAACAGATAATTAAATTGCAAAAATTGAAATTGCAAATAGACCATGGACTGTTAAATATATTTTAATTTAATAAACATGAAGACAATATTATAAATAACTTAGCTATAAAATTTAAAATCTAGATCTAAAAATAAATAATACTAATCAGGGGATAGTTGTTAATTATTTATTTCGATCAGTTTTATTCATTTATAGATTTAGATTTTAAGTTTTATTGGTTACTTAGTTATATAATTCTGTTGTTTGTTTTTTCTTGTATTATGTAACAGTTTGTTATTATTAAATCCCATCAAATCAAAAAAAAAATTAAAAGATACTACTTAATCTTAAAATAAAATACTAAAAAATATCCCCTTGTGGCACGGAGCCGTAGATGCTGACAGCATTTCCTCGCTACATCGCGAGAGTAATTTTATAAGCGAACCGGTGACCTCTGCTATCCTTTTGGATAGTTCCTTAAAAAGGTTAACGGCGCGCGGTCCCCACGGACAAAGGGTCTCTACGCAAAAATGAAATAAAAATTGTATTCGGCGCCGACACCCCATAATTAGACTTTTTAAATTTGCAAATAAATTATTAATGGAAATTTCAGTCAGTACCTAAATACTTTGTTTAAATTAGAAAGATATATAACGAACGCACAGAACTGTAAGTGGAAAATTTAGGTACGAATATTCAACTACATTAGAAATGTATATAAATTGTTAATATGATTATAATACCTACTACCTTCAAAGAAATTAACTAACTCTATTCAATTGTTTTAGACAGATTTACAAGTGGGCAGTCACTAATTAGCTCATAAAATACTCGCACATATTTCAAAAGATTCATTTGCGTGTATCGAATCAAAAGGGACCTATTTTTTTTCAGAGTTTTTAAATAATTTTCGACTTGTTTACTTCCATGTAAGAACAATTTTTAAGATCTTAATATACTTATAATTGTGATAAGCACCTTAAAAATAAGGGATGTAGAATATATATTAAATATGTCAGTCACAATCATAAGGTATTCATGTAGATATTATTACATTCGCAACTTACTACTTAATACAGACAGAGAATTAATATGGCATGTGATAGCTTATAACCCTGTTTACGTAACATATATTTTAGCGAAATATAATAATATCTCCCCGCGGAGTATTTTGACATTCAAATTAGTCAATTAATAATTCCAGATCTCAATATGTAAATACAGTTTCTATAATCGTTATTCGAGACTACATCTCACTGTCCTATATTTGTGCCCTATACTTATACTACCAACCTACCTACCTAAGTACCTACGAGTCCAGCCTCTGTCATGCTCTATCATTTATGTTGTTTTATTTTCTTTCTCGACACAGTATAATCAAGCAGTGGAATTAAATATTAAGGTAGGGTAGTGACACCGTTTTCACTTAAAAGAGCTTAGGTGCCAACCAAGTGTTTTTTAAGTAAGATCTTTTTCTTTGCGGTGATACGTAGATACAGAGCCCGGCCTTTTGGGTAAACACGTTCAAATGTATTTTTAATATTGCTGTTGTCTTTTACAGATAAGCAAGTACCTAGATAGATAGATAGAAGTTCATCAAATAGTATTTTGACGTTTTACCAAGAAATAGTTGAAATTCGGGATGATTTAAATTTAAGACTGGTTTAAATATATTTACGGCCCGATTCGAAGAATGAGATACGATAACGATAAGTTCTGGTTTAGATAAGTCCTCATTTAGATATTGTTTGTATGTCGTATAATTGACAGAAGCAACTCGATTCGAGCAACCAATGTCACTTTGACGTTAGAAATATCGTAGAAAGATCTTATTGGGATAACAGCGGAATCGAAATTAACGTCAATTTTGACATGTCGTTTACTTATCGATCTATTAAAGATCTTTCCAAGATTTTAAACGTGTCTAAATCATTCTTCGAATCGGGCCGTTACATATCAGAGTGATCTTCACTGCATCAGTACATGTCATCTTTAAACCTGTCTTTGTCAATAGAGGTGCCTTTTAATTTATTGTGCCAACTACCGTATAATATAGCTTTACATATAGGTAGTACTATATCTGAGAAATACGGTACAATGTTTTATAGACCGCATTCATAATAATCCCGTCCGGTCACGGCCTAATGCGTACCATAAATCGGGAGATATGGCGGATGTGACAAAAGTTACGGGTGCCCAATAAATTGTGTACCGACGTTACGGCGGTTATCGGCGTCGGGTTCCGGGGTGAACCGAATGTGAACCGAAAATAAAGAAATGGGTTACTAGGGCAAGTTTTCACTGAAAAAAATTGGCAAATTTAGGTTCTAAATCAAATTAATTAAAAAATACTATTAGGGTCCGTCTAAGTTAACTTTGGTTAAGGGAATGACATTAATCATGACATTGCCGCACAAACGTAAAGCAGAGTTATATTGTTCAGTCTTTATTACATTACAAATATTTTAATTGCAACATAGCCAGGAGTCAAGCATCTACGCACGATCAAATTATGACTGATATATGTGTATGTTACCGTAAAACTCCGTTTTTAGTGAAAACCCGTTTTCACTAGTTAAAGTTGACGTGAGACACTTCATTCGGTTCTTGTCTGTTTATCTGATTTGATTTCTTGTTTTTTAATGATTTATATAACAACATGTTTTGGTCTTGGGGAACCTTTACATTTCTAAGGATAATTTAATGATCGTTTTTTTAATAATATTTTATCTCTGACACTTAGGGACTTTTACATCTCTAAAGAATTTTTAGTATTTGTTATTGTGTAATTCAACATTTAGAGATCATATCAGATACATATCTATTAAATTTTCTAATATTTCGTTGGTTCCATATTTGTAATTGTATTTTGTAATAAAAAAACATTTATTACATTACCTTGGTCCATACAGTGTTAGATTAACTTAATCTAAAAAATTATATTATTATTGAAATAAATTTAACTTAAAATTAAATATTTTAGGGTTTAAACTGGAGCCAGGCACATACACCAGTAATAACTACATACACTCATGTGAGTCATGTGTATGTAGCTACCACTGGGTGTACCCTGGTCCAGTGCACAAGAAGCTGACTGTCAAGCCTGTCAGCTTATATGTAGTAATAACTAATATGTGGTTATTATGATCGGAATAGTGCCTCTGTAGCAGCTGAATAAATGTTTGATGTTTAAAACTAGTTTTCCATAAGGCCTCGGTGACTATTACTTTAAAATGTTTTTTTTTAGTCAAAACTAGTTTCCGCAAAGTGCCTTGGTGAAAGGTAAATTAGGCTAATTGTACAAAAACAAAATCAGTGAAAACTACTTCACGTGTTCACTAAAAACGGTTTATACAGAATCAATGTTTCTTGAATAAAAGAGGGTTGGGGCAGAGACTCTCCGTGTAAGAAGATCATTTAATGTAGATACAATACAAAAATGATGTTTAATAATCCAGAGAGTTACGTAGCGATAAGAAAACGGGTCGCTCTCTCGTTATGACTGCAAATAACACAAAATACGTCCTTGAGTGAGTAGCATTCCATTTCCTCAAAAACGACGAGATAGGGATATACGTAAATGCCTACGACATTTATATTTCCCCTAGCAACTCGCAATTTTATTTACACGCAATTTATCTTAAAAGCCTACTTTATTTCGGAATCTATCGCCTCCATTGACAGCGTGAATGGTCAATCAAATTCCTTTCACTGTGGAAATTTTGTCAATTTCCTTAGACCTGGAGATATTTTTGTAACTTCCATGTCATCGAATAAACCATTTTTGCGGTTCCGCACCAAAAAGGTACAAAGGGAACCCTATGGTGCAACTCTGTCCGTCCGTCCGTTCGTTTGTCTGTCACATTGCCAAATATCTATTACTAATTGAGCGCCACTTGAAGGGATAAAAAAACACTTTTATTTACCTATAGATGGTGCTGTTCACAATTATACTTATAATACTTGTGATCAAAAGGCTTTCGTGTTTATTGTTATATGAGATCATTGAAATACAAGGATCCGTACGAGGAACCCTCGGTGCGCGAGTTAAACGGACTCGCACATGACCGGCTTTTTATTATTGCTAAGGTTACTTTTAGAATATTGTGGCATTTGTGGTATGTATGAGGACAGATACACCTTGCGAAATTATTTTGTGCTTAACGATATTATCATTTTAGCTAAGTAATCCTAAAAGAAGATATCTTTATCTTGGTTTGCCAATTCTGTAAACAAAAAGCCAACAGCCCAAAGCCCTCTCATATTCATGCAGTTGCCGTTTGGTTTTTGCAAGTATCTTCGAGTCTAAAGGATGTACTGCTTGTACTGAAACAAGGTCACATATTTTACGACGATGGAAGAAAATGTCTCTGCTTAAATATTTCGGCTGTTGAACTGAAGCGGAATCCGAACTTTGAAATTCTGATAGGTAATGATTAGATAATGTGAGTATTACTTTTCTCCCGCACCAATATTATAAATGTATAGCTGCCGCGCGCCCTCGAATTCGAATTTTAAAATGCTTTCTAACTTTATGTGAACAAAGCCGAAAGCGTCGATGATGTAAATATTAAAATTGTGTATGCATTTAATAAAGTGAGAACAAACACAAAAGTGCTAGGCAATGAAATAGATAAAAGGTGCAAAATCTAATATTAATAAAAAAGCGAGAATATGTCTGTTTGTCTATTAATCCGTTTAAATTTGGTATAGAGATAGTTTGAGTTCTTCGTCTTTCAATAAGGAAATTTGTATGGGGAATCAATAAAAAGCAGCTAAGATCTACCCAAATTACTAATTCCACACAGAAAAAGTTGCGGGCAAAAGCTAGTAACATTTTAAGCATTACTATTATTAATATTCTGACCGCCTGTTGTCACCTCTGTCTTCATGTACTATGTATGTCTCTCTGTAAATTAATGTTATTTTGAGGTTGTGCAATAAAAAGGATTTGTATTGTACTGTATTCTACCTATAAGCAGTTTTCGATATGTTAAAGGTGAGCGCACTTAGACAGCATGGCGCACTTCGCCTACCTCACCTTAACTCTTTATCTATTTCTGTCTGTTACTTACCTCTTCACGCTTAATTGCCGGTGAACTGATTAAGATTGAACATGGTATAGTAATAGTTCGAGGCCCGAGGAAGGACAATATAATTTTGATCTATCATCACCATCGTCATCATTATCTCACGCATACGAAAACGCGGGCAGAAGTTAGCTTCACATAAAGATCAAATGTTAAAAGTTCGAATGACGCTTCTGCTCGCATGAGCTTTAGCAGTTTACGGCCAGCCGATATAACTTTATCAAGAACAAGGGGAACTTTTGACATGATACCAGAATTACTTCGGCACGGTTTATTCCTAAAGCGTATTGATGTGAATATGGGCCTTTGTTATGAAATTAACAAGGTTGCGGTAGGGTGAAAGTGAAAGGGTTAGATTTCCGCCCAAAACTATTAAAATGATTAAATTAAAGTGATTCTACTCTCAAATAGAAAGTATTTAAACGAATATTGTTGTATTGATTACGACGAATGACTATGGGTGTATTGTGAAGGTTTGGAACCTTCACAGTCTTTTCGTAGATAACTGGCGTCAGTTATAGATTTGAAATCAGAATTATCACCTCGCTAAATAAATAAAGATCTGCAGAGAGCCATTCCCAAGGTGGCAACCTTCGAGCAACACCGGCTTCCGACACGTCGGAAGGGAGGAGCCCAAGCGACATCCTACCGTACAAATCTTTCTGCCATTTTTTGCGGGGGGAAACGTGCACACAGTCGCACTTCTCACACACGTACATACAAAATACAATCTGTAATGACGGCACAAATACATAGAAAATGACATATTACATAAACAAATCTTACACACCTAGATCTACGTACACCTTTTTGTATACGGATGACTCATAACACGCACACTAACGCTTTTTCGCCAAAGAATTGTATTGCTTTCTGAGTGATGTGCTTGTGTCGACACAGCAATATCGAATTATTATCGATAAGTTAGGGTATTTATCATATTAAGGAGGAAGGAATAAAGATAACTAATTGAAACGTTTTCAACTATAAAAAACAGTATTTGTTACTTTTTTATTTACAAACTTTTACAGGCAAACATCATTAGTAATATTAGTATCCAATTTGATCCTTGAAACACGATAAGGTTTGCAATAATCCGTCAGATGTTCTTATTCGGATATTTCGAATAATATTTTTATTATTATACCAATATTCGAATATTGCGGATAATTTTGGATATTTATAAATGAAACAAAATATTTATTACTAGTAATAGAATTTGTAAAATTAGCACTGAAATAAGCGTCTAGTTGATAACGGCTGAGATGCTACAGTGCCATAATGCAAAGTTAGCATCCTATTTTTTTTTTGTGTAACTCAGCAGATCTATGGACGAAATAACCACTATTAAATGTGCTACTAGAACTCTCATAAAACAGTGAGATGCTAGTTTCACAGACATACTATAAATACTTAACAGGCTTAAACACCTTCATCGCCTATAACTAAAGAAATAGTAAAATATATATATTTAATGTTTTACTAATGAAATATATGTAGGTACATTTCACATCAAAACCATAATAAGAATTTGTCTAACCCAAATCATTACAAGTAGACGACGAAAATAATCGAGATACGTTATTTTGTAGAGATAACATCACTATCGCGGTGGGAAGTCGGATTTGTCGCTCGATCGATTCGAAATTTTTACTGGACTAGCTGAAGGGCGCAAAATCGATAAATCCAGCAATTACGGGAGACTAAAATATGATAATTTGGTGTTTCAATGTAATTAAACGTAATATGTAAAATGAATAATTACATTTGAAATGTAACACTATCTTTTTGTAAATATTATGCCGCCGACCTCTTTTTACAACAAAAAACCGAGCAACTAGGCATTTTTTCTGCTGCAGTGTTCACTCACGCGACTGGACTCGGTCTAGTTTAAAATACGCGCGCAACAAGATTTGTTACACGCGCTAGATCATTTGTTCTCGCGCTTTGGCAGAGGGGAAACAGTGCAAATGGCGACTCTCTTCCCAGTGTTGCTCGGTGGCATTAAGGTGGCAACCATGTAGAGTAGTTGAAATTGTAATCTTGCAAAGAGAAGAAAAAATATATATTATATCAGAAATCTACGTCTGCGTTTATATTCCCTACCACAGATAGACCATGTCCCTCGTTACAGTATTCCCTAATGGTGAAAAATTGAATTAAAACGTTTTGTTTGATTTTATGTTAGTATGTATATTTGGCATACCTAGCTTAAAGAACAGAAGTATTTGAGTAATGTGTTAAATGAATGACAATAATAGGGGGAATAATAAATACATAAGGGTACCTAACTTACCTATTCATATAGCACATCGGGGTTTAGATTTATTTATGTAACTCAATAGCTAAAAGTTGAAGATTTGTTTATCAATAAATTTGAATCACAAACATCATGCATTAGCTAATTTACTTACTGTCTGCCTACATTTGTAGCTCAAAATACTCAAACTCACTGAGAAATGTTTGTCTAGTTCTTTCAATTCGTTCTGCAAATATCGAATAAGTACTTACCTACCTTAGACTACGTATACGAATTTCTATTCAACTGACGTATGCTATCAAAAGAAAGAAAAACTCAACTGACCGGTTGGAGCGTAAACGAAACGTATTTGCCTTGCTGAAGTATTTGGGTCCCTTCTTTTGGATACAAATTGATCGTTATATAGAATTTTCTCTTAATAGAATAAGGTTAATGTGATTCGGAACCCAATTCTGAATTTACTGAATTATACCATAATGAATTGTTATTACCAAAAAAATATTCCGAGTTGTGGATAGGCCTATTTATAATGTAGGACAGTATTCTATCTCCAAAATATTAGCGTTGAACGTAGGTGTGTCTCTTGGTTCGCAGATTAGATGATTGATAACTGTATCGTCACGTCTATAGAAATGCTCCTATGACTCTCTGCAAAGTGACACTTCATCGCATGACGTCAAACATCATCATCATGGTCGCATTTTTATCACTTGTCATGGCATCCGTCACTTTCGCACTTACATACTTGTTAGAACGTGACAGGCATGGTGACAGATGATAAAGAGCCGAGCATCTTAGCCCCACAGCAAGATTAACATAAGTTTAGTGGCTTGACGCTTAAACCTACGAGTACCTATTTGCGTTTTAGGCCACGTACGCACGTACGTACGTACGCATATCGCCAACTCGTCATTCCATGCTACGAGTACCTATACTGTAAGAGGGCGGTTAAGGTGAATTGGGTTCAAACAGCAGAGTTTTTGAAAAATCGTAGCGCATTTTGCAAAAACTGCTTTTTGAAACCAGATCGTCGCATCTGCGATCATAACACGGTTGCCAAAACATAATATGAATAGCAATCATGAGACCTTTTTCGTGTTACTTTATCGATTAAACAACTTTCGCTCGCTAGAAAAAAAGTCAAATGTTCACGCACGATCACGAACATAGGTCTTAAAGGCACCATTAAAACATTGTAATTATTTTATCACAAAAGCCATTAACTATATTTGCTTCTAAATATGTGTAATAAAGGTACAAATGGAACCCTTATGGTCTGTCCGTTCGTCCGCGTCCGCCGTTCGTCCGTCCGTCGTTCGGTACGCCAAAAAACGCTGCAAATTATGTTAAAAGCATGAAAATCTGTAAGATTGAACTTTAGGTCATTTGAATCATTTTTACCCATAGAACAAAAAAATGGATAGGAGTTATGACTTCATCTTTTTTTGTATATAAAAAAAATGTTTAGATACCTATAGCATGTAGTATTATATGAAAGATCTTTTTGGGCCGATACCAAAAATATATCACATCAACACATTTCAGTTTTTTTTATTTAGATAAAAAATAATATTCAAAACATATTAATTTTGGGCTTCTCCAGATACGATACCGTTCCTTTTTTTTTGTAAAATATGCCTCAAATTATACCTAATAGTTTTTTTTATTGTTACAAAGTGTGATAATACCCCTGTCAAATGACTTAATACGTGTATAATGCAGGTATAATGTCATTCGGGTAAAATAAGAGTATTGAAACTTGGCTTACATGTTCCTTTGGTAATATATATCATAACTATAAGGGCCTTAGAATACAGTTAAACATTTTGAATCCAGTGAAATTTCCATTTATCTTTTGAATTTCGTATCTACGATAATAGTGAGTAATAAACAAAATTGTAACATATAGGTAGAAACGACCAACAGTGCTTTTAGCAGATCCTTTTCATAACAGCCGTAAATATCTGAGACTCAATAAGTCAGCTCATACATTTATCTAAAGGACTATGCTTAAAGGACTAAGGAGTTATTGTATTCTGATATACGTAGGCTGTTTTAAGAAGGCCTGGTTGGTAGTGAGCTGTCTGTCGCCACAGTTATGTTTATCGAGGTCATATATCTTGAATAATATATGGATGCTTGTAGACGGTGATCAAATGTAAATGAGACTCCAGAGTTACCACTAACATTAGAATATTTCTTTTAGAAAAGTATCTAAGTAACTCAACATTTGCTCTATAAAATTTCGTTAGTCTCTTTGTATATTCACTTACTCGTTTAAAAGAGTAATATATAAAGTGATGTTTTTGTATGAAAGTGTTTTAGCGAAACTTTTTTTACGATAGTTTAAATGTCTAAAAAGTTTCTAAGTTGTCAAGTTGAAGCTCATAAAGAACCATATTTTATCATACATTACGTAAATTATTTTAAAACGGTTTTTGTCATCGCTTATAAGTTACAAAATACCTAGATGTTCCCATAGGAACAGAACTTTCAGGCAAGAAAACTATTATTATTTATTTAAACTTTATTGCACGATATAAAATTGTGTAAATGGCGGACTTAAGGCCTTAAGGCATTCTCTACCAGTCAACTTTTATAAGTTGCGTGGGTTCCACTCCACTGTAACATCAAAGATATTAGAAGTAGCTACATAGCCGATTTTGAAAAGTCATGTCAAGCATGTCAATCGTTTGGGTTTTATAGGGCGGGTGAAAACGATTAATCCAACTTGAAAAAAAAAGGTGAATCTAAATGAAAAAATCCGTTGACCGGTTAGTGTAGAGTATACATTTTTATTAAATAATTTATGGAATATACTAAAGCTTAAAACCACAAAAAATAAACGTTTTCCCGTTTGGATTATTACTTGAAATTTTGTATATGACACAAAGATCAAATATGGTTTGTAACATTCTGACTTGAGCTTGATATTATTTAAATAAAAAATCGTTCATAGTTGTATTAGTTCGTGCGCACTCTTTCTCATTAAACCGAAGCCAAATGTGTGCAAGCGTGTCACACTGATAATCAGATTGAATTGTAATGTATTAGTTTTAAAATAAGACGAACTGAATGGAGGCAGTGAGCAGAAATAATGTGATGCCATTAAGCAGCGCGACTGCTGCACAGGACTAACTGCTGAAACTAATTACTATGTTCCTCAGAGACTGTCGATCCTGTTAATACACTCCACTCGACATTTTGTTTTATATTTACTAAACAGGAGCTGCGATGCAAATTTATTTACACTTTTTATATATTGTTTACGTTTAAACGCTGGGTACTTTTTGCCAAAATACCAATTCATTAATATATGTTTGATTAAAAACAGTGTTTGTGTTAAAATGAATGCGACATTAAAGGACGGTTACAGAAGCAAGTTAAATATATCCACGAGTGTTGTATGTTGTTACCTATTATATACATCGTGGTGACCAACTAAAATGGATGTGATATACTTACGGACAGAAACTACCAAATTTTCCATTAATGGTATTTTAGCTACAAAACCCTATAAAATGAATAGTTTTATTTAAATCCAAGATAATAAAATTTGTTCCAAATATTGCCACGCGACGATGGTACCGCTTTTTATTTTAATAGGCGGAATTCTTCCTATTATTTTCATAAACGGAGTCCTTAAGTGACTTAGCGCTTATTTATTTAAAACTTTATTGCACAAAAGAAAAACTTAATGTACAAAAGGCGAACTTAATGCCATGAGGCATTCTCTACCAGTCAACCTTAGGGCAAAGCAGAAAAGATTATAGGCGGCGCGTTTAAAACTAAAATAAATTGTTATTGAAAGAATTAGAGTCCTAATACACATAAATTAATTATAAACTACTTAAATACATAAAGACACATACATACATTACATAAATATATATACATAATATACATAACCGATTCGTGAGACTGATACTTAATTGATCTTTAAACTGCCAACAAATAAATCACGCACAGATTTTTTGAAAGCAAACTTGTTGGGAGCTTTTCTAATGTTAGGGGGAAGACCGTTCCAGAGACGTGCTGCCTGAATGGCGTAAGAGTTAGACATGAAGCTTGTTCTATGAGTGGGGATAGAAAGAGAGAGATTGCCAGTAGAGCGAAATTGACGGTCACGAGAAGCACCATAAAAGTGAAAGAAGTACTTAAGGTATTCAGGGGAGTGTGGATCATTGAGAATGGAGTAGAGAGTGCAGAGCATACGAATATTACGCCGTTGACGAATAGGGAGCCAGCCCAACTGGGAACGAAACGAGGACACATGATCATATTTCCGGAGACAGAAGATAAAGCGGATACAATTATTAAGAAGACGGTCCAACTTGTCAAGTAGCTCTAAATTTAAGTCAGGATAGCACACATCACCATAGTCGATAATGGGTAAGATTAAGGTGTTAACTAATAAAGTTTTAGTTTTAACTGGCAAAAAGTGTCTGAGTTTGTTAAGAGCGTGAAGGGTGCCCGTAACCTTCCGAGCTTACACAGCTAACAAAATATATACACGGTGTAACACGAGGAAACCGACAGATTTTAACAATGGATTCCTGATCACATTTAGAGACTAAAATGTCACATAAACTTTTCTGGATTTCGCCTACTTTCAGAGTTAATACCAATTATTTAAAAAAAAAACTTATTACTAAGTGCGGAACGCAAAGGCGATAATGCCATGATGGGGCGTAGTCTAAATATCCTTATCGATAGATGTCAAAAAGTGACAAGTAACCTTTGCAAAACTAGGTTTTACTAAAAAAAACATAAAAATTCATTGGCCTCAGAAGTGCATGGTTAAAATCTTTCGGGTTCCTCATGTTACACCGTGTATATTTAACACTCGGCCGCTCGGAAACTATTCCTAGGCCTGAGCACATTATAACTTGACTAATGCGAGGTATCATTCAAACGTCCGCAAAAACGTCCCAAATACCCTCATGAGATATTTCATTACATTTATATAATTCTAACAAAAAATATCGTTAGGTCAAAACGCAGTTAATCATTAAAATATCGTAGATTTTTCGTCAACGACACTCCTCGTGTTTTTTGGTCTATTGGTTTTTCCATTCAGTGCGTCCAGTCGGATTTGCCTTTTTTTTTAAAAGGGGATATGCGTTTCGCATACCACCCAGGCGCGGGGACGGACCTGGGATGGTTATGTGGGACTCCCATATAGGCTGATGAGACCCATGGTTTACCCACTAAAACCCCTCTGTTGCCACCTCCGTGCTATAGAGCGACGTCCCAGGAAAACCGAAGTACTCTTCTGCAACCTCGCCAGCGGTTCCCTATCATATTTCCACGTGAGTGTGTACGGGCTCACACTAACTTGCGCGAGTGTAATTGGAATCAAATTGATATCATATTTTAGAAACCTGAATATGCATCTAGTTTATTTAGCTAAGTTAGTTCCACGTTAGTAGCATGCTTATTCAAAATACTTAATGAAATAAGTTATAAGTTACTGTTTATAATATAAACAGTCTTTTTATCGATTGAAAATAAAAATATTATGTGAAATGCAAGAATAAAAAATAGTCGGTATAATTTGAATTAAAATAAACTAAAATTTTTGATTGGCTCAAGATAATGATGTACCCTAGATAAGTAATAGATAAGTAATGTTTAATTAGATAAATAATAATATGTGTAATCCCATTAGCTGTAAAGTGTTGACATGTAAAATACCTATATTTTATCAATAAATATTTGATTGATTGATTGAATGAAAATGGACATGCCAATATAGTTGGGTCAATAGAGTATTGACATAGTTACCAGATGCCGTAATATTTACATATACAGGATACGTCAAAATAAGTGACTCTATTTCAATAGGACAAATATGCTTAAAATTCTTTTTTTTTTAAATGCCTGATTAAAATTATGTATTTCGGTACAGTCAAGTGCAAAAACTCCGCTCTTATTACACTGGAATAAGATGTTATGGGACATATTTTTGAGTAAGATGTATACACCCATATTTTTACACTTGACTGTACGAGCATTTTAAAGCCTGACTATTTGCAAGAATATTGAAAAGAGGGTGAAAACCAATGGCTCAGTTTCATATAAAAGCGTGCGGGACTCACCGCATGCGGTATAACGACTAGACAAACACATAAGTCGAAAGTTCGGTCGATATATACAGTATGCAGGTGACTCCCCGCAGGCGGTAAGGTAATGACTAATGAAACTCATAATAGCATGTGTTTTGGAAATCTCCCGCATCCCGCATACAGGCCTTATTGACCAATGAAACCAGTTCCCCGAATACAGACCCTATGGCATGCTTTATAGAAATCTCCCGCACCGCGCACACGGGCCCTATCGACCAATGAAACTGAACCATAACGGAATCTTACATTTCAAGTTGTTTTAACATATAAAACACTGTCGTTAAATTATTTTATTACCTAATTAAACTTATGCCGTATAATGGAATTACGTGCTCTTATTACTAATGACCAACTAAGTAAGTAAATATTCTTTATTGCTTCAATAACAATACATTTTACGTGTAAAATTACAATGAAAATTTAGAATATTTGTTACAACTAGGTAACAATATGCGGTCTTATCGTTAAAAGACTAAATAACTATACTTATGAGAAACAAGTGCGAAATGAATCTGAAACTTCCTCTACCTATACTTGTATATAAATATGATGACACATTAAGGGCCACCACGTATATAGTCATGTGCCCTTACGTACGTGTATGCGTTATTTATATACTTCTTCAAATAACATATAATAAATAGCATAACATTGTGTCAATTAATAAAAAAACTGACTTAATCATACATTTCCCGGCATCTTACTGGGGGTTAAATGTCTCCTTTAAAGCTATCTATTGTACATACTAGAATACAGCAATTTAATTTAATCTGCAATGTGTTGATTATTACTATACAAGTAAACATTATATTACTTTAACTATTTGTTTAGATCTTTTCTTGTCTTTGTTATTCTTCATTTTCATAATAAAACAAAATGTTAGAACCACACACAAAAATACAATTTAAATTCTAACCTGAATTTTTAAGTGTGTGAACTGTCGATATCAATCGACTTTGTTTCAACGTATAGGAACCAAGAGCAGCCGCAAACAACAATTCATTAGAATTTGGAATGCTCTTTGAATATTTCACGGACAACAACCGCGCTCACCGTTCACCAACATTGAAACAATCCGCGAGCACAAAGTTAATGACAACATACATCCCTGAAACGAGCAACGAATCCTACGTCATTATTATTTCACGCTCTCTCCAAATCCGCGAGCTACAGCCCTCCCGAGACCTCATCTACTCTCAAACTTATCTATTATTTAATCTTTTCTCAGGTATGAATGTTCATTAGTCCGAAAATAAGGGCTTTTATGTTCAGCGACCTTTGGAAAAACCGCTTATAGTAGGTATAAAATTATAAGGAAAATGCGGGTATCTAGCGGACCGGGCAAATTAAATAGGCTGTGGCATTTTTCTACTTTTTGGAAATAAAAGAAGAGCGCAAAGGAAGATTTCCGTTCAGGCTTCTTATTTATTACGGATACGGTATATCTTTTCCGTCATGCTTGGGCAATAAAAATGTAATATAAAAAATATTGCAGGAATTTTGTTTACTTACCTGGTATTACAAGAATTCAGTGCCTTTATTCAGAGTTTTTTAACAGTTATAAACGACTTTCTAAAAATGGTTGTAGGTTAAACAATTTTAAAAATGCCTTTAAGTTACTGTGACAAAATAAAATTAAATGTAATAAAGAATATGTTTAGCTCTACTCAGATTTTACTAAGTGAATTTAGTACCTAATTATAGGCTTCTCGTTTTTATAACATTACATACCTATTATATATTTATCGCAATATCCTTAGTAACATGTACTTAGTTACAAATTTTATAAAAACAACAACGAAGGTACCTTTACTGCTTTCAGAGTATTAGTTCAACTCTCTATTACCTTTCTAGCTGTGCGAATAATGCTCAGATGAAATAACACATCACTTTATTTTTGTTGAAGCACGTTCTATATTATTTTAGGCTATGTTTTGTTATTTTAGGGATGGTGGATTTTACTCCCGGCGTTTCTCAATAGTAAATAAATGAAATTATTACGTAGATACGTAAAACTACTAGACGAATATAAAATATAATGTTGATACAAAACGTGTGTTTCAATTCTGCAGACATATTCTACGATAGGTACTTCATATTCATACTATAAAACATTTGCAACTGATATGATATGGATTAGATATGTTAGTGTCAAAAGTAACGTTTGTTCAAACAAAAACGTTACTTTTGACACTGACATATCCAATCCATATCGTATCTTTAGGAAATTTTTGACGTATCTTAAAGTTCAAATGGAGCCGTCAGTGTCTGAAAAAGACAATATTCGTTTAGGAATAAAAATTACGGCACTATAAAAAGGTATACAAATATTAAATTAAAAGTAGAAAAAAAAACTGTCTCGGGCGAGACTCAAACTCAGGACACTGGATCACTAGCCCATGCTCTGCCAACTGAGCTACCGAGACTTCACCCGAGGAGAGCGAATATTCCCGCCATCATATGCGCCTCAGGAAGGCACTCCAGCGACATCTCCCGTAAGAGTGTCACACTTAAACGGCTACCGAAGTTCTAAGTAATATTGGAAATTCACTATTAACGATGCGCCACCCCATACTATTATTTTATTTCCCACTTTTAATTTATCTCTACGCTTAATATGTTTATTATGTAGGTAGAAATTTGGTAGTATTTAATGCGTTTGTTTAACTAGACAACCTAACAGGTATGTAATAATATTTTTTATGAAAAAAAAGCAAAAAGGTTTAAAATGCAATATGCACGTATCCTACAGCAATCCGGAATTCATGCTATTTAGTCGAAACAACGAATTTTTTGTACAGAAACTTATTTATCTACCATAGTTACATCATTTTCGGGGATAGAAATTTGCATGTAAATAAATGATACAACCAGTCACCTCAAATAATAATTAAAACTGTAACCCCAGTACAAACCTTCATTAGCAGTAAGAGTACGGGTAAAACAGTTGAATGCACTTGCTACAGAAGTGCAGGAGTTCAGTGGCTGCCCCGCGATGCACCGGGAGTCGTTAACCCTGAACTTGCGTCATGCACAGCCCTAGAGGTATTCTATTTATTTAGCAGAATCACGTAATCCTTCTGTGGAGTTTATAAAAAGACTGCTTAGGGTTGGCGCTTAGGAGAAATTTGCGATATTTTTTAAATAACTTAGGAGCTAGTAAATAAAGCTGACTGACAACCACTATGCAACGCAGCGTGCTTATTATTGTTGTATTTACTAGATATGCATATTAATTTTGTGTATACAAAAACACTCATTAAAGTTTTAATGAGTATTTTTGGCGTAAATTTTAATTAAAGCGCCATCTCTTGAGCATGTATTGTAAAGTGGCGGTAGTGATAGAGATACTTTATTTTATAAATAACTTAACTTTTAAATCAAATTTAAATTGATTTCTTACTGTTTAAATTTTATATTTAACTGAAAATATCTTAGTTTTGAATATAATATTAATACAATTTATCACCGGTTTGACATAGGTCGATGCAAATTAAATTTCGTCAATCATACTTCCAGCGATAATATTTAAAAAAAAATACACACTACAACGTTGAAAAAATGCTAACCGTCTCCCTCTTTAATTCTCCCACCAATATACTTAATTTTCCTCTAAATGAAAATATTACTGAACAGCACCATTTTTACTTAAAAGGTATTCAAATACTCCCTAGGTTTCTAGTTATAATTGAAAACCTAATGGAATAGTGGTCTGCATCCCTGAAGCACAATCCTCATCATCATTACAGTGAGATTACCATGCTGAAATGCATCTTTCCTGAAATGTAATGAACAGAATATTATTCTCTATTTAAAAAATATTAGACACTAGAACACGAATAATATAGATAGGTTGTCTTTATCCAATTTCTTCTAATAGCAAGTTTTTCACGAGGAACAGATGACATTAATATACCTAAATACATACTTTTCTGCGAAAACAAATAACATTACATTATTTCTTAATGAGACATGATTTTGTCAAATAAGTTTACTAGATATTGAGAGATAAACTATGTATACTGTTTTACTTATACCTCAATTATGATAAAAGATAACAAACTGATAATCACAGTGCTCTATTCCTTCTGCATAGAGGGTTTTTAAATAATCCAAATAGGCGTGTAAACGAAATAAGAATCTAGAAACTATTAGCCGGACTGGTCATACGGCTCGATTCGAAGAATTATTAAGACACGTTTAAGATCTTGGAAAGATCTTTAAAAGATCGATAACTAAACGAAATGTCAAAATTAATGTTTATTTTGATTCCGCTGTGATCCCAATAAGATCTATCTACGATATTTCTAACTTTAAAGTGACATTGGTGGCCCGAATCGAGCTGCTTCTGTCGATCATACGACATACAAACGATATCTAAATGATAACTTATTTAAACCAGAACTTATCGTTATCGTATCTGATTCTTCGAATCGGGCCGTTTGTGTGTTGCGTTACTTGCTTAACTTGCTCATGGCGCGCTATTTGCCTCATTTGGTTTAGTCATCAATGCTTATTTCGACATAGTTGCAATGTCAATTGAAAAAGGAGTGTACAGATTTTTAAAGGGTCGAAAAACGCGCATGTATCACCTCTGGAGTTGCAGGCGTACATAGGCTTAGATAACTGCTTACCATCAGGTGGGCCGTATGCTTGCTTGCCTGTTTGGAATAAAAAAATTAAAAACTTACATTTTGTCATCCAAATGATGATGTAATTTTGTTATCATTGCCAGTGCGTCTCGTTCGCGCCAATATGTAAATAAATAAATAGCATAGGACATTGTCACACATATTGACTATGTCCTACAGTAAATTACTGCATTATTGAGCAGGCCTTGTGCCTTATTGAGCTTAAAGCTCAATAAGGCACAAGGCCCATAGGTATACAACGATATATGTGTAATATATAAATACATAGAAAACACCCCTGATTCAGGAACAAATATCCGTGTTAATCACACGAATAATATTTTTTTTTTTTTTAGTTTATTTCACAAATCACAATATACAATGTACTTATAATTAAAGTTTCGCCAAACTGTAAAACAGTTTGTTGGCGATGCGCTCCAACTAAACTAAAACAATAATAGGTACTGCTTGAGAGCCATATATCGACAACACAGCTGTCACCCGGCCAATAATAAACCGTATTTCGACGCAATAAGCTGTCATAGCATTTGTCCGGTAAGTAATACCTAAATGCCCTTGCCAGGATTTGAACCCGGGACCATCGGCTTCATGGGTCATCAAAACATTTACGGACAAATACGAGCGAAGTACACACGCGAATGATAAATAAATAACATCTATTCGATAATTATAATTTTCATGTTACTTGTACCCTGTTTTCTATAATAACCTTTATTCCTGAATCAACCATATTGGATCTACCATCATAAGTACAGTTCCTGTATTTGTCTGCCTACACAATCCAGGCGCAAGTGCGAACGTGTGAGTTGTCATTTGTTGACAATGGCGGGTTCTGCCGTAAATCAATTTACCCTTTGGAGCGGTTCCTTTGTCGCCCACGTCTTGACCTTCCCGGCTTCCCGGTTAGCATTCAGCACTGTGCAAATGCCACCTTGAGGTTTCCGATAATTGGATTGGTTGGGATTATTTCATTTAAATGAAGAATGGAATGTGTAAGTTTATTGTTATTGTAACAAGCTTTTATTTAACTTACAATATTTGTACGAGTCAAATCTTGCAAGGTAAATTTGACCCACTTCCTGGATTCCGACGAAGCTGAAAATTTGCATAAATATGTAAGTCGGGTGATAATGCAATATTTAGTACGAGCGAGCTGATCTGATCATGAAGACTGAACGTGACCATAGGAACTCTGCGATAAAACCACGCAACGTATTGTATAAAAAATGTATTTTTTCCAAAAACTTATTTATTTATATCTGTACGAATATAATGGTGTGTGTGTGGTGTGTGTCTACGTGATAACTTAATAAACACAGTGATGCTTATTCTGATTGTAATAATAATAATAGACATGATCTGTCAGGGTCAAAAGTGATATTTCTTCAACCAGAAATATCACTTTTGCAATTGATAGATCATATATATAACAAATCCAGATCAAATGTATAACCTATTATTACAATCAGAATAGGTACGCCTCAGTGTCTATTTTTTTAAATCGCGCGGTGTTAAAAATGATACTTGATTTATCACTAGGATAAATAAATATTACAGGACATTATTACACAATTTGACTAAGTCCCACAGTACAGTAAGCTCAATAAGACTTGTGTTGTGGGTACTTCAGTACATAGAAAAAGCCCATGACCAGGAATAAATATCCGTGCTCATCACACGAATAAATGCCCTAACCAGGATTTGAAACCGGGACCTTCTGCTTCATAGGCAGAGTCACTACCAACACTAGGCCAGACAGATCATCATAAGTAGAAAAGCCATCAGTATAAAATAAAGCCATCCGTAATATGCTTCACCTGTCAATCTATGACAATCTGTGTCACTTATTAAAAACAACTTAGAATTCGATATTTGGATATTTAATAATTAACATTATGAAAAACTTTGCACAATTACAAACCCGAATTAATTTACTTTATTGCACCATATTGAGTTTGAAACAATAATGTTCGTTTAGAAGAAAATGTTATAGAAACCTCGTATCGATCCTATCTTTGTTTTATCTACCTACTCGTCAACCGTAATATAGTTTGCTTATCAACCGACAAAATACTATTTTTATACGAATTTTGCGTGTCAAGAATGAAGACTAAACTCTTTGTACCTAACTCGACGAAATATTTACGGCCTGATTCAAACTTTAAGATACGTTAAACGAGTATGGATCGGATATGTTAGAGTCAAAAGTGACGTTTCCTGTTAATAAAAACGTCACTTTGGACACTGACATAACCGATCCATATCATATCTACACCTAATATCGCGAAGCGTCTGGTTGATGTAACTGAGGGCCTACCGCGAACCACGTTCAACGTGTTACCTCTCTGTCGCACTTGTAAATTCGTACGTAAGTGTGACAGGGTGGCAACACGTCGAACGTGGTTCGCGGGAAGCCCTCTGGCGACCGAAGAGCTGGCGGCTTCCTCGCAAAACGTATCAGTACCTATTGCGATACCTATTTTAGATTTAAGCTAGTTATAAATTCATAGTTAAATTTTTTTTTGTAATGTTCATACACTTTTAATGTTCGTAATATTTAACTACGTGACTTGCATGTCATGTTAATGATTTGGTATTATTTAGTTTTGATATTGTAATAAAGGGCTTATTTTTCTATAGCTTTAAGTTTGCATGCCATATTTTTGGCTAAACATGTGATACTAAATTAATTTACTTTTGACATCTGTATACAATTACCATGTTTAAGCAAATAAATATTTCTATTATATTCTATAGTAATCCTCTGTATATATCCATTATGACAAATAAAATACATAAATATTTGACGTATCATAAATTTCGAATCGGGCTGTTATTCAATCCAAATATGACGAGGTCTTACATAAGCGAGCATCGACGTGTAGGTTGAGTTGAACCGGTGTCGCCGACCCTGGGCGGGCGAAGCCCTTTCTGCATACTACTCGAACTACTACTATGTTAACTTATGCAATGGTTGCAACTGTTTGACAAGTTTTACTCGTATTTAGCATATCTTGAATATTTTCTGGTTGATTTTTAAAGGGTAGAGTGGGGTTAATTGAACCGAAGGGCCCTTAAAACTTCGACCATATTTTGATAACTAAGTACCTACACATAAATCTGCATTTTTTTGTGTAAGTACAAAAGAGACTGCTCCAGTCCTATGGTCCCAAGATTGATAGTCATTTAATTTAAGCATTCAATTAACGTTGAAACGAACATAGTATAAAATATGATTACGTACATCCCGGTAAACAATAGACACGGTAGAGAGAGCATAAATAGTAAAAGAAGTTGCCTTTTGACAATCGGGACAGGTGTCGATATTTGATTATTCACTTACTTGAATAGGCGCCATGAGTAAGGGCTCAATTTTCCGATGATAGTTCTGTCAACATAATAAGACGAGAGATCCGCTTTTGTCAGTCAACAAAAAATAAATTTATTAAGTTTTTGGTCTATAATTTCATTTTTCATACACGCTTTTATCGCTGACTGTACTTTTCTTTCAACAGGCAACTAATACTCATCGAGACAACTAACAAACCATTTAGTTGTTTATCACAGAATTCTTATGTCCACCTCCTGTATCCATCATCAGATTAGCTCGATGGTACCATAATATTGCATTGTCACCCAGTGGATCTAATTTAGATTGCAGATTTACCCGAACATACTTACATAAAAATATTGCAAGTTAAATAAAAGCTTGTGATACATCAGATTCATGGTAAATTTTGAAACACTAGACTAAACAAGTAGCATACCGAAGCAGTCCGACGCTATCAGTCACCATCTTCAGTGCCACTCGGAGAACGTCGCTGGGGTGAACAGTCGGTTAACTGACCTATAACCAAGCGAACGTTGACGTGAGACAGCCAGCGCCCACAAGCACAGAAGTTCCACTGTTTAACAAATCCAATTTAGGATGGAAAAGAATACAAATTATGGCAATTAAAACAAAAATATAATCCGTAAAATAATAACATACTCGTAATAGCCAGTCAGTGCTAACCGGTTATACTTAAGTACTGTATTTATTGCATGAAATGAATGTTACCACTCTCCCACCGCGAACATAAAATTCGCGAATACAATATATCTAACAAACCACCACCAAAAAAACAAAATTCGACACGTGTTTCTCCTCTCTACGAGACATCATCAGGACATGCTGGAGATGTTAACGTTCTGGCGCCCGGCAACGGACTACTGACGCCTGATTCTATGAAGTACAAATATCATAGCTTCACGAATTTCTAGGACAAATCATAGTTGTCAAGTTTTTGGATCTTCTAACGCAGTCAATGGTATGCCCGCTTAATACTTACCAAGTGATAAAATTACTCGGTATTCACACCATTTAAAAATCCAGACTTACCCAAAGAAGGTGACATTTATTAGTTGTTTTTGTAGTAGGTAAAACAATAATTATACTTAGTACTGTAAGATGATTCCCATAAAGTGAATTTTTCATTTAATCAGGTTTATGACGGTGGAGTTGAATTCAAAGTCACCATGCCGTTTCATCATTAAGACGCTGTTTTAAAATTAAATACTTCTAACTTTATAGTCTAAAGTTCAACGTTATCGTATAACTTTCATAAATAAATACGGAATATTTTAAAAAAGAAAACGAAACCCGCACTAAATATTTTAACAGAAGGAGTGCAAAACCCTGAAAGAATCATACTTGCTTAAAATAATAGTAATTATACTCCTAATACAGCAAAACAGTATTTAGTTTGTTGGTAACCACCTATTTTGCATCACCCATTCACCTATGAAATTGTTTAGTCGACTTGTTAAATAAAATAGTAAGTTGACATCATATGGACACTTAAATCTAACCGAATACGACACATAAATCTCATAACTTCTTATATGGCATCACGTTTGCAAGGGTTGATACTTGACTGCACAGAAAAGAGTCTAATTTACGTGGTAAATTAGCAAGATAGGAAGTTGTTGTAGTAATCCTTAGAATGCAGTTGCATTTCATGCTCGACGGGGCGCTGAACCGTTTAGTTAGACGTTTAGACAGTGTCTGCTCGGTTCAATTCATGGTGACTGGTGATTTAGACAACAGTGCATTTTGTTGATGTGGACTTCTTTGAGATTGAATCAGAATTGGTAATTTTTTTGATAATGTAGAACGGAATGCGAGTATGTGATATTACTATTTTATGTTTTACTTACAACTAAGTCCAGTTGCACCAATTACAATGGTACAACTGGCTTAATTAGACTTATGAAACCTATGGACTGACTTACCTAAGAAACCTCTCGTTCAGTACAATTTTAGGTAGGTAGGTGTTTAAAATGTATGAAAAAATCTGTTATGGCAAAAAATAAAAGTATTTTTGGTATTTGTTGAAAGTAAATAGTATATTTTAGTTGCTTCCACGCGCAAAGGAGCTTAAAGCTAACTGATTAATTATCCAGACTGAAGCACCGGAGTAAGAGGGCAATAATTAATAACTGAACTAATTATTAATGAATTGTATTCAATAAGTAATTAAAAACGAGTGGCCGAGCTGCGCCCCTAACCTTTTACTTGATTGGATTTGAATAAAAAAGGATTTAAGTGTAATTAAAGGTCTATTATCCTCCTTTTTGGCACCGTTCGTTATTATTCGGTACTTTATTAATTCGTCTATTTTAAACATTTCGACTGATGAAATGTCGATGTTTTTTATGGATCAGTCAACATTACCCTCGGGATTTATGAGTTTGTCTCAAAGTAAAAGTTAACATATAGTATTTTTGAAACAGAAAGGTTACGCTGACAGATGGTCATCTCAATACAGTATTGTAACAATTTTAAGGTTAAAAAATGTATGGAAATGCCACCTGTCACCGTACCCTTCGTGTTTGAAAAACACTATTGGAACTGCTCATTTACGTGCCAGAGTAAGATTATGCGTGGAATAATTATCCTGTACGAGTAAGTATATTACACTATAGGGTTGAATCCCTACTTTACGTCTTTTTTTTTAACCCAGTCCGGGGGAAACCAGGGGCGATGGTGGACTAACCAGTAGACGACTACCGTCTAAAACCACCAACGAATACCGGCTCCGCCTTAGATGAGGTGCCGCAGGGTCGCTATCAGTATTCGACCGCGTACGCCCCGGCGGGCAGCCTGTAGGCCGCAGACATTTTGGGTGCCAGTTTGTCAGGCACCCCAGTCCTGTGGGCTTTTAACCGCAAAGACTCCCCCGGAGCCCTGCGCAGGCCACTACGGCGGACGCAGCAACCGCGCATAGCGCCTGGCTCTGCCCCCAGTCCGTCGTCGGAAGAGTGGATGTGCGTCAGGGTCATTCTTGCGTCAGGGTCATTCTCGCGTGCACGCTCCGCTGCCTCCTTCTGCGACATAATTTCGTCGCAAAAGGTGACCATCGCCTTCCATGCCTCCTCGCTGTCCAGCATGGCATACACTATGCTCGGCAACAAAAGGTCTACTCCTAGTTTTGCCTGAAGGGTGGCCCGTTGGAGCTCCCATGCAAGGCACTCGTCGAGAGTATGACGCTCTGTGTCCACCGGTGTGCCACATTCATGGCACATGGAGGATTCCTCCCTCTGTCTGCGGTGCAGGTACTTACCAAAACATCCATGGTCAGTAAGTATCTGCACCATGTGGAAAGTTAGCTTACCTTGCCTCCTTCCCACCCAGCGTATCCCTACTTTACGTCTAGGAGAGGTACCCAAAAAGTTTATTTTTATTTTTTTATATTATCATTTTGTCGGTATGATCAAAATATTATTTGATATTCATCAGTCGCTTTTCGGTGAAGGAAAACATCGTGAGGATGCCGGACTAATCACAATAAGGCTGTTTGACCCTCGGGGTTGAAAGGTCAGATGGCAGTCGCTTTCGTAAAGTGCCTACTTTAAATTCTCGAGATTAGTTGCCAAGCGGTGGTAGCCGAGTGGATATGACGTCCGACTTTCAATCCGTAGGTCGCGGGTTCAAATCCTGGCTCGTACCAATGAGTTTTTTCGGAACTTATGTACAAAATGTCATTTGATATTTACCACTAGCTTTTCGGTGAAGGGAAACATCGTGAGGAAACCTGCATACATCTGCGAAGAAATTCAAAGGTGTATGTGAAGTCCCCAACCCGCATTGGGCTAGCGTGGGAACTATAGCCCGAGCCCTCTCGCATGAGAGGAGGCCTGTGCCCAGCAGTGGGACGTATATAGGCTAAATTATTATTATTATTATTAGTTGCCAAGCGGACCCGATGCTCCCATGGACCGTCGCAAAAATGCCGGGACAACGCGAGGAAGAGGAAGATAGATCGTTTTGTGGGCGTGGTTGCTTTATATACCTATGTCAAATTACAGCTTTCTCGTATCGATCATGGAGCAACGCCGCGGATAGTCATCATGGACATATAAACGAATGGCGAAACTATAAGGGTTCCTAGTGGACTATGGAACGCTAAAATATTCTTTATCGTACACTTTTATAAAATGGCATAAATACCTTTTTTGTGAATCATCTACGATCATCTACCTATCAAAGCTGTCAGATGGAAATTTCCTCTGTGAAGTTGTCAAATTAAAATATTACATTATTATATCAGAATCTCATATTATAGAGCTCAAGAGAAATTACGAACCTTTATTAACATTAGATAAAAATCATTCAAATTATTTCATATATATATCATAATAATGGGTGACCAACAAAGAAAAAGTAGATTGTCTATACACGAAGGTGCAAGCAAGGCAGCCCTTGGAGAAAAATCTTTCAGCAAGATGAGGGTGAGGCGGCAATCATACGGCTTTGGGAGAGTGCCTGGCATTACAGCGGCTGGGCCTAGAACTTCACAGGTAAGAACAGCTTTGTTACCTTCCCTGATAGAAGTCGAAGCCAAGCATAAAGCCGGGTCCAGCAAACGCGCGTTTACACAGCAAAAAAATGAACGTCCCGCGCGAGACGGGCTTAGGCGGTCTTCACATCGGATACGAATTCCAGTATGCGAGCGGGACATCGCTTTATACCCGGGCCGCGTAGTGCTGTCACGCTTATATACCGGAGCGACATGCGAATTCGCATCAGACTGATAACCGCGATAGACTGACTACAGCATGCGATCCATCTCGAACACAGCGTGAAAGCTTTTTACATTTCCTAATCTATAATTCATTTTTTTAGCCTTAAGCAAAGGGTAAACAATCTTGACATGTCTTTTTTGGAAATTATTGAAAACGCTTGAAAAAATATATTTAATGAAAGCAAAAGAATGGAAATAATCGTATATGATTTATGATTGCTACATATTTGCCGCGACTTATTTTTTTAATAATAATACACATCAAGATTGCTTCCCTTCTTTCTAATGCAAAAAAATAAACTCGATTATTAGAAAGTTATTGCATTTTAAATCTACTATTCGGTTCAGATGGTTCTAATCTAGACTTATGGTCTATAAAAGTACCTACTTGTTGATCTTGTACTATAATATACACATAAAAGTCTAGAATATAAATGCAGTGATTGCCTTATTATTAAAAAAACCTTTGACGTTCCCTACACTTTTTGTTTGTATACATCGTTACCGTGAGACCCTCAAATTTATGTCAATTTCATCAATCGTTTTAATTACAAATCAATAACAGAAAATACTTGAAATCATTAACATTACATTCATTAGCGTTATTTGTGCTATGAACGCGACAACTTATCGCCTTTAAGGTGCTCGTCGTTCAAGGGGTTAAATATTTACTTCACAATTACTTAGCTGCATTGCCGTAAATATATAATTGTGGTTGCAATATATTACTTTAACGCTCTTGGTAATGTTAGTTAAAAAGCAAACCCATCAGGCAATTACAGCTCGTTATTTCAAGTTAAAACTGAACGCGAGGTTCATACAGTCGCCATCAGATATATCGGAGCGGTCAGGGTGCTCACAAATATCTGAACACGCCTCTATTCTCAAGGCGCTAGAGTGCGTGTTCACATATTTTTGGCCGCTCCGATATATATGATGGCGACTATACTAGCAGCAACACTCTTATTTGACCATCGGTAGACCTTATAACTGTTCAATAAGGTCCAGGTATTGTGAGCCAAGTGTGGCCAAGTGTGGTCGATGGCTCGTATTAGAAAACAAATTTCTAATACGAGTATTACGCGAACACGTGCGGTTTTCTAGTGAATTGAAATCAAATATTAGTGAGTACCGTAAAACCATCTTTCTTTTTTATTTTTTTATTTAGGTAGATAATTACAAAAACTATATCTAAACTAATTTAATAAGGGCCTGTTTCACAATGTCCAAGTAAAGTCCGGAATAAGCTACTTGCCATTTATCTGACGAATAAAGTCATCGATGGCGTTTCACAATCTTCAAATAAGCTAGTGTTAAGTTGCAGGAAGTTTTATCGGCAGGTAATTTACTTGTTAATTAGTTATCCAATACTTTACTTGGACATTGTGAAACAGGCCCTAAGTATCGTTAAACCAGTAAGGTTTGTCCCGATACTCCATTTTGTAGTAGATTTTTATCGCTCTCTATAGAGCTATCCCAAATGCTCCTAACTATGGCCCAAAATAACTTGAATATCTTTGATCAAGGGCCTATTTCCCGAACGGTATTAGAGTAATAATATTAGTCCACCAACTGTCAAATCATTTGGGTTACCAAAGCAATACAATATTCATATTAAACTAACACTGTTCAAGAAATGGGCCCCTGAGGCCAATTTGTCGAACGAGATTAGTCTAATATTATTAGTGTGTTGCCATGGTAACCCATCCAACTTCACAGTTGGTGGACTAATATTATTAGTCTAATACCTTTCGGGAAATGAGCGGTGAGTTCTTCAAAATGTCCTGCACATACTCTGTTTATCTTAATAATAAATATTTTAATACGACGCCTGCTGAACTTTTTCTGTTGCGAACTATACCTACTTTATTACTATAAATAATATGAATAAACCCCTTGGTTCTAGTACCTACCCCATTTGTTTGCGTATTGTCACTTACCACTTTTTCAGTTGGGCATTGAATTCAAACGGCCCGCCTTGGTGTATTTTCCGACGTACCAGCTCGAGCCCACACACAAAGTCAAAGAGGCTGAGGTTCAGAAGGTCATTGACGAGCTGCTCGACGAAAACTTTACAGGCCATAAGTATAATGTTCAGGTAATATATTCTGCTATTACGTTATGATACCGATTCTAATTTAATAATTTGTAAAGATTTTGATCTTGTCATGTTACCTTGACGATCTGTCACGCTGATTAGTAAGCGTAAATTGCATTGGGGAGTCATGTCACTAAGAACCTTGCTCGAACTTGTCACGCATAGAGAGTAACACCTAGAGTCGTGTTAAGATTGTATAAAGTCAAGGTCAAAAATGTACAATTTTTAAAATTTGTATTAGCCTCCAGTGGAAAAGATAGGTAGTTTAATTAAGGCAACGCTCATTATTTTGCTGCCTTGATATTTCTAGTGAGAAATCAAGTTTGATTCTTCTCATATAATGCTTCAGATAATTACGCGATTTTTTATCGCAGCGTGGATAACTGACACTTTCTCGTTTAACATTCAAAACTTGGACGTTTGTCCCTACTAATCCAGAATAATCCGGGCAAGGCTGTGCCCTTGTAACGTTATCGTCGCTTGTTTTATGTGTGCAACCTTTGTTTAATCCTATAAGTACCGAACAAAATAATTAGCCAAGGTACTTTAATAGTGAATGCAAACCTTAATGCTCATATGCTCTAATGATTTTTATAAGAAAAAAGTGGAAAAAGTGTGTCAACAATTATTTATGTCCTACATTGCGTAACAAAGACCTTATTAGACCGTTATTCTTTACAAATTAAATATTTAAGTAGCAAAGTGATAAATTTAACAAAACATGGTGATTTTTTCTAGGAATCTCCGGCACTAGCCTTACGTCTATCATGCGAGATCATGCGCGAGATGAAAACCATGGAATACCATCGTTATCGCTTCATAATCGTCGTCACTATTTACCAGCGCCGTGCCCAATGTTACAACAACGCCATCACTTTCCTCTGGGACCACGACAGAGACACCTACGTCGACGTGCAGCGAGTAACCACTACTGCCGCTATCCAGGTCACTGCGTTCGCTATCTATCTTGATTAAAGCTTACTTAACCTCCCTTTTATATTTACGACGACGGGATACATTGTTTCAACCCCTGTTCACGCGCTTTGATTTCAAAGCGGTCATGTATTAAGCGAGGTCACTTGAGACAGTAGGCGCAGGACAGGTGTTACTTTGTTTAGTTGATTGATTTACTTATAATTTGGTGAATTTTTAATATGGCTAATAAAGAATTTTGGAATTTAAACCAGTTATCGGCTTACCTCCTAAATGTAGCAGGGTCTAAACAAACATGGGCACGTCCTTGAAACGTTCAAATGTAAAACTCATCGCACCCGAACAAGACCTATTTCCCAAACTTCTAACAATGGACAAACACTGAACAACCCGATCTATAGACAATATTAGAACGAGCTTAAGTGAATTAGTTGAAAGGCAAGTTAAGATGTTGTAGAAGTGAAAGTCCGGATATTTGACTTTAGCTTTTGATTTGTAACCGGTGACCGGAACTCTCTGGGTAAGTTTCATCCGATTGTGGAAGTGTGAGAGTTCTGTTTGTGTTTCAGCCTTACCAAACTGATAAACACTGTTTAGAGTATAGGACGTATATATGTGGGTCAGTATAAGAGGGCGAAATAGGTTAGATTAAGTTATATCTTTAATACTATTTTCGGCTGTCGACATAAGGCATTGAGGCTTGAATTATAGCATTTTTTACGTAAGTACAGAGATTTACAGTGATTTCATTTATTTCTTTACTATTTTATTATCACCAACTGGCTGGCTGTATGTCTGTAAAGATCCAATGTCTTTGAATGCAGACTTAGAAATCTGCCTCCATAATCGAGATTATGTGCTTAAAGAAAATGTGGTATTTATTTATATAGTTTCAAGAACTAGGTCTAAAAAAACAAATCCACATTTATTATTTACTTACTATTTTACGGTGTCTTCAATAAACATTACACCAATTTCAAATTAACATTCCAATATTGATAATACCAACGAAGCATTTGCCATTTTGCGAGATTAAGATCTGCAAGCTTGTACCTACGTAAATAAAAGATGAACAAAGTCTAGCCAGGACTTCCAGCTTGATAGTTCACATAAATAGAAGTTAGTAGAAACAATTTAAGAGTACGCCGAAGTGAGAAAATTGAAAGACTACTAACATCTGAACGAGGTTCAGCGCAATCTCCGTTTCAATTTCGTTTCCTTTAAAATTCATACCTTCATTCGAAGTATTCTCGCAATTGGTTACCGGGCATACTTCTTTTCAATTCGCTTTTAGGTTAGTGCATAAGAAGAAGTACCATTACCGTTAGTAATGAGATATTTATCTAGAAGTTTTTAAAATTTTATAAACTTGAGATGAGATTAAGTGCGCAAAGCAATCCTGAAATATTTTATAAATTAGATATATGGCAAAAATACAAAAATTGTTAAGTTTTACGTTAAAATAATATCACAGTTAAAATTATAGGTACGTACTTTTTGACTTATTGAACATTTTTGACTTCCGAAAAGGTGGATACTCATAATTGGAATACGAGTAAGTAAATATTTATGGTTATTAATGATTGGTTAGCCACATTATGAAAGTCAAACCTATCTAACGATATCATGAAAGTATCAAAAAATGACATTTCATGACATGATTTAAATCTATGACTTGTCCACGACATGGGTATATTTACGATGAAAACTGTCTCAGCTAATGTATACCTAAACTTGATCACATATTAACACACATCTCATGTAAGTTCGCAGCGGACTAAATCCGGTTTAATCAAGCGAACTGGGTTAACAGCTACAATGCGGCCTATTACACGATGCACTAAATCAAGCCAGCAACATCCATGAGACCGGTTCTGATTTACCAATCTGTTATGGTTTTCATCTTATTTTGATACTATCTCGAGATGTGTTATCAGGGGGCTTGGCCAAGATAACAAGCGTACATGACTAACGCCAAACGAAAAGAGAAAACCGGACAAGTGCGAGTCGGAGTCGCCCGCCGAGGTTTCCGTACTTTTTAGTATTTGTTGTTATATCGGCAACAGAAATACATCATCTTTGAAAATTAATTGTCTAACTATCACGGTTCATGAGACCAGACCTGGCCACAGACCAGGCCTGGTGACAGACGGATAGACAGACAGACGGACGGACAGCGGAGTCTTAGTAATAGGGTCCCGTTACCTTTTGGGTAAGGAACGCTAAAAATGAATCGGGTTGACACTCAGATCATAGAAGGTACTAGATATCTGACGGAGGCGTGGCGCGTGTCGCCGCAACATGGCCATATTATGGCCATACTCGTCCACCGTAAAACAGTCGCAATTTAGCTGTCATTGAAAAATGTGCTGCTTATATCTTATGCAAAAAGGAACGTGTCTATCAGCTCGATTCGAACAATGCTTATTATAATAACTATAATAAGAAGTCACAGCGGTATGATCTCGATCTGTCAGTGTCAAAAGTGACGATTTTTGGTTGCAATAATATCACTTTTGTGTGTAATGTATTTCCATACATTATTGAAGTTTCAATTGGCGTTTTCGATCAATTATTGTTATCTAGGTTAGGTCCCCAGGGTGCCTAGCCAACAAGCCAATCGTTTACGCTCCGTAGCGTAGTCATCTCTCACTATTACTCTTCCATATTAGTGTGACTGAGACAGTTGTGTTTCGTTCGATACGGATAGTAAACGATTGGCATATTGGCATGCAGGCATCTCACACGCTTCAATAAGTGCGAGCGAAATTCCTTATGAGATTACTCCAGTAGGGCCAAGATGGTCGGCTCTTTTATCATTTGTCACCATGTCTGTCACTTTCTAACAAGTATGTAAGTGCGAAAGTGACGGGTATAATGACAAGCGATAAAAATGCAACCATGCTGCAATAGTAAATTGCATTTCGTCAGCAGCAACCAGCGTGAGCCTTTAACGCTGATTGGTGGTCACAGTCAAGGTCGTATCAAAATTAGTAACAAATTGTCAAATGAGAATTAGCCTCATGGTCGCGGATGGCTCGGAATGGGAAGAGGTATGCGTTTGCCTTTACAGGCGCTTGTTACGCTAATTTATTACATACTAGCCCTGCCGAAGCCTATGTCGTCGTAATCGTTAAGGCTCCTCCTCTTGCAGAATACCGTAAAACTAAGTTATTCTGAACAATTTTTTATATTGAATATGACACTTTCTGAGCGGAAAAAATATTCATTTAAATAAGTGAAGAAAACAATATTGAAGTCACTCCTATTTCTTTCAGTTGTAACCTTATTACTACTGCAACGTTTTTTAGAAAATATATTAAATTTTATAATCTTTCGCACAAAACACTGTAAAATGATTTGGTTTTCTTCCTTTTTGCAAATTCATAAAAATGTAAGCCTTAACCCCACCTAAGTTCCTACCTTTACCTCGCTCTCGTACGTAAAGTCAGTGCGGGGCAAGTTGTGTTGCTAGACGGACCTGTGCTGCGTTTCGCGCGCAAGCGAGATTCTATTTCGAACGCATACTTCTGCCCGATCGATCTTTTGCAACGGGTGGTGCGGTAAGGGGTACGAGTATGAGTTGTGCCCAAACGCGCGAGGCCGTTGGCGTCGGGTGCAGCCTTAAGCTCATGCAACCGATAGTACTCACATAATAACTGTTACCACCTTTTAAGCCCTTTTAGGGACGATACCAGGTGAAAATACTCTAACACCAAATGCCACAGTTTAGTTGAGGAAGATAATTCAATTAATTTAAGGTTAACTGGAAGAGATCCCATACAGGGATAAGTTCGCCTTTGTTGTATTTAATTTACTCTGTAACTGTGTTTTTCGTGTTTTTATTTCAATGTACAATAAAGTATATACATACATACATACATAATTCAAACATTCGCATGTATAAAGCTATTAGGACCTAGCTTTTTGTTGTAAAATTGTCTGCTGTGACGCATATGCATGTGCGGTTCTTCAAAAAAGGAATGTACAGGTTTTTAAACGGTCGGCAACGCACATGTAACACCTCTGGAATTGCAGGCGTCCATAGGTTTCGGTGATTGCTCACTATCAGGTGGGCCGTATTCTTGTTTGCCACCGTCCTTTCTTAACCCTCTTGTTTTATTTATCTGGTTATGTTGATTTTGTTTTTATCCAACTAACGAAGAAAAGGTGGAATTTTTTATCCATAAGTAAGTTTACCTGCAATGAAAAGTAAACTTACATAAGAAAATGCCTTATTAGAAGTAAAATAAGTTAACACAGGAGAAAACATATCAAACCTTAATTTTTAGGGTTCCGTAGTCAACTAGGAACCCTTATAGTTTCGCCATGTCCGTCTGTCTGTCTGTCCGAGGCTTTGCTCCGTGGTCGTTAGTGCTAGAAAGCTGAAATTTGGCATGGTTATATAAATCAATAAAGCCGACACAGTCGTACAATAAAATCTAAAATTATTATTTTTTTAGGGTACCTCCCCTACAAGTAAAGTAGGGGTGAATTTTTTTTACTTCAACCGTACATTGTGGGGTATCGTTGGAAAGGTCTTTCAAAACTAATACGGATCTTCAACAAACATTTTTTGATAAAGTGAATATATTCGGAGATAATCGATCCGAAAGAAAAAAAAACATGTGTCCCCTTCATAGTAAAAAGACTTACTTTAATTAGGTACTGATTATGCAAATTTGTCTATTTGTTTAACTCGGGTGAAAGGTACCGTTTCATCCCTTGGTTAACAATTTACTATATTTTAAGCTCCAGTTTAGCTTGAGCACTGAGCGTGGCCCGACATGCTCTTGGCCGGTTTTTATCATCGAATTCCTACCTTCGGATTCCTATGCTATGATTTCACGATAAAAATTTAAGCTCGATCGAACGACGATGTCACCTACGCATATACTAACATACTGACACGGTAAGTTAAATAAAAGCTTTTTATAAATGGAACCTGTCCGTTATCCAATAATTTGTAGTATTAAATTATACAAAGTGTTTTTAAAAACCAATTACTAAGGGACGAAATGTCTAACCTGTAATAAAAAGTAATTAAATTGAAGCGTATAAAAGTTACTTAAAATGTATTTCCTTTAAGGAAAGAAAAGTGTGTCCATTAGAGGGCAGGTAATTTGCTTTACTAAATATTTAATCGTAACGTTAAGGAAATCGGAATCGATGAGGTCGGTGAACAATAGTTATTTGTACAACAAGAGAGCAAAGTTTGATATTTCTTCGAGTGCTTGTTTTGAGTCCCGTGCAAGCGAAAGATTCTATAATAAATTTTCTAATTTAGAATGTTGAGCGTAGTAAGGGACTCAAAAGCGCACGAGATGTAAATAACTTTGATCTCGTGTAGTACACAAAATTTTTCACGTCAGTCAGCCATCAAAAAATACAACCTGAAAAAATGTAATCCAGACGGACGGATCAATATTTCACTCATGTTTTCTGAAGGTATTCTAACAATTAACTTTAATTACCGCAATAAAACAAAACGAAAGAAATTTCAATAAAATAATACGAAAATAATGAATTAACGAACATCAATTGTCAGTTCAATCAACAACTTTTTTTTTGTAAAAAAAAAAACTTTGTAAGATCCGGTCCGAATTGCGGATACTACTATTTGTCAACTATAGTAGAGATCGTTAAAAGTAGTTAAGTAGAATTATTTACTGCGTAACAATTGCGTAAATTTGTATAAGTTCATTGTTTTGATTGTATAATAAAATACGTAAAATATGGTGTTTTTATTAAATTTTAAACTTGTATTTCATTAATGAATTATTACGAATGAAGACTCGTAGGGTGTTTTGGAAGGATGCGGTCTGACTTATTTCGGGGGTCTATTATAAACCGTCAATATACTGTTGAATTACGTATGCACTTTATTGTCTCTTTCTTTTTGCTAATGACGTGAAAGGGATAAAGACAATAGAATCCAAATATTTCGCACTTGTATTAGGCCCCGCACGTTGAAATGACATTCGAATCTAAAGGTCACTTGAATGTTATTTTGTCTCACTCGGTGAGCAAAATGCGATTTTGCTCCTGTTTTTAAGCAGCAAATTACCCTTGTTCGAGCTGCTGACGTGAAAATATACGTACCTATATACATTGATTGAAAAAGAACCGCTTTATTTGTGTATTCTTGAAGTTGTGATATTCGATCAAATTAAGGATCGTCACTACTTTGAAAAAAACTCGTATCTTGTTCGGTATATTTAAAAGAAAAATGTGATAATAATATATGTATGGGATACATACAGAGTTACTGCGTTTCAACTTTTACTAACAGTGTGAGATACGAGTTTTTTCAAAGTACCCTTCACAATATATTACATTTTAAGATATATTTCTAATTCAAAAGCGTTGAAATTGTTAGTATACAAATTGTGAGATATTAATGTAATTACCTACACAATTATTTATTCTATTAGTCACGGTAAATAAAAATACTCTTCGCATTGAAGAAGTACATATACATATGTATATTTTTGTAAGGCTTAACCTAATCCATAGCTCCCGCAGATTGCTAAGCCTTGAAGCAAACTATAGACCAAATTCTGCGTTTGTGGTTTAGACATGAATTCATTATAACAAAGCCGCCAGGCCAACTAAGGGTGGCAGGTCACGCTTTACACAAAATACAGCAGCCTAAGGCATTTTATTACTAAATAATTAATCACATCGTCACTAAAGCCTAGTTAATCTCAAGATTCATAAGACTCTTGAAATCTTTGTGAAGATAAGCTGAAATTCTTTGTCGAAAATCTTTGTTATCTCAGTCTATTTTAGTATTTTTAAAGTAATCAAAATTGTGGATTCAGTCTTTTGTGCTTAATTAATATTATGGCCAGGTTTTTAGAATTACGCCTGGGTTATCTAATGTTTGGTGTAAGATTTACGTTATTTTTAGGCACAATTAACTTTAGGTAAAAAATAATGCTGCTTAATTTTCTGGAAACCACTTATCGTTATTTATTACGGTAAGTAGGTATCATTAATTACTTCTAGGAAAGTAAAGCGTTTTTTGATGTATTTATTGTTTTATGTTATAAAGTTTGTAATTTAAGATTTAGTTTTAAATATAACAATATTTACGACCATACATGTGAGGTAATGTTTTTTTTATTGATTAGAGTACGTTGGTCCGCTGACGTTTATTTTATAGTGACATTTTATTATAATTCCTGTACTTGTTAATGAAAACTTCTATAGCGGTGCTGTGCACTTTTTGTGATGGGGAAAAAATGTTAAACTTGCGTCAGGTCACGTGGCCGTCACATTGAAAATTCGTAAGACGGACCCGTGACATCATGTTGACGTGCAAATTGAATGTCATCGAAGCCTGGTTACTCTTGAAAAATCGTATCTCATTCAAGTGTGACATTTTATTTTCTTCATAATAAAAGTGCTGTCATAACGGTTAAAGAGGTTTAATCTTTGTTAATTGTAACCGTTAACCGGACAAGCACCCGTACATAAGGAGATCCAAACGCGCAAATGGCATTGGATTGGGCATATCCTCAGAAAGCCTGACACCCACCTATCCAAGGTGGCCCTGACCTGGAAGATGCCCGGAAAACGGAAACATGGTCGCCCTAAATCTACTTAGCGCCGTTCCGTGGAGCAAGAGTTGGGTGTATTGGGGATGGGGTGGGAGGAGGTTACCCAAGCTGCCCAGGACCGGAGTCAGTGGAAGAAAATGGTTCGAGCCCTACACCCCAGCAGGGGGTAACAGAATGAAAAGAAGAAGAAGAATTGTATTGTATTATATCTTTGTGTTGTTGGGTCTCCAAAATTTCAAAAATGCACAACGTTAATATTCAAGTTTTCACTTCTGGCGGCACTCCCGAAGTGCAACCTGTTATTTTTTTTAATACTACGTCGGTGACAAAAAGCATACTGCCCGCCTGATGGTAAGCAGTCTCTGTAGCCTATTTACGCCTGCAACTCCAGAGGTGTTACATGCGCGTTGCCGACCCTACACTCCGTACTCTCTTTGAGGTCTGGCTTACTCACCGGCAAGAACTCTACACTATGAGTAGGGTTTAGTGTTATTTGGTCAAGGGTGTAGCCAGCTGTGCTGCGCCCTACCACACAAAGCGTGATGACATTCACAGTGCCCATATTTCTCTTTTAGCCGTAGCTTAACGACATACCCGGGTCCAAAATACCCTTAATTACCTACCGCATAATTTAATAATAAACTCCTAATAAAAATATTATTTACTTGTTATTGTATTGTAAACACGTCATGTGAAAACGTCCGGCTGGAGTATTTCAGTTGTAAGTTTTAACTTGGATTCCAATAGGTGCAACAACAAAATAAAATTTGATTATTTACTACAAAGACCGTAGTTGTCAGTCTAAATTGCCTCTGGGGTTGCAGGCGTCCATAGGCTGCGGTGACTGCTTACCATCAGGCGGGATGTATGCTTGTTTGCCACCGTCTTGGTATATAAAAAAATGCATGCAGTAGTTACTGCAGGTTATTGAAATCGATTCCGGTCTCAAAACTGTTGTTTTTTGCGTCGGCGATCCATAACTCAAAGAGTTCGTGCCAATGGGTGATGGTTTCCATGGCAATCGCAGGTGGGTTATACTCATGACTAGTCTTCGTTTCAAAATAGTGATTTAGTGTAGTCAACGAGTACAATTTATAGTATTGGCTCACATATAGCTATGAGCTGACGTTTTATAATTACTACAATTATTTTATACCGTCACTTTACGTTATTTTACTACAGTAATGTGGTGAAAACCATTTTTCTCTATAGCCCAATGGATACATTAATAATAAGTCAAAAAGAAGAACAAGTCACCTATATTGTATACCTATAGTCAATTAGTCAGAGTAAATAAAATCCTATTTTTGTAATAAAAATTAGTATAAAGAAGTCAACAATGATATTGATCTAAGTATGATCGTGCATATGTAGATTGAATGTACTCTATGTAGATTGTGCATCATTCCAATTTAACTTTAAGATTATGCTTCAGTTGCTGTAGTAAATAATCCGCAATATTATATAGTACAAACACTAAAGTCCATAGGTTGACGACTATACAACACTGTACCATTTATGACGGCCGGGACATCTAAATACACTTTAAACATGATGTTCTAAAACGTTATGGCCTTTCAGGATGATTGGACCCTCGAAAATAACGTTAAAGTTAATAGGCGACGATGTTATTCTGAGGCACGTGCCTTTTTTTATTGGCGCTGAGGTCGCTGTATTAAACACGATGTTTGCATTTATATGTAGATATCAGTGGTAAATTGAATGTCAACATAGCCAGGTTAGTCCCTAACATTTGGGCTAAACAAGAGAACCCTCTTCAATAATTAAAAATAAATATTATAGGACAGTATGACACAAATTGACTAAGTCCTACATTAATGCTCGGCCATTAAGGCTTGTGTTGTGGGTACTTAAACAACGGTATGTAATTATAATAATGTTAAAAATAATTCAGCCTATATATTACGTCTTACTGCTGGGCACAGCTAGGCCTCCTCTCATGTTCGAGAGGGCTTGGGCTATAGTTCCCACTCCACTTTCTGAATAGTTGGGTATAGGATAGTATTTATAATATATAAATATTTATAAATACTTACATACATAAGAAACACCTAACGCCCATCAGTGATGATAATGTGAAACAGCAAACGCCCTCGTTGTGTCGCTATGCCAGTCTTGATTAAAAAATCTTATTTGTATAAAAAATGTGTCATGGTGTAAAAATAAATTAATGTTATTACTACCTATGTAAAAAAGATGTACCTATTTATTATTTATTAAGAGTGCCCGATACTGGAGCTTATACTTTACTTAGTTGTCTCTTTTAAATGGCAAAAATCAAAATTATTTCATTACTACAAATTAATTTAACTAGTGAATCATGATCAAGATTAGTAAAAAAAAGCGGCCAAGTGCGAGTCGGACTCGCCCATGAAGGGTTCCGTACCATTTATGACGTATTAAAAAAACTACTTACTAGATCTGGTTCAAACCAATTTTCGGTGGAAGTTTGCATGGTAATGTATATCATATATTTTTTTAGATTTTTCATTCTGTTATTTTAGAAGTTACAGGGGGGGGGACACACTTTTTTTCACTTTGGAAGTGTCTCTCGCGCAAACTATTCAGTTTAGAAAAAAATGATATTAGAAACCTAAATATCATTTTTGAAGACCTATCCCTAGATACCCCACACGTATGGGTCTGATGAAAAAAAAATTTTTTTTTAAATTTTATGACGTATTAAAAAAAAAACTACCTACTAGATCTCGTTCAAACCAATTTTCGGTGAAAGTTTGCATGGCAATGTATATCATATATTTTTTTTAGATTTTTCATTCTGTTATTTTAGAAGTTACGGGGGGGGGGGGGGGGGAGGGGCACACATTTTTCCACTTTGGAAGTGTCTCTCGCGCAAACTATTCAGTTTAGAAAAAAATGATATTAGAAACCTCAATATAATTTTTAAGACCTATCCATAGATACCCCACACGTATGGGTTTGATGAAAAAATATTTTTTGAGTTTCAGTTGTAAGTATGGGGAACCCCCAAAATTTATTGTTTTTTTTTCTATTTTTGTGTAAACATCTTAATGCGGTTCATAGAATACATCTACTTACCAAGTTTGAACAGTATAGCTCTTATAGAGTCGGAAAAAAGTGGCTGTGACATAATCGAACAGACAGACGGACATGACGAATCTATAAGGGTTCCGTTTTTTGCCATTTGGCTACGGAACTCTAAAAAGGTACCTAATATAACATAAGTATGTACATAGTTGGGAAAACATGTATAATGCTAAAGTCTGCTGCTGATTTGTCCAAACCGAGTTGCAATTTCAAGTAATTTTCCAATTTATAGATATAACTTAAATGCACACTTTTATAAAACTGAACTTTCCTGGAAACGAAATAGGGTTAATATTGTAAGTGAACGATAATTGAGATAAGTCATTTTAAAAGTTTTTCCGTTATATGCATTTGCATGGAAAATATTCAAACAAGACGGGTGAACTACTGATTAATAAACATCGAAACTAAAGATAATAAAATAATAAACAATACGAGACTGAAAACTATCTGCATTTGACAGATATGGTTTATATTGGAATATTTTACGAGTAAAATATATTTCGTGAATATAATAGTATTTTATGCAACAGTTGTATAAGAAGGGTCAAAAAAGGCGAGTGGCGTGAGTTACAGGAGCCGAAGGCGTAGGCGAACATTGTAAAGGAATACGCCACGAGCATTTTTTGACCTACTTATACAACGTTGCATACAATATTTTTCCTACGAGTCAACAAAAATAAATCTTAATTTAGGTAAACAAATTACAGCAAAAGTATATAGCCAAGACGCGCGAGCATCCCTTGTTACGCGCCCGGCCCGCCCCGGGCCGCGGCCGGCCGGTCAGCGACACCTTCTCGTAACTCATGAGGCCCTGGTACTTGCTACTTGCTAAATTAAATCTTTGGACAGTTTTTACTCAATTTTGGCCACCGTAGCCTACGGAGACTAACAAGCAACGCTAAGCGGTCTTCGTAGTCTATGGGTGTTGCTATATTACGGGTGTCACATGCGTGTTTCTGACTTATGAAGTAATTATTTTTACTATGCAACCAAATTAATATTCTGTAAGTTGGCAGCAATGCACTTAGTTTAAAACTGTATTCGTTTTGGTTTTGTTAGGTTGGTAGCCATTAATCGCAGTAACGTTATAGCGATTAAAAGCACAAGAGCTATTATAAGGAATAGACAATATAGACTTTTCTTGAAACCTTTTATGTATGTTCTTATATTCGTGTTAATGAATGCATAAATGACAGATAACAGTAGAGGAGTAGGAAAAGATGTTTTTGGTAGTTGCATTCATTTAACGCTGGATTTTATTACAAAATGATAACCGCGGACAAACTGTGTACTTATAGTAAACTAATGCACATATCGGTAAAAAAGTCAAAAATAAAATTAATAGATTTTCTATAAGAATATACGTTCCTTTCTAAAATTATGTGCCTAAGTTGGTTTGATGTTGTTTGCGACTCAGTACGTATGATCGCGGGTCGTTTCAATTTCAAAAGTACATACCTAGCGTTAAAGTTAGGTAAACAAAGTTCTAGTTATACAAAAATACCTCCTTATAAACTTGTTATTTTATCTCCTACCGTTTCTAGAGTAAACTATTTTAATCCTATTACCCTAACATGTTTCCGCTAATAACACTCCTCCTAATAAGTATTTACTCTAGCTGCGCAACGTAAACGTCAATGTGTGCAACTAGAGATATAAAATCACATTCAGTAAGCAAGTTACGACCTGCAATGTAATGCAATTTCGTATCTGCAGCTCCAGGGAAATACCAAGCTATTTTTGCGGCTCAGATTGGCGCTTCTGCAAAATAAAGAGAGCCAAATCTTAAAAGCAGATATAGTTTTCAATTTTCGCCACTTGGATAGCTAAATTTGCAAGAGTTCCTACGTGCCGTTGGATGACCGCAAGAATCTGGCTGTTATTTTACGATGCAAGTGCAGGAGAAAGGAAATGTCAGGGCAGTGTAAATTATGAATTATTTTATCAGTAGGTAAACTAAAACAGTTTTACTCATAGGTACTATAGAAAAATAAAAAAATGAGACATCAGAATACTGTTCATGCATAATTGCATATGTTAGAAACAGTGTACCTTCATACAGACAAAATACTGGATGATTTTGGGTCGTGATTCCGAACGTCAAAAATGTATTAACGGCCCAATTCGAAGAATGAGATACGATAACGATAAGTTCTGGTTTAGATAAGTTCTTATTTAGATATCAATTGTATGTCGTATAATTGACAGAAGCAGCTCGATTCGGGCGACCAATGTCACTTTGACGTTAGAAATATCGTTGATAGATCTTATTGGAATCACAGCGGAATCGAAATAAACGTCAATTTTGACATGTCGTTTAGCTATCGATCTTTTAAAGATCTTTCCAAGATCTTAATCGTGTCTTAATTATTCTTCGAATCGGGCCGTAAGACGGTCATGATGCATGCGCAATGCGTTTCGTTTTGGGCCATGAGATTCTTCTAAAAACATGTGCCATCATCATCATCTTCCTAGCGTTGTCCCGTCATTGTTTTCAAAACTCACTTGGAGAATGCGTTACCACTAGACCACAAACGTTTCTAAAACCATGTGTATTTGTGGGATTTTAGTAATTTGGTACGAGCGTTTCGCGATTCAGCTAGGTACTAATCAAACTGCTGTGAAAAAAAACAAATGACGTACTCGCTTTTACCCCCACAAAGAGGCATAAATGATTAATCAAAGTCCGAAGCCTGTTGTAGACTGACGCTAAACAATAGCCCCAGGGGACAGAGGAAGTTCAATGTCAGCCGATGACCCAAAATTAAAAGTGGTCGTCGTCACGGCACGGCATATGGGTCAGGTGCATGAGGAACCGCAAGGTGTGCGAATCGATGGGCGGCTGGGGGTATATTAAATTAAGCTTTATCATATCCACACTATTTTGGTTGTATATTATCACTGTTAAGAGTGAGACGCATTTAACTCTTATAATGGATAAAAGATTTAAATCCCCCCTTAATCGGAGGAGGGTATCCCAATATGGACCGGCAAGAAACTCGGCGGGACACATCTTTTTAAAACATTACATCTTATAATTAATATGCATTATTATTATTATTTATCGATAATAGTATAACAATTTAACTTGGTATGTAGGTACCACATTGTTTTTAATTATATAGGAGTCAAACGAGCAGACCAATCGCCTGATCATAAGCGATTACCGTCGCCCATAGACACCCACATTACCAGATTGGTTGTAAGTTAGTTGGTGGCCTCTAAGATGGAAGTACGCTCTTCTCTTGAAGGTGAAGTTAAAGATCGTATGGGTATTGTTAATATAACAAGTAGGTACTTTTATGTTAGGAAGTTATTACAATATTAGTTATTAATACTAATATACAGACGCCCTAAATATTTTTCAACTATCATTTTCTGCCTGAATTCTCATTTATTTTTTATTTACGAGTAGCAGCCACCAATTTTGTATATTAAAGTAGCAATGAAAATTCAAAAGCTACAGTACTGAGCTGTCTCGGTCAGTGCGCTTAAAGTAAAAGTATGCCATATTTCGAGTAAATATTAAATGTACCCGAGCGAACGAGAGAGTAATAATTTTATTCTCAGTAAAGACCAACACAAAGGTAGAATCACGCGACCACACTTTATGTAAAAATTTTATCAATATAAGGTATTATGAAAGGTTTGTTAATCTCGTGAAAGAGAAGTAAAATTTCAATATTGTTGATTCAAAACGAAAGAGGAAAAAGTAGGCAGTTATTATAAATTTAATGACCTTTCAAATCAGCATTTTCAAAAATTGATCAGACTAGTGGTCTGTTAATTTATTTGGGAGATAAACAGCCTAGCTTTTTGAATAATTGTATTTATTTAGTCAGTATTAATGTTCATTGTAACATTAATAAATACTTATCTTATCAGTAAACCTATTCGAAGTGAAACCTTTTAGTTTATCTAAATTAAATCAACTTTTAATGGTTATCGAAATACATTTAGAACAAAATCACATATTTAAATAAAACATTACGAATATGTATCGAAATGTAAATTTTTATTAATAATGAAAGCTTTTGCTGTTTAATTAACATATTTTTAGTGTGTATTTTTCTGGTAATCTATGGAGAAAGTGTATTAAAATGAGATATTATAAATTAATCTAAGGAAGATAAGTAATAATTTCGACGACCGGTCTAGCCTAGTGGGTAGTGACCCTGCCTATGAAGCCGATGGTCCCGGGTTCAAATCCTGGTAAGGGCATTTATTCGTGTGATGAGCATGGATATTTGTTCCTGAGTCATGGATGTTTTCTATGTATTTAAGTATTTATAAATATGTATATATTATATATATCGTTGTCTAAGTACCCGCAACACAAGCCTTATTGAGCTTACCGTGGGACTTAGTTAATTTGTGTAATAATGTCCTATAATATTAAAAAAAATAATATTAAAAAAAATGTACATATATTAGTAAACTTTGTTCGCTTACCCTTTTCCCATTCACTTGGGGTCGGAGTAGCATATCTTTCTTTCATTCTCTATCTTATCAATTCATTCGCCTTTCTTTTCCTAAGCATATAAAACTAAACTGAACTACTCACTTAAATTGATTTCTTCATACATTTTTAGATGTACTGTACCGGCCTAGCTACTAATTTCCTTGTTTAAAAATTGCTTGGTGTGTAAATTATGACTTATGTATTCTCAAATACATTATCGAAGCCTATGTGTGGTATCCTGGTATTGGTAAGCTTGCAAATCGTATCCCACAGTTTGAATATTTGGCCACCTCTAATTAAAGCGAATCAGGCCCGCGCAAACAGGCCCGTAAATCAATGATAACGCTATTACCTTGATTACGTAAAATGGGTCAAAGGATTGCTTCAGATGATTGATTCATAATTTAGACCCCATTTTATTACCCAGAACTTTCTGGGTGGTTCTTATTTAGATTTACCCCCCTTCTTTTGTTTTGCCTTTCGGCCCTACACGTTTCTTAATTTTTTAACATGCTACTTGTATCTTTGTCATTAATAGAAATGTATCCACTAGTGAAATTACTTCGCGATTCAGTGTAAATATTTCGCGACATATATTAACAAAAAATAGACCAAATGTTTTATACTCCAATATAAATTTCTCTAAAATATGTAGCCATTTTCATCCGAGCTATATACATAGATCACAAGTCTAGAAGCGAAATTCTACATCTGTGATTTATATGTGTAGATAGAAATTGATCTGGTTCTCATAGCAACATTTTACTGTTTATTTGTATATTCAAGAATATAATTTATATCATACAATTTCATTATTTTAATTTTGGTATTTTTATCCTGTCAAAAACTGCTATAGCTTAGAAATTGAAAACAAAATCCATACACAAGTTGTATAAATAGATGGAACTAAATATAAAAAAAAACATATTAAAAATGCATTAGCACATTTAATATACCTACCTACTTATAGTAAAAGTTAAACGATATCAACGCTATTTCCCTAGTACCCACACTTAAGATTACTGAACCTCAAGCTAATAAATATGAAAGGCCTTCACCGAATGCTATCTACGTTTCATCAAGTTACTCGAGCCGTGGTGGCTTTACCCTTTGGTCACCGTCTCCGAATACGCTTATATTTCCGCATCGACAAACTGTTACAGGCGTGACGAAATGGAAAATGCCCGCCATCCCGTCCCTTTGTGCGTGACCACCGCTGGAATTAAGCCACGGGAAGCCAGCTTTTGCTTTTGAGATTTAATATACAGATACATTTGAGCGTTATATGAGTCTAGGCTAGCTGTTTATTCAAGTTAGACTTGACGCGAATACAAACCAGTGTTATTTTATTCTGTTCCTTATAAAAAACGAGTAGGTACGCTAAACATAAACAAACGTCAAAAAACCCCAATAAATAATCTAGTTGCCATTTTCAATTTAAAAACCTCAAAAAGATAATTTAAATACATTAATTTCGGTGATATTTCGCAACAACCTACGCGTTTTTTCTGTACTTATTTGTCTAGAGCAGATTCTAGACTTAACACATTTTTTAGGTTTTGACAAATCGATAGACATCTCAATCATATTAATATAGCTCGGTCTGACAAGGACAACTTATTAATAAAATAAAATAAAATTATTTATTTCAAGTTTGCGCTCATATTGAAGCCACCAGTTGAAGGTCCCTGGCCCGCAATTACTCCTCCAGAAGTCAAATTAGCCATAAGTAATATTGCCAACAACAAAGTAACTGGAACCGACGACCTACCAGCAGAGCTGTGAAAAAAGCTTGGCAACGCGGGAGTGGGTTTCCTAACCACTCTTTTCAATAAATTTCCATCCGATGGGATTCCGGACACGTGGCGTAAAAGCTACTTGGTCCCCTTTTATAAGAACAAGGGCGACATAAGACTGTGCGAAAACTATCGAGCCATAAAACTTATATCACACAGCTTAAAAATCTGGGAGCGAGTAATTAATCAAAGGTTGCGACAACTGACTATACCATTCGTATTCTAACAGAATCCCATAGAGAGGCTAGGAAGGACCTACACATGGTTTTCATAGACCTTGAGAAGGCCTTCGGCTGTATCCCTAGACCATTGATCTGGAAGGCCTTGAGATCACAGGGAGTACCCGAATGCTATATCAGGATAATATCCGACATGTACAGTCAGCATCAATAGTAGCGCATGAAACAACGCGCCAAAAGTATCTGATATTCCGGATAACTTTTCCAAATATAGGTAAATCTCTAAAATTTACATTCAAAAGCATATCTTTTACCTTCCTAATTGTTCTACATATAGAACCACCACATTTTGTTAAGTTGTAACAGAATGGTAGATAGTTTTGAAACCTTGTTTGATCCGCTACTTTTGATGCTGACTGTATGAAAGCGTTACGACAAAAGTACGTTGCCCGGCAGGAACCAGCAATGAATTCGAAGTAAAAGTCGGCGTACATCAGGGATCTGCACTCAGCCCACTGCTGTTTAACATTGTAATGGACTACCTGACAGCTAAAGTCCAGCAACCAATACCCTGGTGTATCTTGTACGCGGATGATGTGGTGCTGATCGACGAAGACCCAATAACCCTCCAAAAGTCACTAGTGATGGAATGTCCTTGAAAGAGCAGTATTGAGAATCAGTAGACAAAAAACAGAATATATGTATTGTAATTTCACCAACAACAACAAGCAGCACACTATGTATTTGCAAGGTTCTGTGGTCAAAACTGTTGAGAGTTTCAAATACCTGGGCAGCATAATATCAAACGACGGCACTATCGACGCGGACATTATACACCGCAAAAACACGGGCTGGCAGAAGTGGAGGGACCTCGCGGGTGTGATTTGCGATCAAAGAATGCCAATAGGTGTCAAAGACAAAATCTATAAAACAGCTTTCAGGCCAGCTCTGATATATGGTGCCGAATGTTGGTCGCTCAAGAAGCAACAATCGGATAAATTACACGTAGCCGAAATGAGAATGCTCAGGTGGTCGGCTTGGGTCACCCTGTTAGACAAAGTGCCGAACCATTACATAAGAGGAACCTTCAAAGTAAGGCGCATACAGGACAAATTAGCAGAAACCAGACTATGGTACGGCCACGTCATGAGGCGACAGGAGGACCACATGACAAGAAAAGTGCTTAATGCCAATCTAGATCCAAGAAAGAGCGGAAGACACCGACTCACATGGATAGCTACCATCAAAAAGACCTAACGAATAGTAAAATAGACCCAAAGATGACCCAGAGAAGATACCTTTGGAGAAAGACGATTAGGAGAGAAGACCCCAAATAAGATGGGATAAGGCCGGAAGAAGAAGAGAAGTTTTCGCTCATATCATATTTAAATATTCACATTATAAAATTGGACTAAGTATGTGTGTTATATTGGACTAAGTTAAAATAATTAATAAAAATAAATTAGAAAAGAATAATAAAATTTAGAGATATTTAAATTGGACAATAACAACAAATAACAAACAGCGGCTGTAGCACAGTCGCATTTTTATCATGTGTCAATATGCCTGTCACTTTCGCACTTACTTACTTGTTAGAACGTGACAGGCATAGTGATAAGTGATAAAAATGCGACCGTGATGCAGCCGCAGGTCTCATTAAATGTCATTTATCATAACTTACTAATGAAGCATGCAACTTTGCCCAGTGGTCAACTATAGAGTTCTCATTAGCCGCCGCGATCATCCTTAGAAGGCTGTTGGCACTTACGCATTATTGAAGTCGGCCGTGCGAGCTTCCGCGAACATCCCCGATGCACTGCAGTGGCGTGGTTGCCCCATCAACATCCTGAACGAGTTATTATAAAGGACTAGCAAGGGCGTTAAAAGCTTTCTTCGTATAGCTGATTCCCACAGGCTACAAGTGCAAATTTTCTTTGTTGCTTGTCTGAAATCTCCATGAGCCAATATTGTTCTGTATCTAGTTCTTTACAGCTTCGCTCCATTCCGTATGTTAAATATTTACAATTCTTTGGATCAAACGTTTAAAGGATTGGCTAGGTCCCATTCAGTTGCAGACACATTTCATGGCACCATATAGCTTCGCACGTAGTGTTGTGCTCGGATTTTAAAATACTCTACAGAAAAATTCAATAATATATTGATCTATGTCTGGATACCGATATTGCTCATATTCAAAACAGTTCCTTTTTTAAAGGGTAAATTGTTAATAGCCACTACACTCTAACTGGTCGCTTCACAATTTGAATTCAAGGATTTTTATATCCTTGCCATGATTTTGAAGTGCTTGGTTGTTTTGTGCAATTAACGCAGCATTGAACGCATGCGATCAACGGAATATAGAAAAAATTACATTGTTCTTACTGCTGCGTTAAAAATCGTATCGATAGGGACAAAGTGACAAAATTATATATACACGACCTTATTGCCCATAATATTATATTAAGATAAGTATACATATTTTTGGCATTTTGTCCGTATCGATATTTTTAGACGTGACTGTACCTCTAATCACTCTTGACATTTAAAAGTCAAACAAGTTATCTTTACATAACGCAATAGCACTTTAAATATTTTACCAAAGATTTTTTAAACCTTACTTGTCACAGTCCGTGCACTGATCTGTTTGCCTAAAAAACTGAAATAACACAAAGTGATTTCTGTCCATCCGTCCTATCCTGGTCAAATAATTGGAGTGGCCAGTCACGTCCCTATCTGGACGTACGGTTTATTTGCCCCCAGAATCGGAATACGAGACGAGCTTATTGCCGTCAGTGCCCGAACAAGATAAGTTTTACTTTGGAACAAAATACGTTTTGTTTTGATTTGGAGTGAAAGTGGAAGAGGGATTTACATTTGTTTATAGTTTATACTGTTATTGGGAAACAGATTGGAAAGTGTGAAATGACACTTGGCCAAATTAAAAAAAAAAGTACATGTTTGTTTACTCGGATAAATCAATAAAAAATACAACTATTCTAAGACATTCTAGACAATATGTACGTAACCTAGAGTTAGACAGTCGTGACGAGCTGTTATAAAACATATAGATAGGAATACATTATCTCACATATATTGGTTGATTATCTTTAACCCATTCAGCGCTAATCATGACACGTTATCGATTTGCCACGGCATTTCCGCTACATACCGGGAAACCCACGTTATCGGCCCCAACGTAGCGCTACGACCGTAGCTCAGCGGTAAATGTACATCAAAATATTGTCGAATATTCAATCGCGTTTAAATTTCAGTATCGCCATGGAGTTGCTCTCCTGCTCGACGTTAAATGTTTATTTAGAGTTACATAAAACAGACGATATGAAATCAAAAAACAACACACGCTCTGCCGTAAGTCAACCATTAAAAGAAAATTTTCTAAACATTTTCCCACGGATTCAAAGAAATCAATACAAAACAATGCAAATGTGGCACCCGTAATATTATTTTATTACGATGACATCCCCCATGATACAAGGCGAACGTGCCAAGAATGCACCATTGTTGATTCAATTCTGATGGAAATGTGTGACAGTAGAAATTGAACCTTATTGTATCCTCATATATGTATCTGTTTATTTATGCTAAATGATGTTATTCATATTAGCTTGGAACGGGTTTGTTTACTCTTGCTGTGAGATCAAAATGTGTGCGAGCACATTTAGATTGAATTATATTTAAATTAAACCAAAAAAACCGGCCAAGAGCATGTCGGGCCACGCTCAGTGTAGGGTTCCGTAGTTACTCTTCCTTCACAATAAGCTAAACTGGAGCTTAAAGTATAGTAAATTGTTAACCAAGGGATGAAACGGTACCTTTCACCCGAGTTAAACAAATAGGCAAATTTGCATAATCAGTACCTAATTAAAGTAAGTCTTTTTACTATGAAGGGAAAACTTTTTGCGATAACTCAAAAACAGCTAAACTGATCATGTCCGCTATAGTTTTCATTTAATGTCTTTCTTAAGCTCTACTTCCACGATTTTTTTCATATTTTTTGGACCTATGGTTCAAAAGTTAGAGGGGGGGGGACACATTTTTTTTTTCTTCCGGAGCGATTATCTCCGAATATATTCACTTTATCAAAAAATGTTTCTTGAAAACCCCTATTAGTTTTGAAAGACCTTTCCAACGATACCCCACACTCTAGGGCTGAAGCGAAAAAAAAAATTCACCCCCACTTTACGTGTAGGGGAGGTACCATAAAAAAAATTAAATTTTTAGATTTTATTGTACGACTTTGTCGGCTTTATTGATTTATATATCCATGCCAAATTTCAGCTTTCTAGCACTAACGACCACGGAGCAAAGCCTCGGACAGACAGACAGACAGACAGACAGACAGACAGACAGACAGACAGACAGACGGACATGGCGAAACTATAAGGGTTCCGTTTTATGCCATTTGGCTACGGAACCCTAAAAACACAAGTATAAGTAAAGATGGAGATCTATTTAATCTAGAATGATTTAAAGCCATTCCATTGTTTTTTCTAACCTCAATAAATAGGATCGTAATAAATTAATGATTTATTATAACTCAAGTTATGTTATACGCGTTCCATAATTGAAGTCTTGTGACAAATTGTACAAGCTGCCTTCAGTCACACCTTGGCAAGCGAGAAATGTACACGTTCTAACGAGCTCCCGCTCACCAATTGAGAAAGAGACAAGCTCACGTTTAACTACGAGTTTGACAAAGATGAATGGAATACGAAAATTAATCAATAATAACAATTTTTTTGTAGGTATAGAAATATTTATATGGAAGTATTTTTTATGCCCCTTATGTTTTGAGTATAACCTATCCATAGTTATATAATATCATTGAATGAATCTTTACGGTCCGTTTCGAAGAATGATTAAGACACGTATAAGATCTTGGAAAAATCTTTAAAAGATCGATAACTAAACGACATGTCAAAATTGACGTTTATTTCGATTCCGCTGCGATCCCAATAAGATCTATCTACGATATTTCTTACGTCAAAGTGACATTGGTTGCCCGAATCGAGCTGTTTCTGTCAATTATACGACATACAAACGATATTTAAATGAGAACTCTAAACTAGAACTTATCGTTATCGTATTTCATTCTTCGAATCGGGCCGTTATTCATAACAGATGAAAGCCTTTAATATTATCTTCGTTTTTATTAAAGCCTTTTTACGAACTTTAATTAAGGTGGTTCGACTAGGTTACCCAAAGCTTAAACCTCACTAGATGGCGCCACAATTGCAAATTTTGAGTTTTAATTTTTTTGTGGAGTAGTCTTGGTATTTCTATACTGTAAATTATGTTTAGCGCACTCTTTAAATAAATATTGAACTATTACAACAAACATTGAACACTTCATTGTACAAAAACTACCCCTTAATGTCGACAGAATGTTTCTTGACTCTATTTCTAAGTATCACTCACACATTCAAACAGTCTTACTGGGATCCTTGTAGTAGACAATTTGGCACAGCGTGAGTAGGCTTCAATAGCGTTGCGGTATGTACGTGGAAATACATGCAAGAGGATGTGGGTTCGAGACTCATTAATTTTTTTTTTGTTATCAGTATTATCAAGTACCTATTATTAATAAATTATTTTATGAGAAATATAAGCGTTTTCCATAAAAATATTAAAAATCTGATTCTCACACATCATGATATTTTTGGGTTCTTCCAACTCAGAATCACTAGCATAATCAATCCTCGTGCTAAAAAAAACCCGAAAATTTGTATTGAAATTTTAGTTTTACATTGAAATTTCTTTCACACTAAAATGTGACGTAATGGTATGGATATTTTAGGATATCTTTCTTTAATGCTAGGGTGGAGAAGATTCTAAGTAGAATGAACCTAAGAAAGTCCAAATTTGTAAGTCAGATTTTCCGGTATTTTTTTCAAAAAAAAAACGCTGTTTTGTTCTAAAATTAAAGCAATCCCTTACTGCCCAGCCTTTAAAAAAGTAGGTACTATTTTACAGTAGAATTAAAACATTTTTTTTACGATACATTTAATTAAATTACAGTGAGTTACAAAATTGCATGGCCTTCTATTTATAACCATTATAAAAAGAAATGAGATATTTACCATGTTTGTTTATATTATTGATTTCCCGATATTTTGACACAACTAGAAGTTTCACACAATGCCTAGAGATAGAAAATTATTTATTTATTTTATTTATTGTCAATTTCATTCAACGGATCATATCATATCCAATTTATGTGTTTATGTATTGCATTGTTTTCTACCTAGTTGGTTATTAAATTATGTTACTGCAATAATCTTTATCTACATAAAATATACCAACGAAAGTTTAATAAAGTATATATTAAAATGAAGTACATAAAATCAGGAATTACATATGACAATATCATTCAAAATCGCCTCCTCTGGCTTTGACACAGGCCCTCAAACGACGAGGCCAGTCATCAATAGCGGCACGCACGATTGTCATGTCTAATTCCGTCACTGTCTTAACTATGGCTCGCTTGAGGGAGTTAAGATTTGTGTGGGGTTTAGCACAGGCTTTCTCCTCAATAACCTGCTATATGGCATAATCCAGGAGGTTAAGGTCCGGGCTGGAGGACGGCCAGTCTTCGTGGGCAATAAAGTCAATTTTGTTCCTTCGAAACCAGGCTTGAGTTGTTTTTGCCTTATGTGCAGGAGCTGAGTCCTGTTCAAAGATCCATGGCTGGTTTTGAAATAGGGTGTGGCTTAAGGGCTTCACTATTGGTTCGAGAACGGTTTCCAGTTTCCGGTTTTCAAACCTTTTTCACAGAAATGAATGTGTGTTAGCCCTGAACACCCACACACACACCCAAAATCATGTTTGGCGGGTGCCCACATTTGTGCAACGCAATAGGGTTGTTTCCATCTACCAATCTTAGGGCATAATTGTATCCCAATAAATTCTTTTGGATTATAAGAACATGTTAAACTACTTTTAGGGGACCTGTAATGACCATATTTTTGTAAATATTGAATTTAAAATATCTTGGCACACGTCACGTGACCAAACTCGAAACGTCATTGAAGATTCTGATGACGTCACAACTCTCGGATTGACACTGTTGACAGTTAGGCGATTAACAACAAATGACAAATATCAGTTGACAGTTCGTATCTTCTACGTGTGTATGTAGTTATGTGTCAAACCATAAACTGTGACGTCACACAATTTTCAAAGAGCGTTTTGGGCGCGAAAGCATCTGTCAAAATATATTTAACATATTTAAAGCCGTTATTAGTATAAAAGCTGAATTTTAAGGCAACTTTTAGTTAATATAGAAAGTAATACAAGCGTTTCAAAAAAATTGAATACGATTCTCTTTTTGGGCCCCAATTCATTATAGATACGACGAGATAAGCGTTATGTGTGGTATATAATTATAGCTCACAAAGCCACCACATTATGTCATTTTTTATTTTTTCGGTAGCATTTGTTTTAACGGAAATAAAGAGGTTGCAAATCGAGTAACAGAACTTCAGAACAGATATCATTTGATATTTACCAGTCGCTTTTCGGTGAAGGAAAACATCGTGAGGAAACTGGACTAATCCCAACAAGGCTTAGTTTTACCCTCTGGGTTGGAAGGTCAGATGGCAGTGGCTTTCGTAAAAACTAGTGCCTACGCCAAATCTTGGGATTAGTTGTCAAAGCGGACCCCAAGCTCCATTGAGCTGTGGCAATATGCTGGGACAACGCTAGGAAGAAAGAAAGAAATCGAGTAACAGAACTTAGTAACCAACTAGGTATAATAGTTATGATGTAAATGTCCATATCATGTTGGAGTCATATATGTATTAGCCAACTAATTATTCAAGATCAATACACTTAGCTCCCTTAGGTATTCGCCTAAGTACAATCTCGGGCAAAATTGAGTTTTATAAAAGTGAACTAGTTTCTAGGTCATATTTTCTATGAATTGGTCATTTTTGTAGACTCCAATTACAGTTACACTTTTCCTGGTTTTTCGCGGACCAGAATATCGATGACTTTTTGTAACTTGATTTAGACGTTGCTATCATTTTCAATCCAAAAACACATAAAATCACAATTCAGAACATGCGGCAGCGTTGTTTTCTATCAAGTACCTCAAGCACCAGGACGGCTACCGGGAAAATCGAAATTCGTCAATTTCGGGCATTTTTCTCTGTCACTCTAATTACGTCTTAGTGAGAGTAAAAGAGAAAGATCCCCGCAATTTGCGAATTTAGGTTTTCGCGGTAGGCCCCCAGGTCCTGTCAAGTTTCAGCAGTGTTGCCAGGTGAGCGGAAGAGAATTATCGTACTTGAGTGTCAATATTATTGTACCGTTGAAAAAAATATCGTACGCCAATCAAAAAGGCAGCCCCTAAAAATGTCTAGCAAAATAAACTTAAATTTCCAATTAATAATAAAAAAAAGAAAATTTTCGTCTAAATTGCGCAAAAAATCTGTTTATGTTTGTGTATTTTTGGGATAGACTCAAACGGTATACAGGAAATTGTGACATTTTAAACTTTAAACTTACACCAAGGAGCCGAACACCCAAAAGATACTAATTTTAGCCTATTTCTGAGAGAAAGTGTCATATTTTGCTTCAAATTACTAGACTTTTAGGGTGGCATCATCCAAGGGCTGAAATTATAGTACTTTAGTGTACGATAATGCTCTTTGGAACATTACGTCATACCGGGGCCCAAATTATCGTACATGTACGACAATTATCGTACGCCTGGTCACACTGAGTGTCAGTGTCGACAGAGTCAGCTAAAAACGCGTCAAACATCGCAACGTCGCGCCGATGACCGTCCGAGGCATGGAGTGGCAACGCCGCAATGTATTTGTACACGACATTTGTCACACACACATGAGTAAAATTTATAAAAATATAACGTTGATTATTGCATGATTTCTGTATGAAACAAAGTTTTTCTATTAATTTAGCGCAAATGAATATTCGAAAGTAGATAGATGCGCAACTATTTATGTAATAATATTGTGTAATTAATTAATAAATAGCGATTGTTTTTTGTATGAAAATCGAACCACCTTAACGTGTAAATAACTTTATCTTTAAAAGAAATACCCATATTTTATAAGTTGTTAGATGTGGTCACGGTTTGAAATGTAAGTAGTTGAATAAAACTCATGTAAGTGAGCAGGTTTATTATTTGTTGTCGAATTTTCTCTTCCTTTAGATCCGGATAAAATTGGGAAGCCTCTCATTCCGGGCGGAATATATAGGAAAACCTAATTTTCCCCAATAAAAATGTATGTATAAAATTTTCCAATGGTAATTTACGAAAAACTTTTTCAAGGACATAATTTGATATTGAATAGGGTACTCTATACACCGTGTTTTTTTTTGATATGCGTTAATTTCGAGGGTACATTCCTGAGCTTAAATTAAGTAACTTTCTCAAAGACACCGATAGTCTAATTAACTCCATTTCGGAGTTAATCAATCATTAATTTTTATCTTATAAGGCCCTTACGAGCGTGTATACTTGCCTTAGGGCCTGTTTACTTATTGATTAGTATTTAGTGCGAGTTCATACATTTGCTACTAAACGTAAGTACTATCTCGGACGATCGACGTTCGAAATGACATTGATATGTCACAGTTTTCAATTGTTTGGTTGAGTTAAATGTAATGCCCGTGTTACAACAACGCTATATGCAACATTTAGTTACTTTTTATAAAAATAAATATTGTAAAAAAAAAACAAAAAAAAAATTTTTTTTAAAGTTATCTATGTCATTTAGTTTTCTTAAACGTACTTACCGATACCCCGAAGTTAACGAAATTCAATAAAAACACGGTGTATATCCACCAAAAATCAAAATCTGACGAAAAAAAGATTTTCGACTAAAAATAAAAATTGCCTTACGTATGTTTTTATTACTAGGACTCCATACATAAATCTTAGTTACTGATAAACAAAATAACATATACATCCAGCTGCAAAAGTACATACCCACTTTATGAATGAATTCCATTCATTAAGTAAAAGTATGCACTTTTGCTACTCGCTGTACATACCTACTTAATTGAAAAAGACAAACATACAGCATTTATCGTAGCAATACACTCAGAACCCACATCCTTTTACAGCTGCAAAGGATTAAGATGTACTAAACTAGTCAATTTGCCAGTAAAAGTGCACCCAATCCGCTGGTTGTGACTTATAAGCTGCCATAATCCCAGACTAGTTTTATTCGCACAGACAAGAAGTCACGCGACTTATCGCTGGGTATAAATAAAGTTCCACGGAACGGTCTTGAAGGGGATTATGAATATCAACCCTTGTTTATTAAAATTTATTTTTAACATGATTCGTGGAACGGGTTTAGTATTTAAGGCGCATTTGTTTGCCTAAGTGATAATTATTTGTTTCTTATATTTTAAGTAACTTAGAAATAGTCGAAAAGTCTAGGTATAGACTATTGTCAATACGAATCAATGCTAATATTTTTGTTTTACCACTTTGCAATCATGCTCATCACTGTCATCATCGACCAATGGCTTACAGTTAAAAACACTGGCAATAATTATAATGATCTGAATATTAGGTCGTGTCTCAAGATGTTGATTCAATTATCTAAATATCAAGGAAAGACGAAAGTTTTGCTGCTACTTATGTTACTCATTTAATTTAATATACTATCGGCCCGATTCAAACTAATACGACTACATCAAATAATAGGTCTAGATACTGTGAAGGTTGGGTATTGATCAGATACGCCAGTGTCAAGTGACGTTTTTGTTTAAAGAAAGGCATCTTAAACTTCGAATCGGGCCGTATTTCTTTTATTTAAATAGGGAGCGTGCATGAACTGTAGGAGGCAGCACAGGAGCTGTCAGATTTTTGGCGGGAAGCGTAAATGTGAGGTTTATTGTTCCGATGTAGCCCACAAGATGGCAGAACCTACTATGCACAAGAAAACACTTGACGTGTAAATGTGCATGTTTATGGTTCCGATTCAGACCACAAGATGGCAGACCATCCAACGCGCACGGTCCCTATTGAACTACCATATTGGAAGGTGAAAGAATATGTCGCGAACAATATAATCGTGGCTAGATAATAATTGCTTCTGTAATTGCACGGCTAATTCTCTCGCCGCCGCAATGACTCAGCTAATTGCGTATTTAATATTACAGCAATTTAGATGATATATTAGCTGAGAGCAGGTGTTCAAGCTCCTGGAACTCTGTATACACACACTTAGAAGTGGGACATATTGTTAGAAGTAGTTATCGTAAATTCAGCTTTGTTAATTGTGTGTGACCAGGCGATATTGTGTTTATGGATGATATCGCTTATGTATTACAGTGTGTATTTTTGATATAACCGCAAACTTAAACTAAACGTGGGTTTTAGTGCTATAAAACGATTCTGAAAGATATTTAAAATTTAGTCTTAACTACCAGAGCATAATTCATTTTTGTGCTTTTTCGAGCGGAAATTTATTTCGTACATCAGGGTCACTTGTGATAGTTGTGACGTCGCGTCATTAAATGCGACGTTTTGAGTTAAAACAAAGTAGTCATACATTGCTCGCTGAATTATTTTATATGGAAAAATAAAAGTCATCGTTTTATAAAACCTATGAAAGTGTGTTCATTAATGCCAAAACTAACAAGTCTAACAACCCTTTGGCTTTGCGGTCGTATCAAAAATACACGCTGTATAATAGTTTTATATTATATATGTTATGTGTATTAGGCGACGTGTATTCCACTAATATTTGTTTCTGATTTATTTACAATATGCAGTACTGTGTTTGTGTGTACTGAACCAAATTAACAAACATTTTATAATGTATTTAACTTGTAAATAAACTTAGATAAATAGTTTTATAACTATACCAATCCTATCTAAATAATCATATCATATTTTTAAAAGGACTGTAGGTACTTTAGGTAACACAACTTTTATAAGCCGCTATTTGGCTGCAATGCCAAATAATTACTTAGGCACAATTCCGTACACAGGCTTTTTTTATAATAGTAAACAATAGATAATTCCTTCGACAAATCAGCGAATGCTTTTAGTTTTAACAATCAAAAGCAGATAGACCATGTACCTAAGAAAATTTTACCGATCTGCATGACCCAAGTAATCCCATAAGTTTTCCGTGAACAAAGTTTTGTACGGAACACTAAAAAAGAAAAATACACTCATGTACGGAATTGTCCCTATGACGGATTAAGCCGCATTGATCTTGATTCTAATAATAAAGTTTTCCTATATATAACATCGCCACTAATCTACCGACTCCAGAAATGAAAGCTCCGAAGCTGAAAACTACATCTCATTGAAACTTTTTGCAAACTAATGAATTCTCGGACGAACAGAACGAGTGAAAAAAAAAACAGCTTTGAGTGTCCGCTCCATGTTTCAAATAATTCTCAATCTAGATTTATTTTTTAAACTTAACTATTCAGAATATCCCATTGAGATCTGGACTTGAATTCCGAGTCCGCAATTTCTTGGATTGAATTAAATTGAAGCATTCGAAGAATTTCTAACTAGTTCCTTGTAGTCATCTTTATGAGACTATGTGTCTACGGTTTTGTAGCAGTGTCTACGGCGCGTAGCGCGCATAGCTCGTACGAATGGTAGCGGGCAATTTTGTTGTAGTAACAATGGCCTTTTTAAACTAATTTTCAATTAGATGTTATTAGAAATAACGGTGACTCTCATTAATGTAACTTTTTATTCTATGATAAAGTTATAAATCAAAAACTATAAAGATAGTAATTATACATTAATGACTAAAATAACCAAAACACGCGAAAGATTACATTAAATTAGATTTCTTTATTTAACGATCAAAATTACATTATAAATTTGCTACATTCGTCAAAAGTATATTTATCTTGTCATCATGATCGTCAAACATTACATTATAAATTTCAAACAATAAAATTTATTTGTGTCTCCCAATAAGGATCGTCATGTGCAAAGAAAAACATGTCAAACAAATATACTACATATAATAAACCAACTTAACATTAAAGTCGATGTCAACATAAATAATTGTCAACTAAAGATAAAAATATCAACAATTTAATAATTACTAAAATTACACATGTCGTTACAAATTCAATTCCATGTACTCATTTACAGTTGAAATTTTTTGAATTTGAGAACAAAATTAATTTTGTTAAATTGAAGCTCCCGATCTACCTGACTGTAACGTTGGGGCATAATTGAATACCCTACCCCATTGATTAGAATATGTTTTATACTACGATCCCCTAAAAACCTTACCGAACCCCAATATCATCTCAGTTTAACCCTTACGCTGCCGGGGCCCGTAATACCCGCGTATTTTTAGTGACCCATTTCAGCTGCAGGCGGCCCGGGCCGCCCCATTGACCCACATGCACGCAGTGACGTCAGAGGTGCTGACGTCACGCTCTTTGTGCTCGTATTGAGAACGCGCTTGCCATCTCCAGGGTTAACTCCCCTACATCGATTCTCACGCAACTAACTTTTTAAAATACAACTTAAGCCTAACGTTGTAAGATTGAAATTTGGAATTAAGTAAAGATGTGATACAATGTTGTGGAAGTAATTGATCGATTATCCTGTAGTGTCCTTGTCGACGTATGCTGTTTGCCCAGGATATTGGAGCAATGTTTGCTCGTACTCTTCTTAGTTTATAAAAACAAGTTATGTATGCGATTGTTAAGATACCTACGTCGTTTTATTTTCGACTACTAGGGTTTGTCGAGCCTTTATTGCATAAGTAAATAACGTTCTGTCTATATGCTATATTTTGAACATACATTTAAGAAATATGATTATGTTATCGTCAAAGAGTGGGCCTCGACATAACAAAACTAAAGCCCTAACAACCTTTTACAAATGACGTGCTTTTTTATCTCTAAAAACTTATTTTTTATTTATTGTAGAAACAAAGTAAACTCCATAAAAAATCGATTTTGATAATAAATTATATCTAAGAACCACCGATAGAAAAACAAATTTCATTCGAAATTCAAATAAAAAACCGCATCCAAATCGGTACGGTCGTACACAGCAGTCAAACTTATAACACCACTTCTTTGGGGCAAGGGTTAAGGGGTCGACGCATGTAAATCATTCAAACATGCCACTGGCAAGTGTTTTTGGTAATAAATAAAACCGTGCACTGCAAATGCTTTAAGCCATAATGTGTGTGTGAGAGAGTTGTAATTTGTTATTTCCTTGTAGAGACTCAAATAAAAGCATGAAAATTAAATTATATATACTATAGTGAAAAGAATGTTTAGCCATATTTTAGGCATTATTAGTAAAAATACTCGTACCTAATCTTTTGAACTAAGGAATTCGAATTTAATGATTTAGGCCCATTTTGCTTTTTTTTTCATGTTTAGATAAAAGTAGACATGTACGTTCAAAAACTCTTACACAATGCATTTTACAAGTGACCTTTACTCGCACAACATTTTTAATACAAGTTTTTTATCACTGAATGTATTTTTCTTTCCCCAAGTAACTAATACTCATCGAGTTAATTCTAGCAACCCCAACTACAATAAGTTTGTGTTATTTGATCACACAGTTCCCATGGCCACCTCCTGTCTCCATCATCAGATTGGCTCCATGTCATCATAATATTGCATTATCATTCGATTTAAATATGTATACAAAATTTCGGCTCAATCCGAAATCGGGAAGTGGGTCAAATTTAGCTTCCAAGATTTGATTCACACTGACATAGGTACTTACTAACACAGCAAGCTAAATAAAAGCTTGCAAAATGTGTCATAAGTTTTGCGACTATAAAATACTGATAACAAAAACTGTAGCCACAAATCTTACTCTTTTCATATGTCAAAATGCAAAAAACCTACGAGCATATCACACCGTCATCCGAGCTCGCGTCGTTCCACTTTTTGTTTTATCTCATCTTATCTTCAAAGCCGTACCTTTATATCTGACTCGCAAGACGGCTTACGGCCTGATTCGAACTTTAAGATACGTCAAACATAAGGTCTAGATACGATATGGATCGGATATGTCAGTGTCAAAAGCGACGTTTTTGTTCGAAGAAACGTCAATTTTGATACTGACATATCCGATCCATATCGGGTAGATAGGAAGATCAACAACATGTTGAGATGAGGCTATTTCGTGATACTTTATTCTCACTACATAATTAATTTCTCTTTTAAATCCCGACCAGAAATATATGATCATTATCAAGAGGGCGCTGTTATTCTCATGTGTAGGGTGACAGTTCAGTTTAGTATAAACAATTTAGTTCCAATGAAATTCCGCATATGGCGCGTGATCATATATTACTGGTCAGGCTTTATGTATGTCTATTGGCTGTTTTTTTTTTTATACTACGTCGATGGCAAAGAAGCATACGGCCCGCCTGATGGTAAGCAGTCTCCGTAGCCTATGTACGCCTGCAACTCCAGAGGAGTTACATGCGCGTTGCCGACCCTAGCATTCCCCCCCTCCCCCATCCCCCTCGTTGAGCTCTGGCAACCTTATTCACCGGCAGGAACACAACACTATGAGTAGGGTTTAATGTTATTTGGCTGCGATTTTCTGTAAAGTGGAAGAACTTCCCCAGTTGGGCTCTGCTCTAGACATCCGCTGTTGGTGTGCCCTACCACACAAAGCGAGATGACATTCACAATGCCCATACCTCTCTTTTGGACGTACCCGGGTCCAAATGTTTGTGTGTTTACGTATTTAAAAAAAACTATTCTATTCTATCTAGTACTAATATTTGACGTGTCTTAAACTTCGAATCAGGCCGTTAGTTGGTGTAGTGAAACGATGGATCCCGGAATTGCTCTCGGTGTACTGGATAACAATAGGGGATGAATGTTTTTTCGACATTCGCTCTTTCGAAATCCGATTAGGATTATTGGTTGAATAAAAAAATACATATATTCAGTTGAAACCAAACTATTTGAAGCAATAGGTCGCATTAAGTCTCTAACAAAGGTCAATAAAACTTGTATGATATAAATACATACGATCGAGTAGGATTAGGTATACTTTACTATTGATAATAAATTCCTAGTACAATTTATTATCAATAGTAAAGTATACCGTCCTACGTCGGTGGACAGTGTAGACGAACCATTAGCGAATGACGTAGTGAGTGTTGTGTGCAACCTATTATTTGACATTAAAGCCGTGAACGGGGGTAGTTTCTCGCCTCCCCTGCCGCCGCCAGCGCCCGTGCCGAGTCATCGAGCATGGAGGGCTGCGGCTCGCAGTCTGCGCCGGTCCGTCAACGCAAGCTCCTGATCTCTCTCTCTCCTCCCGAAGTACGGAGTGAAATATGTCGAACGTATGCGACTAATTTTTAATTCGTGAGTGACTTGTTTTAACATATTTAATAGACAGAGTTACTTTCGCATTTTTAATTAATATTAAGTAGGGATTCTTTCATAGTAAGTATATAAGTTAAACTTTGACTTACTGAATACTTACTTACTCATTACTTGATGATATATTCCAAATCCTTAACGTGAAGAACAAAAAGAGAACTATTGAAAAAAAAGAAACATTTTATTTAAATATGTACTTTAAGTGACATTTTGTTTTAGCTAGGTAGGTACATATTCGTAAAGGGCCTAACTAAAAGAAGCTTAAAACACAAAGCCATCTAGTGTGACAAATCTAGTGCGAACATAAATAAAAGATCATGCCGAAAGCTATATAAATAATGTCTGAGCATATGAGCATCTCTCTTGATTTCCATCAGCATCACAATAGCTTAATTTGAATAAAAAGGTGTTGTTTACTAAAAGTAAAATAGAGTAGGCTGTTTTACTTATTTACTGAATAAATTACACCTGAACAAAAGCTTTTTATGTCAGATTTACATTACTTACATCATTATCTATTATGCGAGGTTACAATATTGTATGTCTAATTGTTTATGGTAGGAGATACGAGCACTATTAATCATTATAATTAAATGGTGACTTATAAATTCATAAAACAGGCCCCACGGTAAAATTATAAAATTACTGATGACGTCATAACCTTTTCATGCGCAGATGAATACAGGAAAAAGAGACGGTTAGCATCAATTTAACTCACAATACACTCTTAATAATTAAAATGTTCTGACTGAATAAAGTTGTTGTACTTTAGGGTGACCCAGAAAATGCCTAGTTTAAGGCCTTGGGAGTTAACCCTCATATTTCAGTCTCCTGGAGCGCAGAAGCCCGTCTTTATCGCCTATCTGGCCCTGAAAGACGCATTCGGGCAAAATTTTACATATTCCTAGGCTCAGGAGACCTATTTCAGCGTCGCGCCGCCGTACAGCCTACGTATAGTGTGTTTCATTATATAAAACACTTTTCTTATGTAATGTGGCAGTAGTATATAGAATTATTTGTAACAACTAATAATGTCCCTATACGACACTGAAAGTAGAATACACATAACATATAATAAAGAGAGAGAGAGACAGAGAGTAAACGAAGATACTTCGTGGACATTACCAAAGATATTCGTTTTAGTTGTTTTGTTATCTGCCATCTGGAGGTTTCCAGAAGAAACATTACCCGTTTTGCCTTGATTGTCCTTAATTTTCCATACAAAATTTATTAGTCAGTTTTGTAACGCTCCTTACAACATGTATGGTTAACTGCGTTACAAAACTGACAATTAAAAGTGGGACACTTTTTTATTGCTTCAATCGATAGTGCTCGTGATTCTGAGTAGGAATAACCCAAAATTTGTTAGATTTAAATAAAAAGTACATAGTACACTTTTTTCTGAAAATGCCCACGTACATACAAATAATCACGCCTATTTCCCGGAGAGGTAGGCAGTGCCTCTGCTCCACGGAGTTCTGCTTGTTACGATCCTGACATACCTCTTTTGCTTCCTTCACTTTCATAACATTCCTCATGCATGCTCGCCGATTTAGGGTGCTCTTGACCTGGTTTTTCTTTAGTATTTCCCCGATTTGATCAAAGAAAGTCCGCCCAAGTCTACCCCTTCTAACTCCCTCTTCTACTTCTCCCTTATACAATCTCTTTGTTAGCCTCCTTTCACTCTTTCCACGTGTACAAACTATGTCAATTTTTGTCACTACATCTTCGTTCAGTCCACACTTTTTCCTTATCACACTGTTCATCATTATATCTTATAATCTTACATCATATACACTTCTCAACGCTCTTATTTCCACTACATTCACTTAGCTCTGATGCCTCTTCTGCCATACCCAACTTTCGCTACTGTAAAGGGGGGCGGTCTAACTTGGTGGTATTATATGTATAAACGCTCGATGTAGATTTCTGATACTACATATATAATTATATTTTTTCTTCAATCAGTAATTAACACAAATACCATAAATGTTTCCAACCTTCACACTTCCATTTAGATTTGTATACCTATATTTTGAGGTTTTTCCGGGAAACGCCTCCCGTTCAATCTTGTTACCTCATAGAAGCCTCTCCATGTTATCTTAATTAAATACACCGGCAATGTAATTGAAACCGACGGCGAAGGCTTCCTAGAATCCCTTGGTTATTTTGTAAGCATTGTAAGATGGTTATAAGAGTGTTTGAACATTGGATTTCTCGGAAATAACCTAATTTAATTTGTTGTTTTTAGTTTCTTATTCTAATTATTTAATTGGGTGTATTGCCATTCAACATAGAAGGAAGACTGTATAGAATGTTTTTTTTTCCTTTTACGAAATTAACGATGAGATTTGTACAATGAGATTTTGAATGTATTTATTATGCTTTTTTAGGGTTCCGTAGTCAACTAGGAACCCTTATAGTTTCGCCATATCCGTCTGTCTGTCTGTCTGTCTGTCTGTCCGAGGCTTTGCTCCGTGGTCGTTAGTGCTAGAAAGCTGAAATTCGGCGTGGATATATAAATCAATAAAGCCGATAAAGTCGTACAATAAAATCTAAAAAAATAATTTTTTTGAGGGTACCTCCCCTACACGTAAAGTGGGGGTGAATATTTTTTTTTTGCTTCAACCCTACAGTGTGGGGTATCGTTGGAAAGGTCTTTCAAAACTAATAGGGGTCTTCAACAAACATTTTTTGATAAAGTGAATATATTCGGAGATAATCGCTCCGAAAGAAAAAAAATTGTGTCCCCCCCCCCCCCCCCTCTAACTTTTGAACCATAGGTCCAAAAATTATGAAAAAAATCGTGGAAGTAGAGCTTAAGAAAGACATTAAATGAAAACTATAGCGGACATGATCAGTTTAGCTGTTTTTGAGTTATCGCAAAAAGTTCCCCCTTCATAGTAAAAAGACTTACTTTACCTAATTAGGTACTGATTATGCAAATTTGCCTATTTGTTTAACTCGCGTGAAAGGTACCGTTTCATCCCTAGGTTAACAATTTACTATACTTTAAGCTCCAGTTTAGCTTATTGTGACGGAAGAGTAACTACGGAACCCTACACTGAGCGTGGCCCGACATGCTCTTGGCCGGTTTTATTTTCATACTTTTTGGACCCGTGGTTCAAAAATCAGAAGGGGGGGACGGAAACAAGTATTTATTTTCTTTTGGAGCTAATATTTCCGAAATTATCCACTTTATCAAAAAATGGTTGTTAGAAACCCCATTCATTTCGTTTTCAAAGACCTATAGGGAGCGTGCATGAACTGTAGGAGGCAGCACAGGAGCCGTCAGATTTTCGGCGCGAGGCGTATATGTGATGTTTATTGTTCCGATGTAGCCCACAAGATGGCAAAACTTACTATGCACAAGAAAACACGTGACGTGCAAAAGTCCATGTTTATTGTTCCGATTCAGGCCACAAGATGGCAGACCCTCCAACGTGCACGGTCCCTATCCAACGATACCCCACACCATTGGGTTAAAGTGAAAAAACATTTTGTATGGGAGGTACCCTAAAAAAATATTTTGGTAGTTTTTATATTCTTGTTCTGTCGCCATGCATGATTTATATATCCATGCTAAATTGCAGCTTTCTAACTCTAACGATCACGGAGCATAGCCGCGGACAGACAGACAGACGGACATGGCGAAACTATAAGGGTACTTACCTAGTTGACTACGGAACCCTAAAAAGATTGGATAGTGATAATTTAATTCCCTTAATATTTTTCCAATGTTTTCCAAACGTGTTTTTGTAGTTTTATGTCAAACTGTAAGTGGCTCTGAATGTATCAAAACTTTGAACATCTTCCGGTGAAGTACTTCAATCTAATAGATAGTTATCTTTTACAGCTTCTATAGAGGAAAGGGAGTGTGTCATGGAAATAAAACCAATGAACCCATTTATCTCGGTCTTATGGGGCGTAAACTTAAACCGTTTCTTGAGTTTCATTGCATTAAACAACAAGGTTTATATACCATCAAAAGTTTATTTCTATAATTTTTTGTTAAATTTAATTTGTAATACATTAAGGAATCGACTAACTATTATGTATTTGATTATTTTACGCACTTTTAAATATGTTATCACGGGATATACATGATATGTATTAGTTAAAAGTTTAAAAGCTCAATTATTAATAAAAGGCAATCATCTCATGAGATCTCATGAAAAGTCGAAGCCTCCTGCCAATTATCATACGCTTTAAAAGAAAACTACTAACTAATTAAAATAGTTTTTAGCTTTTACTAAAAAAACTGATACCTCTACAGTTTAAGACTGAAGAATATCAAAAACGGGTTCGTCTTGGCGCAACTACATATGCTCTCTTATAGGTGTCGTCATATCCCTCGCTGTTCTTTGCCGTAGTTTCCGGTCACAGCGCACTTCATTTCGTAAATCTGTCGCCATTTTTTCCCGACGACATTAGTCGCCGAGAGAGTGCCATAAATATCCCCTCCATTTCTGGAGACTTGGGATAATGGGGGCATTAGCGCAATTAGTGACGCCATACCCTAATTGTGCCAAACATTGTTGGTCGCATTTACAACCAGCTATGGAGACATAGGTGCTAAGAAATTGATAACTGAAAACTCAGCAAAATAAGTAAATATTTGTAAGTAGAAACCGACAAAAATTTATAAATTCTGCCCAATTCGAACTTTAAGATATGTCAAATATTTGTTTAAAATACAATATGGATTAGATATGTTCGTGTTAAAAATGGCGTTGCTTTAAGCAAAAGATCGTATCTTTAGGTAATTTTTGACGTATTTTAAAGGTCGAATCGGGTCGATAATTTCAATTTTGTATGAAAAGCGACAAGAAATTGAATAAAAATTACAACAGAATTCTTCAGAAAGTATTAATTGCCAGTTTTAACACTTAGAATAAGTAGATAAATGTTATACCTCCATAATATTATACGTTACCATATGTTAGTTGTACCGAACAATCAAAACAAAAACCTAATACACGCCCGGCACAGTTATTCCGCAAAAAAATCTGTTAAGTTTTATTCACACTGTAAAAAAATATTAAATGCGAAATGGCTTCTTTCATTATCGTTTCGTAAAAAATCGTAAATAAATCGTCACAAAACAATCTTGTTTTCTCTCGGACCTCAAGAACACTTAAACACCAACGTTTTAAGGCCACTTAAGATGTTTTCCGTGTACTAAACTGAATCGGTATCAACAGTCAAGTTTTTTAATCACAAAGTTTGCCGGTATCGAATTGCAAATGAAGTCTTTACCGGAGTCTTAGACGTATCGTCTAAAATGTGGAACTTTGGGAATAACTTTCTTATGTAGGTATTTCGTTCTTAGAAGCAATATTCTTTGTTCTTTGTTTACCAAAACTTAAATATTATTCAGCATTTAATTTCATAATTACATTTTAAGTAAGCTCTTCACTTCTCATGTTTGAAAAATTTATGTTTATGGACGAGTGTAGACTAACGGCCCGATTCGAAGAATGAGATACGATATCGATAAGTTCTGGTTTAGATAAGTTCTTATTTAGATATCGCTTGAATGTCGTAAATTTGACAGAAGCAGCTCGATTCGGGCAACCAATGTCACTTTGACGTTAGAAATATCGTAGAAAGATCTTATCGGGATCACAGCGGAATCGAAATAAACATCAATTATGTCATGTCGTTTAGTTATCGATCTTTTAAAAATCTTTCCAAGATCTTAAACGTGTCTTAATTATTCTTCGAATCGGGCCATAAAATGCGGGTAATATTCAGCTCTAAAAGTCAATAGGATATGAAAACTGTAAAAACATTCGTTTAACGTTTAAAATTAACGAGCCAGCAAAATAACCAATTAAGAGCTTTATCTCCGGAAATCTCCTTTTTATTATATAGGCGGCAAACGAGCAGACGAATCACCTGATGGTAAGCGATTACCATCGCCCATGGACGCCCGCAACACCAAAGGGGTTGGAGGAGCGTTTCCGGCCTTTAAGATGGGATAGATATCTTTTCCTGAAGGTTTGAAGGGCATATCGGTCCGGAAATACCGTAGGAGACAGTTCATTCCAGAGTGTCGTCGTGCGAGGCAGGAAGTTTCTAGAGAAATACACAGTTGAGGACTGCCAACTACCTAAGTGGTGATGATGGTGATCGACTGGTAACATCTAATGTAGACTTAGAACAACATAATCAACATAGTCTAAGTACAGTCAGCATCAAAAGTAGCGGATCAAACAGCGCAAAAGTATCTACCATTCTGTAACAGCTTAACAAAAAGCGGTAGTTCTACATGTAGAACAATTTGGACTACAAAATATATACATTTGAACGTAAAATTTAGGCATTTATCTACAATTAGAAAATTTATTCGGAATATCAGATACGTTATTTCATCCGCTACTTTTTATGCTGACTGTACTATCAATTAAGTACGTAATGTTTATTGGTTGACTCTGGTTTCTCCTCAATACAAACTAACTTTATATGTAATACTATATTCTTAGTGTTGTCTAAGTGTAATTATTTATCTTAAATAAGTAATTTAATCTAAATTCGCTGAGATTATCTGCAAATATGAGACATTAAGGTCGACCGAGACGTCCTACAAATAAACATAAGTACCTACTTATTTAGATTTTAATGAATATTTCAGTTAGCCTGCAGGCTTTTAGATACGACGCGTAATATTTTTCTTTACATAAATGTTCACATAGGTACTGTTTATATTCGGTGATAATTTATCAAAATTGAGTATAAGGAAAGTTATTCTAGACGACTACTACAACAAAATTAGATATTAAAAACGGACATCTAGTGATCTGAACTGTATCTAGTGCACTGTATCTATAGAAAACTAAAATCAGAAAAAAAAGTCTTACCTTTTGAGAACAAGAGCCTTCTTGGCTTACCGTGTAAATTAGTCAATTTGTACAAAAAAATTCCCTATAATATTTATTTATTTTAAATACTTTTCCCTAGGTACACATTTCAAGTGGTAGTTACTTAAAAATGTAAGTAATACATAAACATTAAAGTCCTATTTCAGCACCGTATCCTTATAAAAAATAAAAATGTGAAAGCAAATAGGTAAGGGTATATTTTGCATTTATATCAGAATCAGAGGTTTCTCTCATTGTATTTCAGAAAAACCGTAGGTATTTTATACAGATTCTTTGAATAGGTGAGACTTGTCACTGACGAAATAAAGTGGGATACTGAGCCTAGTTTGGTAGATAAGAATAGGTAAAGGATAACAAACAGCAGGCGGCCGGCATTCAAGATCCTTCTGTCCAATCTAGGGTTGCCACAAGCACAGGCGATAATCATTTATTTGTTTTGCTTGGCTTTTCTGAATGGCTACAATGAATAAAAAAATTGAAAAATGAGTGTTATAAACTTTAAAGCGTAATCATGGGCCTCTTTATGTATCGTAATTTTCGTTTTATTTATATAGATAGATCATAAAAATTCTCTGCTTAAAAATCACTGACATCAATCTAGTCCACAAACAGTATTTTATAATAATAATAAATGAATGAATAATATTTATTCCAGATTAATAAAAATCCATAAATCGGTTAACTGACAAATATACAACTAAAAAAAACAACGGCTTGCACTCCGGGAGTGCCGGCAGAAGTGAAAACTTGAATATTAACGTTGTGCATTTTTGATATTTTGGAATGGTTAGAGAATAATTTTGCACGAACTGCTTTAATTATCAGTATAAAAATACTATCATTGATACAATACAATATGAATGTTTGCTCTATAGTACACAAACATGACAATTTATATTACATTAAAAATTTAACACTTCAGAACTATTACAATTATTTAACATTAAAAGTTTATCTCTCAGAAAAATCAACTTCCATCCATAATTTCAACGACTCTTACACCATCATCATTACTATAACCATCATGGAGTTTTTCTACTAGGTCACGTGTCCGTCTTACGCATTTTCAATTTGACGAATCTGTCGGGTACGTGACCTGTCGCAAGTTAAACATTTTTTCCCCATCACAAAAAGTGCACAGCGCCGCTAAAGAAGTTTTCACTTCAATAATCAGTTATTAGCTACAGCTATAGTAAAAAAATATATCTAAGTAAGTAGGTGATCCATAGTAACATGGTGATCGTGAATATAATCAGATTTATAACAAGAGTCACAACATCAACAAACTTGTATGTGGACACGGCAAAGTGACAAAACTCTCTTATTAAGTTTTAAACTTCGAAGCGACAACCCTACCCAGTAACAATGGAAGAAGTTTTATTAAGTAAGCCGTCTTTATGAATCTCAGGACACGACCAACTTTGCATATGTAGGTCGGAAAGCAATTCTCGACATGCGAGTTTGTATGTCTTGCCAGACTTACGTTAGTCGTTTAAGATTTTGAAATGTCTTTGCAAACGTTGTTTGGGGTTTGGAGTTTATTAGGGACTCAAGTCAAGTAACGATTTGAACAATATTGCGTTGGAACTTTGAAAATTATAAGAGTAATTAGAATGATGTAATTCGCGTAAGTACTTAAAATACAGCATTTTGTAAGTTAAATAAGTAAGCTGCTTACTTTTAGACCAAAACTCAAAGAGAGGTATGGGCACTGTGAATGTCATCTCGCTTTGTGTGGTAGGGCACAGCACAGCGGATATCATTTCAGATCTAGAGCAGAGCTCAACTGGAGAACTTCCTTCACCTTACAGAAAACCGCAGCCAAATAACACGAGACCCTACTCATAGTGTTGTGTTCCTGCCGGTGAGTAAGGTTGCCAGAGCTCAACGAGGGTGTAGAGTGTTAGGGCCGGCAACGCGCATGTAACACCTCTGAAGTTGCAGGCATCCACAGGCTACGGAGACTTCTTACCATAATGCGGGCCGTATGTTTGATTGCCACCGACGTAGTATAAAGAAAACACAAACATACATCAGATCGGACACACAGCTCCAGAAAACAGCATCTAGTGCCTACTAGATGCTGCCAAGCTGGACATACCACTAAACGGAAGAAAACACATTTAGAAGCCCCAATGGGAATCAAACACAAATACGGAACAGGATAATAAAAAAAAACAATTGCATAAATAGCGGAAATTTTACCGAATTAGGCTGGATTCTTCTTAATCGTTTCACTCTTGACAGAGTAGCCGTGGTCATCATTGGATGGTGATGTACATCACAACACGCCGGCATTCTTCTCTGTTGGCTGCCTTCCTGGATATAAGCCTTGTAAGTACTTAATAAATGGAAAAAATATATGTATCTGTACTTTTATGTATAATATGTACCATTTATGAAGGGTAGCAAAGTGTTAATATACTGAAAGGGATGACCACGCTATGTTTTCGCATAAAACGTTACGGCTACTTTCCCATGACTGGTCACCATTTATCCCACCTGTCTATAAAGACGGTCCAAAGGGCGGAATAAAAAATAACAGACCATCTTTCCGCGCTATGGCTCAGCATTTCCTATTCGGAAGGGGTCGTTTTACGGAACGAGTACCAATAACATAAGCTTCGTTGAAAATAGTCAAATAACAAATGTATGAAAAGAAATCTGGTAGTATCGCTGTGTTCGTCAGATGTCTGGCAATTGTGTCTGGTGGGAAAATCTGTCAATAGAAGGTGGAAATTAGTCATAGAGGGCCTACCGCGAACACCGAAGTTTGCAAATTTCTCTATCACTCTAATAACGCCTTAATTGGAGTAAAAGAGAAAGATGAGGATGAACAGTTTTCGCGGTTATAGCCCAGTCGTATTTGCCAAAGATCTGTCTATAGACACATGTTTGGCAGACACATGTATATAGCCTAACTACGGCTATAAATGGACAATTTGGTCCGACACACCAAACCATACACCCCATGTATGCAAAAATCCAGGTGAAAACTTATATTAGGCAACCCCCAAAAATTTAAAATACACCCTAAGTACGAGTATCATCCTAATATACTGTAATAAAAAAAAATTGAAAATTTTAACGTAACGTATATCGTAATGAGAATGAGAGTTATTCACAAAAAATAATCGGACAGACAGACGGACATGACGAATCAATAAGGGTTCCGTTTTTTGCCATTTGGCTACGAAACCCTAAAAACTGTTATCTGGGGGCAATGTCGAACAGGTTCTGTTTATTTAAAACATTTAAAAGATTTTTATTCATGTTGATATGGTCAATACACGATGTTGTTAGGTTAGCTAATTACGTAACAACTTAAGACAGAAGGTCATTTAAGTGGACTGGATAAATTAACCGACTTGGTATTACATGGATCTCACTATTTTTTACGGTAGAAGAAGTAAGTTGCGAGACTTGGTTTTTTTACATGTTTTTGATGGCATCATTTTTACTACTATGTTTTCCAATTGACAATGAATAGTATTTAAAGTCCATCGTATGGGATCACATTTTTGTATTATCATATCAGCTTGTTTCCATACTATTAGCCTGGGGTGTATGTACCTATAACCCTAGCATCCGACCGCAACGTTTATTTAATTTTCCGAAAATATAAAACTAAATTTAAATAACCGGTAGAAAAGAAAAAAAATAGAATTTTAAATGCAAGTAACCGTGAGAAGGCAAACCTATCACCATCAAAGCGCTGGCGAAAGTTATTTATACACCCAACTGAAGGCCTGCCATCGATTGGTGGGGATCGTTACTGTTGTTGAAAACGAATACTTAGTAGACAGATGACTACAGGAAAGGCCATGACAATGATGAATATCAGCATAAAGTTATTCATTCATCAATCATGTATTTTTTATCCAATGCTATTCTTAAAATACGTGTAAAATGTAGCTTTCTGACATCTAAAATGTCTGATGCGTTAAAAGGACGTTCAGAAGACTTAAGAGAAGATTTCTCTGAAACTTTGTTCTTATAATAGGATAAGGTATATCTAAGGCTGTAATTACTCTGTGTAGCCTCAGATACTCCAGTAAAAAATACAGCGAATTTAAGATTTTCATACAAAATTTGTTTTTGCTCAATTTCGTTTGTTTTATAAGGTGGAGAAATATAAACTAATTTCAGCCTTAGATATATCTCATGTCATTGTATATGCAAAATTTCATTCCAATCGAACACGTCGTTTTAAAATGAGAACGAAACTCCGTTTGTATGGGAAGGTGAAATTCAACCGAGCTTGCCGGAGACTCTTAAAGCAAAGCTAATTTGCGTCAAAAAGTAGACGTACTTAAATAATTGTTGCAGTCCTGCAGTCCTCACCGACGTCATTTCCACTGAATAAATTCATAACACCATTATTCCTTTTAGCGTGCGCTTACAAATTTATCTTTATAATTTACGACGTAAGGTTATTTTTAGAATAATATCACAGGACAAAATACGCGGTTGTTGTAGTAACTGTACCGTACATTTTGTACGTTCTCCGTTCATGCAAAGGCCCAGCCAAATCGAACCTTGACCCACTTCGGCCCTAGCCTGTAACAGAAGGACATTCTTAAGTAGGAAAATAATGTCGCTTACGATATTTCATTTAAGCAAGGCTTTTATAAATGTAGATAACCAGATTTTATTCATGATAGTAATGTAAAGCGTCTGTGATAAGGTAATTTAATACGTCTGTGAGGTTTTTGAATTAGACTAGAGGATTTTAATTGACTTAAAAAATATTTTGAAAGAAACAAGCTTTGGATATTCAATTGTTTCAAAGAGACGCTAAAACTGTTTTAAATGAAGTTAACTTAAAAATTAAAATGAAAACTGATTGATTGGTATACAATAGGTTCTAACTAGATAAAACAAGAGCCTTCTTTTAAGTAAAACAAATACTTGTACCAGAAGGCTCCGCTCATCCATTAATGATAAAGTTTACCATCTTCTTCTTCTTCTTCTTCCTCGCGTTGTCCCGGCATTTTGCCACGGCTCATGGGAGCCTGGGGTCCGTTTGACAACTAATCCCAAGATTTACCATAAATATCTTAAATCTTATATGTACTTAATATTTAAAACTTTAAAATTTTAACTAAATTAAATGTATATAACCATGCAACTTGACAATTTAAAATTTTATATGCGAGTGTGTGTGTGTGTGTGTGAGTGTATCTTCAACCATCTGAATGATTTTATAGATTTTGAGAGAGAGCATTTTTTATTTTAATTAATTTAATTGTCTTGTTAGTGATACTTTAAGTAAGTAAAATGTGTGAATGCCTGAATGGCAAGATTTAATGACATAAGAAAAAATATTAGAATGTTTACACTTGTGCTGTACGTAGCCTAAATCATTTACACAATAAATTATTTTTATGTTTGTCTTTCCCATCCATGATCAATTGTGTTCCGGACATTTGGGAAAGGCTTTTTGATACTTCCCCGGGATGTTGCCCTTGCCCGTGTCATGGGACGCACACATAGGACACATCGGCAGCATACGCCAGGGTGTAAGGACTACTAAGAGTTGAGAGAATCTAAAATGAACAAGGATATTGGGTGAAAGCGATGGACTAAATACTGGGCTATTGGATAGAAAACCGGACACCTGCAACAATTACTTTATTGACTCTACCATTCTGCCACTTTTCAGTCTGAATTTGTGTCAGTGTGTGACATTATTAACTCTCCAGCTGAAATACCGATTTAAAAGCGGTTTTAATTAAAACGCAAATTAAATCGGTCATATAAAGGCGAACGTAGGGTTTTTTAGCTGTTTTCTCTGAGTAAATGTGAGAATTCTTTTGATCTTTAATTTTAATTTTGAAGAGACCAATAGGTCTATTAATCATTTAAATGTTTTATGTTTAGTCGCCTAAATAAAAACCCGGTCAAGTGCGAGTCGGACTCGCCCACCGAGGGTTCCGTACGTTTTAGTATTTGTTGTTATAGCGGCAACACAAATACATCACCTGTGAAAATTTCAACTGTCTGACAGGTGGCAGACGGGCGGACAGCGGAGTCTTAGTAATTGGGTCCCGTTTTAACCTTTGGGTACGGTACCCTAAAAGTAAAAAGTCCGTTTCATATACCGGGAGACCCCTGTAACAGGAGCAATAAATTAAACTGTAGGCTGTATTCTTCAAACTAACCAACATTTTGTTCAGCGACTTTTAATAATATGTAACTTGTGATACGATTTTCAGTAGTTTATTCTAAGACGCAAAGTATTGCAAATTTTGTTATGTTTTAAGCGTGACAAGCAACGTCATTTGATAGCGTACATTGAAGATAATAATTAATTCGAAAAATAGAAATTCTTAAGACTTAATTGTTTTTAAAAGTTGCTAACCAAAAGTTTTATCGTTTGAGTAGTACAATATATGTTTTAATTATTTGCTCGTGTTGTAGGGCTCACCCATTATACTTTATAAGAAACGTATGTAGCTATCTATTTTAGTTTGGGTTTTAGTACTACATTAATAATATAGATGCCCCTTAGTTTAAAAAAAATACAATACAGTATACTACAGTTTATGCTGTCGCATATTTTTACCAAACAAAATGTCGTTTAAAACATCCTCGTACATTCTCATAGTAGTCGCTACATATCGGTCTGCAGAGTAGGCTGCCCACTGAGACGAAATGTTGGAAATTACTACACGAACTCAAAGCATCATCGAAATAATAATCTGTGGTATGTATTTTTAGTTTAATGTATCTATACTAACATTGATATACATATAATGATTTTGTATGAATACTAAATAAATTTTGTACAACACAATATAGAACTTGTGCCTGAAATACATAATTTAAATTTAAATTTTAGTGTATAGGTAGTCGCGAACTCCCCTCTATTGTCAAGATGTTAGAGTGCGACCGTACACGAATAAAAATTACGTGTCGTATCTTTCAGTAGCTTGGATGTCGTTGATTTTATTACATTGTCGATGATTTTATTGGCACAGGCGCTGTAAAAATACAATGTGCCTCCAGCGTAGATTGTGCTAGATTGCTCGGAGAGCTGACGAGGAAGTTCTTTCTCAGCTAAATTGCTTCCGCCATGAAGCCTTCCGCTCCCTGAAGATATCTTAGCATTTACAAATTTGCCGACTGGCAGAATAAGCGTACCTATTTAAACGGTTGGGTAAAAGAAAGTTTTTTTTTAGACCATTTACTTTTACATTTAATAATTCCTATTGATTATTTCACAGAAAATATTCATAGCTACTAATTATAGGTAGGCATTAGAGTCAGACCAAGCTTAGTTGGCAGCGATTTTGATAGCCCAGACTGTGCAAGTGTTAAAATCATAATGTCATAGAAGTTTGACGTTTAAAATTACACTTGCACTGTCTGGGCTGTCAAAATCATTGCCAACTTATCTTGGTCTGATTCTATATGATTTTGTAATTGCCTACCTCTATCTAGATTGCGAAGAAAACCAAAGTATTATTTCTAAAATTAATCTATCTAATTATTATTTGGTGCGATTGCAACTAGAAGTAACCGAACGTACACTAACATCAGCCGGGCTAGCACATGATTGGCGCGACGGTATCTCGCGGCGAGATAGACTACTCGACCCTCTTTAATTAACATAGAAAATGACGGGTAGTCTATCTCGCCGCGAGATACTATCACGCCAATCATGTGCTAGGGCTACAGCATAATATCTGAATGATGTCATTCTGATGTCAGTGTACGTTCGGATTAGCCTGTTGGTTATCTTTTAATCGACAGGTACAGTTAAGGTATTATTAAATTTCAATACGGACAAAGTGCCAAATATATGTATACCTTATTGCTTATATAGTTATATATTAAGGTAGTGTGCACATATTTTTGTCACTTTGTCCGTTTCGATATTTAATACCTTAACTGTACTTAAAGATTATTCTGATACGATTAGTCTAGTACCATTAGTCGGTTCCCTAACATAAGTAGGTATCTACTTTTTTATACAACTAGTATGGTTACTTGGTTACTTAAGTTGGGGCACCGACCGTACTCATTAAACACATCTGTCAAATAAATGCATAGGTAGAAAAAAGGCGTGTTCCTATTTGAATTTGTGTTATATAGTTGCAAATGCCCAAAAAACCATAGCAGTTTTACGTTAAGAGGGAAGAACAGCTTTTCGAATCTAACAAAATGACGGTTATATTTCCATAACGTTCCATTTTGGGTGAAAACGGTTTCCACTAACTAAATCTTAACAAATCACTTTGGTCGATCGCTTCAGCATAATATATTTTAGGCTTGTAGATTTACTTTTTGAAAAAAAAAATTTGACAATTTTGAAAAAAAAGGAGAACTTATAAACCTAGTTTTTCACTGCGTCGATAAAATACTAAAAAATCATGGAGAATGGAAAATATTTTACAGTGGTAAAACGTATTCTGGTTTTGTATGGAGTTGCAGGCGTCCATAGGCTACGGTGACTGCTTACCATCAGGCGGGCCGTATGCCTGTTTGCCACCAACGTGATATTTAAAAAAAACGATCACGTGGCATAATTCCCTCTTAAATGATGATAATAACGTTTCTGTTGATTAATTAATATTCCAAATCCAAACAGTAAAAGCTGAAAAGACATAGCTGTATTTAAAAATGTCCGCTCTCCAATCTGTGTTACTAATGTACGAGTATGTATCGTTAACCTATTGTTATTGGTACGTGACAACTCGACACTAAGAGATTGTAGGGCGCAAGGACCTAAATATTTGAACAAGTTGGTCGGAAATGTTGGAACTAAATGTACCCGGGTTGAGAAACTTGGCAAATATTCTGACATGACGAGGGATAAGGCAAAGATCGGTTTATGACCTTGGAGAGTTAACTAGTTATACAGTAGGTACTACCGTGGAACCCCGATATTGCGAAATCCTCGTTAACACGAAAAAAAAATGCTATTTCCTTCCCTTCAAAGTCCAAAGCCTCCATAACTCTAAATATTTACCCTCATTAACACGAAGTAGTATTTTAAGTTAATTATATAATTTAGATTAAGGTACTAACGTTGAAAATGAGTGCCTCATTTCCCTGTTAAACATAAGTTTGGCGAACCTAACATAAGTTTAAAATGTATCATACTTTTTTGGCAATAAATAAAATAAAATCAGAAACCAACGATTCCCCTCACGGCTATCCAGTACAAATTTAACTCGAGAAAATTGACGTATTCTTATATTGCCTCTATATATCTCGAAATTACTTATCAACAAACATCTGTAACTCGAAGAAAATAATAAGACCGTACTTTATGCGTATGTATAAATTACCTCTCTAATACGAATTTTTCATTAATTTTACCACTTTAACTCAAAACCGAATAAAATAAAATACGAATAAAAACCTATAAGAACTTTTACAGTACATATGATGCTACTTTACCGCACTAGTGCGAAAATTAGCATATTACGTTACTATGTCAAACATTTAAAGGGCCATATTGTAATGTAAAACGTTGTACGATACATGTGCGAATAGGTAATTCGCAACTCGTGTCGATTTAAAACACTCCCTTTGGTCGTGTTTTAATTTATCGCCACTCGTTTCGAATTTCATATTTTTCGCACTTGTATCGTAATGTACTATTATAATTCCATACCTTTTTGAGACGAAAACTCGTTACCACAAACTTTTTGGCGTTTACCATCAGATTCGTGCTATCGAGGTTCCACCGTATAAGGTTTCACTATAAACTTAAATCCGCACCAAACTTGTATAAGAGCAAAAAATATAACTCATGATTCAAAGAACCTATTGTTTCAATAACAAAACTTCTTTTAAGTCGAAAACTCCCCACATGTTTCACTCCGTACCTAGGAGAACCCGTTTTAACATATTTAATAAATCTATCGTTTCAGGACAGAAATAGGCAAAAGCATACATAGCAGAGTATTTAGGAAGGATACCGCCGTGGTGATGATCTAGAGATCAGGACGTTAGCTACGTAAGATGAAAACGCCGGTTCGATTCTGGCCTCGGCCAACGGTGAACTGGTCACTTTTTTTTAAGTAAGTATATGACGTCTATTTCAGTTTACAATAGGTATGTATAATACATATAGTAGTGTTAAAAAAAAAACAAATCAAAAAATGTTTATGAAATACCTCATTTGATCTGTTCCCTAGTTGCAGAAATAGGAGAGTAACTTGTTAAATTGTCATAGTAATAATACATAAATATCAAAATCCAACAAAAAAAAAACAACGGGTTGCACTCCGGGAGTGCCGGCAGAAGTGAAAACTTGAATATTAACGTTGTGCATTTTTGATACTTTGGAATGGTTAAGGAATAATTTAGCACGAATTGCTTTAATTATCAGTATAAAAGTACTATCATTGATGTGGTAAAATACAATATTCATTTAATGCGCTATCGTACACAAATATGACAATTTATATTACATTAAAAATTTTACACTTCAGGACTATTACAATTATTCTACATCGGTCTACTGGCTTCAATGACATTGTAACAGTTTTTCGATCAGGTTACGTGTCCGTCTTACGAATTTTCAGTCTGTCAAATCTGTCGGTCATGTGACCTGTCGCGAGTTTAACATTATTTCCCCATCACAAAAAGTGCACAGCGCCGCTAAAGAAGTTTTGACTTCAAAAATAGTTTTATTATGATTGTCATTCAATATATCTCCAGGTTATAAATTTAAAAGAAGCGAACCGAGCTTAGCTAGGTGTCTGCACGATTTTAAACGGGCTACATGTACACGTCGGCCAATATGCCAACATCTTTAAACATGTTGACGACTTATTGAATAAACGCACAGTTAAAATAATGCTCGAGTCTCACGGAAGGACGAGAGTTTTGTAGTTTAAACTAAACAGATGTTATTCAATTTATAGCCATGGATTTCTTGAATTATTTTAATAAAAGTAAACTAATGTTAACTGTTACTTAGATAACTGTATCGCTATTTGCGAGTCTATACACAGGGGTTATTTGTCCTGCGATAGTCATTGCTAAAGTTTAGCGAAAGCCAGATGTTGTTTATGGGCGGCTGCGCTCATGTGCCGTAAACTGGACTCACGGCTGACCTACATTACTTGTAGTTTAGTTTTACCCAATTAGATAAAGTATGTGATTTATTATTTTACTCGGCACCACTTTATGCAATAAAAATTAAGTATAAACTAAAGTTACGAACAGTCTGAGCACGAAATTGTTCCAAATACTTTAGTTTTTGCAACTACCTATTAATATTTTCTTGAAACAAGCTTATTATTAATTGTAGGATTATCTTATCTGATGTGATGTGTAATATATCCACCGAATTACCGTAAACGAAAATTAATACATGAATATTGCCTACACAACTAATGTGAGGGGGGCGAAGTGCGCCATACAGTCTTAGTGCGCCTGGCCGCGTAGCCAACGTTACAATCGTTAACGCTCCGTAGCGTAGCGTAGTCATCTCTCTCTATCACTCTTCTATATTAGTGCGACTGTGAGAGTTGCGTTTCCTTCGCCATGGAGCGTGAACGATATACACGTTGGCTACGCGGGCTAGGTCAAAATTCGTTTCCTTGTCTTGTTTTTTTGTTCCCAAAAAAATGAGACGAAGTGTAGCTTTTTGTATGAGATGAAATTTAGTTTTTAATTTTTCTCATCGTAAATATAACCTACAGCTAAAAAGACGTGCAATAGCACTCGTCTTTTTTTATTTATTTATTTGATAAAATACAGAAATACAAGCGAAACAAAACACAGTAGTCCAAAACAAGACAACGAAATTAATATCGACTCGCCTTTTTTTCTTGAGTTTTAGATATATTCAAGCAACCTTAAACGGCATGGCGCATTTCACCCCCGTCACCTTAATACTTAACTAACTTATAGTTATTGGTACTTTATTTTATATTGGCCACGACATCTATAACAGATGATTGTTTCAGCGTCGGGTAATATCAACTGCGATCGCAGTTTGGCGAGGAATAAAGTGGTGTCACAATGTTATGCACCTTTATGATGAAAAAAAGGTGTTGCGGGGAGGTTGATTGCAACGTCTGCGATGACTGAAGAGTCCAATGGTAATGGTAATGGTGTTATTAAAAACATAAAAACAAGTCGTACAGTCGCATATAAAACAAAAAGGATATAGAGCCTTAGATACCTCCCTAAATTATGTAACTGACTATACGCAATAGGTGAGATACCATGGAGGTATCTTCATCTCAGTTGTACATATTTCGGCGTCCCCATCGTTAATTACTAAATTCAAGAAAATGTTAAAAGCTCTATAGTTTGCTCTCATGCCGAGCTAGAGCTACACTCCCATTGAAATGTAAACCAGTTGAAACCGGTCCTTTGTCTGGCGCACGTCGATGAGACGTCACGTCAGCTGCAGTAGGCCGCGTATCAATCATTTCTCGGCCGAGAATGACGTTCAACACAATAGGGTTACAGATGTTGCTTTAAATCAACATTATCATGTCAGCTGAAAGAGAAACTATACGTCCGTCCTCGGCCTCTAACAGTTATCTGAAACTTGACCAAGGCTCGATTCGAAATGTAAGATACCACGAATATTAGGTCTAGATACGATATTAACGTCACTTTCGACAATGACATATCCGATCCATATCGTATCTAGACCTAAAATTTGACGTATCGCCACAGATCGTAAATCTCAGCCACAATAACACTGCTTCTTACTCTGTAACTACGTATGGCGTCTTGTTTAGGTAGGTTTGTTGGCTGCTGCAGGTTAAAAAAGTTTTTAGATTTAAAAATAAATTCGGTGTTATTATATAACAGAATCGACATGAAGTGCTCATTCATGTGGAATAAAGCAGTCCTTATTCTATGAGTATTCTATGAGATGACGCCAGACGCAACGGGGCCACGCATCCATCACCGTTCAGTGGACAATGACGTTGGTCACACTAGAGAATCGAGCTTGGTTGCTGTAATAATTACCTACAATAGTTATAGTTCGTATTATCCATGATGACGCGCAAATTTGTCAAATCTAACCTTTAATAACATGACAATACGAGTCAACGCACGCGTCTTCCTGAATGACACGATCTATAGTATTTTAATTTGTCAAATATCGTATCGATTCTTATGATTAGTTTAAATAACATGGCTATTTAAATAAGTATCACAAACCGGCAGAACTAGTGAATTGAAATCAGTTTAAATCGCTAAAACAGCGGGTCATTTACTATTTGGGAGCTAATAAAGTTGATCACTTTAAGGAATCGAGCTTTGTTGCTGTGTAGTACAATGGTTAGTGTTTTACAACATATTATTCAGGTACTTACTAAGTACGCAACTAATGGGCAGAGCAAGAACGTGTTAAACTCGCTAAAAGACGGCGACTTAAGTTTAGCAACATCGCAATATCGCAAAAAAAGAAAAATGGGTGCATATTGTAAGGAGCAAGAAAAGTAATATCACAAAAAATTTCATGCATGTCAGGCGCACTCATGTGTAATGAACCAGTCGTTTGTGCAGTCTTCGATGAGATGTCACGCCAGACGCAACGGGGTCGCGCATCTATCAATGTTCGGTCGACAATGACGTTGATCACTCTAGGGAATTGAGCTTTGTAATTGCTGCGGAAATTACAGTGTAGTATAGTCAGAATCAATAGTAGTGGATAGTACAATCCTATAGTATCTGTTACCATCTAACAGTTTTTCAGCGTAGGGTAGATGATACCTTTCAGCTTTTGTATGGTCAGGTCCTGGGTATAAAAATAATCAATTAACATTTTTTTTCTAATTTGACAATTGGGTCAAAGATCTTTTTGTTGTCTGGTTTTTTGTCCCCAAAAAAAATTTGACGGAGTGGAGCTTTTTGCTTGAGATGAAATTTTGTCTTAATTTTTCTCTTATAAAATATTATCTATAGCTATAAAGATATACAACAAACTCGAATTTTTATATTTATTTGACAGAAGACATACATACAAGCGTGACAGAGTGGTCAGAAACAAGACAAAAAATCTGACCCAATGGCATCGTTGACTGTAAAAAAAACCTAAATTTCTAACATGTCAGTAAACATTAATTATAAAGTTAAGCCTATGCCTAACTGAGACTATTCTCTTAGGATCATTTTGACGTAGAGGCACAGGATCTGGTAGTGCCTCATTTAAACATCAACCTTCTATGTCTACACTTGGTGGTCAAAAGTTTACTAGTATGCCTCAATCTAATTGTTCTACTTATGGATACACAACTATATTTGTAAAGCTATTAGAGAATGGTAGATACTTTTGATTTGTAGTGTCATCCACTACATTATAAATAAATGATGACTGTACCTACTAATTTTTACACAAAAAATATTATTATATTCTCTGGAAATATAAAATAAGTATACTAAACTCATTTCGTACTGTGCGTGCGTACCTTACTTCGAAATAAATATGGATTTACGAAGAAGATGGGATTCAAAAATTATTTATCTTGTTATTGTGCACTCAATGGCGGAAATCAATAGGGACCTACGTCATTAACGTGTTAATAATTTACATTGAATTATTACTAGTATCTTAATAAGTACCTATAAATTTATTAAAGCTTTTTATTACTTTTTTTAATTATTGAGATAGATGAGATACACTAAGTATTAAACTTTTTTACATTTTCTATAGGAATTTCTTACCTATGCAATAGTGACTTTTGCTATACACCAATTGAACTGATATAAGTAGACATACGGCTGGCTACAAGGATTAACTATAAGTGTTCATCTGCCTATAATTTTGAAAGAACGTATTACCGATCAATGTACGTAATATGCCCTACTTTTCTTTCCCAGGCTCTTCTATAGACCTTTTTCACAAAAAACCCCAGTACAGGCCTTCGTAATAGTGGTCCTAATGGTGATAGATTGCTATAGCCCGACTTATATAGCCGGCTTTGAAGATAACCGAACCGCCGATATTCGAGATGACAACTGGAGGCTTTGGCGGCATTTGACTCTTTCTGTCATAAATCTCGGGCATTATCTTTGTCCCTATTATTGACGATTTGGGCCTAGTAGTATAATAGTATGTTATTATATCTACAAATATCATTCTATCAGGTAGGTTTGTTTAACAGCATAACACATTTAGGCTTAGACCTAGTTCGGGAGGCAGAGGCTCAACCTCACTACCTAAATGTGTTACAAACCTAATACACCTGTCTTACTCATAAATTTTACAATATGAAATGTAACGTAAGGTTAAAAGCAATAAAGATTTATTTATTTATTATTTAAAGCAATTAAAATGAAATTTATTAGTTTTTAGGGTTCTGTACCCAAAGGGTAAATGGGGCCCAATTACTAAGACTCCGCTGTCCGTCCGTCACCATATTGTATCTCATGAACCGTAATAGCTAGACAGTGAAAATTTTCACAGATGATGTATTTCTGTTGCCGCTATGACAACAAATACTAAAAAATACGGAACCCTCGGTGAGCGAGTCCGACTCGCACTTGTCCGGTTTGATGATGATGATTATCAAAGGTACGTAAAAGTTTTCTTTGAAATAAATATATTGCCATGATATTTATAATTTTGATGATGATATTTATTTATATATTATAATTTTCTTATGAACTTTTACCCGTATATACTGTTGTTATGTTAAGATCCATTTAACTTTGTTTTAATGAAAGTAGTTTTGATTTTATTTGATGTTTTAACTTCAGAAGACCTGATAAATAAAGCTTTTAGTCTTTTGCAACATAATTTAAGTAACTTGGGTAATAATAAAGTATAATAGGAGATAAAAAGATTTGCATAAATTTGAATGAAGTAGGCGTAATTTGTTTTTTGACTGAAATAATGGCTCGAATGAATGAATTTTTATGAGAAGAAATGCTTATTATGCATCTAATAAAAGTTTAATTAAATCATTTAATGTAAAAAAGTAATGGTCTACCATTATTTTATAGATTGCTTACAAATATTAAGGCATGTTTACATTCACATGCAGGTAAACAATTTATTGTAGTTTAAAATTTACATGATTATTTAGTACTTTAATTTGAGCAATAAATTATATTCATTGCCTTCAACAAATAATTGGTAAAATTAGTTCATAAATATTAAAAGGCATTAGAAAAGCCCAGCTAATAATATAAATGTTTGTTTTTTAAGTGAGACGTTATAGTCTCCTTTCCATTTTATTTCTCGAAGACGATTGCCCATATTTAAATATTCGATATTCTTTCACTAAATAAAAGATTGAGTTTTAATATTAGAAATATACTTTAACTTATCGTAAATATTTATTAGAATAAAGCTCGTTAAACGTACTTTACGCGTAGAAAAATATTAATATATACAAGTCGTTAGCACGATGAAAGTAATTTTAGTATCGAAATTGCTCCAGTTTAAAAATGTTGCTCTTCTTTTAATTAATGTTAACAGACTTTAACAATAGGTTGCTTAATATTTAAATCATAAACCTAACTATGCCTGCTGTTTATGTCGAGATGATAGGTTGTGTGATTTTGACCTTAATACCTTTAGGTAACGATGAAATTATATCAGCTTAAAATATATAATACCCGGAATTATCTAGGTCGCTCAACGCATAAATTTAATCAGGTACTTACCGTAGCTTAATTATGTAAATTTATTTCCCTCTAATTTGCAAGCTGAACAAATATCTATATTTTAATTAAGGAGTTAATTACCCTACGAACACAGGTTCTGACAAAGTGATATAATTTCGGCAATATCTAACGCTTGAGGTAATGTTATGCAGGCTACGCGTGCTGTATTATGTACACAGTTCTATGTAAACCATTTACATATTTTCGTGAATAATATATGGAACAGTCTCTCATTACGATGGCGAATATTCATTTTGAAATTATTAATGTGGTCTCCTTTCTCAAAATTATGTAAAACATACATCTGCTGCGCATAATTAAAAGTTATTTTGCCTGTACTATCATGTTTGAAAAATAAGTTCAAGTATTAAGCCCAATGAATTTCATAAACTGTAAGCATTGAGGTATAGTACTAGAGTCGGCATCTCAACAAAATGATTCCACACCTCATTGAAGTGCCAGCACTTCATTGCGTTTAGTACGTCTCCGACTACTGGCGAGATGCCACTAAGATAAAAATTGAAAATGCCTTTATGCGTTATGAAAAGGTATTCTAATAATATCTAGAAACATAATAAAAACAATATAATAACAATCCACTGCGAGAAATGTTTTGTTTTAAGCTTATTTAGATTATTTTGAAATGTCACTTTAAACACTGGCGGTGGTACGCCATTTTCTTTGGCGCATAGGATACATTTCGCAGATGTAACATGGAGGTACTAATTTAATTATAATCTACCTTATTGTTTGTACAATAATTACACAAAAATGATAAATTTAAATAGTCTTCTCGTTATCTTGTAATCTTTTGAAGTGTTTTTATTATATTTAAAGAATATATTATGTTATAAGCGCGATTTGATCAAAATTGCTCCGAGTACGAAAGTCAAATACAAAAGGTTTTAAAGACTATTTTTATAAATTTTAATATCGGCAGTGTCATGAAAGAAACAAAAATCATTGCACTTTAATGGAAATAAATAAATTTTATCTAGATTCTTTACAGTACGTATTTAGGCAGAAAATGAAATGTCGTCATAATAGTTTCGCTTCTGACTAGGTATTATTCTTAAGCTTAGTGACAGACGTCAAACGTCGAAAATGGCGGACACAAGTTGTTATCGATAGCGTGTCTAGTACGTAGTACATTTGTGTCAATGACATAAGTATTTTCTATAGACGAGCCATGCCTACGCGTGCGCCTGTGAGGGACATAACATACGCAATGCAACGGAATTAAAAACACCATACCACTTACCAAAAACATCCCACGTAATTTGGTCGCGATCGCTGTTCCCCACCATAAAAACGGTAGTCAACCAAAAACGTCTACGTCACTGAGGACTTTTTAGAGTAGGCACAAAGAAAAAGTGAGACTTTGACTAGGACAAACAATAATAGCGCTTTCTCTGCTACTCCTACTGAAAGTTCCTTAAGACCATCCCGTTCAGTCACTTACCCCAATCCTAGGTCTAATAAAGTGACTATATTCATGACTATTAATTCAAATTTTACGTCATCATCTATAGGTACTACGCAAATTTTGTATTTAAAGTAAAGTTAAAATCTGGATAGATCACATATCCAAAAAATCGACATAATATTATTACAGAAAGCGTAAGTCACACTTGATGTAAATTGCGAATATCTACAGCCCTGTATTGATTCGATTTCAATATGATGACGAGGGTGCAACAGGTTTAGTACATATCTCACAAACCAATCAGCAATATCCAGCCAAGTTCAATCTTAAATCAGTGTATTAAAGCTCATATTTAATTTTACATAAAACGCGGAAGCTGTAGTTCTGAATCTAGGTTTTCCCGGGGCCTGATAGAAAGAGACAGGTAGCTCAAGCAAGCTGGATTTTGCAAATGGGCTGTCAGAGATGCACTCTGACCTTTTTCTTTAAAATTCGCTTTGATGCCTGTAACCAGATTCGTGTTGCATTTTTAAATTTAAACCAGAACTCGGAAACAAAATGCGAGTGGTAAAGTGTTCAACGCTTACTTTTGCATCATGCAGAGGAGTAAAGTGGATTGATGCGCTCAATGTACCTACCTCATGCACGTCCTACAACATTTTTGGTGTGTACTCTGTTAACAGAAAGTAAGCTTAAATAATTTTACGATGCGAAGGGCGATCTATGCCTATTTTATTTATAATACTGTCAACCCTTTCACTCCTATAGATTTTCACATTATTTTCATCGGGAACATTCGCCTATCTTTTAAAGGTTCCGTACCAAACCTCCCCCCCCCCTCCCCCCTATCTCCGAAGTTTACCGAAGAAAAATGAAGAATTTTTTACATAATATTAATAATACTATATATTATACAGGAAAAATACAATCAGACCTCTATCTTAGTTACAAACTGTACTGTCATGTAAACGTGTTAAAAAAAATTAACTTTTTTTTAATTAACAAAAAACATTTCCAAATTCAGTTTGCAATTTAACCAGTATTTATTACACTTCAAATTTCTAACAGATTACATTAAAAAGTGAACACATATTTTCACAAATAAAAGAACAATTTTTGAAATCGGTTCATATGATACAGAAGAATTATCTTCGAAAAACCAACATACGTGCATTACATCGCGCAAATTAGTTAGACAATTTGCCGATAGATGGCGCTGTACACAATTATACTTAGTATAAATACTTCTGAACAAAAGTCTTTCGCCTTTATAGTTACACGGGATAATTCAAAGTTTGTATGGAACCATGCGTGCGAGACAATTAAGAGGGACAATATTTATTATATGACTATTTATGAATTATTACAACGTTATAACTACCCTGGGGTCACCGGGTCACTCATTTTCACTTCATTGCCCCTTTCGAGAGCGCGTGGTAGCCCGGGCAGCTATAAATAGAGATGGCACCTTTGCACTTTGCACCCGTGCAACCCGCGCGTGCTATCGATTTGCCTGTTTGACCTATGCCAATATTGTAGCTTGGGGGTGAACCTTTGTTGCTGATTGCATTGGGGCGGCTAAAGGGTAACTAGCTTCACCTTTTAACGGTTTAACATGTAATCATTAAATTTTTTACTATACTGAGGTATATCAGATGTTTATATTTCATTGCGAAATTCATACACGTATAATTAGAGTGGGTAATAATCTGCTGAATCGTAGTTTAAGTGTACTACTTATTATCTAGAGTTGACTTACGAATTTCCTCGCAGATTATTTTTTTAATACCACGTCGGTGATAAAAAAGCATACGGCTCGCCTAATGGTAAGCAGTCACCGTACCCCATGGACGCCTGCAACACCGGAGTAGGAGGTACCTAACTCACAAGAGGATTCACAACTTTATTACATTAAAGGTGCGTATTCACTTTAAACCTTTTTTTAGAAACACGGTTTCGGAAACAAAAATGCATAAATTAAAAAAAAAAAAAAAAAAATCCACGCTCGCCTAATGGTAAGCAGTCACCGTACCCCATGGACGCCTGCAACACCAGAGTAGGAGGTACCTCACTCACAAGAGGATACACAACTTTATTACATTAAAGGTGCGTATTCACTATAAACCTTTTTTTAGAAACACGGTTTCGGAAACAAAAATGTATAAATAAAAAAAAAAAAAAAAAAAACCACGTGTTTCTGAAACACAGAAACAGTTCATTCAAAGTTCATTGTATGTCAGACCGTCCACACTATGTGAGCTGAAACATTGTTTCTGTAAACATCGGCATAGTGTTTCAGAAACAGTGTAAGTGTCCCAAACATTGTTTATAGTGAATACGCACCTTAAGTATTTGTCTTTTTAAATAGTTTACACATAAGATAATTTTGTTTTTACAACTGCTTATAAGAACACAATGAAGCAGTTGTAGTAATGCAATAATCTTTAGCTGTAGATACAAAAAGTTCCATAAAAATAAATCGTTTTTACAGCATGTGTATAGAAGAAGAACTCGTCTTCCCGGGACTTCACTGTACGGCAAGTTTATGCAAACTGTGCCCCAGCGACTCAAAACTAGTTGACATTTAATTTCCCAGTTTACCTGCCACTTTGCATACCGCCCGTGTCGTAGCCTAATGATATACATTCGGCGCTTACATTTTATATAATGATATACATTCCTGCCACATTTTATATTCCCCTTTTCAAACTCACAATTTCTGCTACGCTTCAACATCGAGTTGACGTGACTTTTGAAGCAGAAGCTAAGGAAAGCAGAGGTATTTGTAAATTGCGTGGTAGAAATTGCTTTGACAAAATGAAACACAATGTTGTGATCTCAAATAATTTAATAAAAAAGATGCATCCGGATTGAAAAGGTATTTTCTCTCGGAAATTAATTTTAGGTAGTTAAATTGTGCTAAAGTATTTTGGCAGTCACAATTTCACAAACCAGGATGAAGAAGTGAGATTGTAGTCATCTACCGTTTACCTAATCCTTACCTGTCCTTTTCCTGTATTACCTGATCATTTTAGAATACAACTGAGATACTTGTCTCACAGCTTCAAAACATTCATACTAGCTTCAGTTATTCGATATGCAAAAACCAGGCACAGATAGTGATATCCAACGAGTCGAAACCCACTCTTATTTTGCACTAATTATGCACTTAATACGGATCCATACACAAGATGTCAAAATTATATTATTTAATGAAAAAATGCCCTAGCAAAAAAGTATAAGGTTATTATGTAAACTAGTTTAAAATGTAAATAAATTTCATAGTACACAAATAAAATTTATTAGGTTCGCGCCGTGCTTAATTTACACCGATAGAAAGAATCCTACTAAAATAATTCTTTATAAATAGAGTACTTAAAACATTATCCTACCTTTAACAAATGTTTATCCATTTTCTGAGGGTTATTAGAGGGCACACGTCATAAACAGGCCCGGAGCCAACGCAACCGGTAAATCACATATTTATCGTCCGTGTGCTTGTTAGCGCAAACACAGATAAAGCTAGGCCTAATTTACTGGCGTTTGTCTAGAAATAGCCTGCTGTACAGTAGAGTTCATAAATATGTATACATTTATGCATCTTTATCAATTGTAATAAGGTGAAAAAAATTATACATATTTATGAACTTCACTGTACATGTAGAGTCAATTCTGGTTACTACTACATTGTCACAGAAACATATGTATAGGCTCTTTATTACATGTTGTTTTTTCAATATTGGATTTAATATGTTGTAGCCATTGTAAAGGACACCGGTTTGTTCTAGATTGTAAGCCATGCTGATTAATTAACAAGTAGTTATGAGTAATTAATTTTGTCTCAAGCAGAAATGTCCGCGAACGAGCCTCCCTATGGCTCATATGTATATGGTGGAAATATGAGCTGTCTTGGGTACGGTCTTGGTAGCTCAGATGGCAGAGCGTGGTCGCGGGTTCAAGTCCCACCCAAGACAGTGAATTTTTCCACTTTTAATTTATTTCTAAGTCATAAGTAATGTTATACAACATCCCGATAGTATTTTGGCTACATATTACACGACCAATTGACGACCGGTCTGGCCTAGTTGGTAGTGACCCTGCCTATGAAGCCGATGGTCCCGGGTTCAAATCCTCGTAAGGGTATTTATTTGTGTGATGAACACAGATTTATTCCTGAGTCATGGGTGTTTTCTATGTATTTAAGTATTTATAAATATTATATATTATATATATCGTTGTCTAAGTACCCACAACACAAGCCTTAATGAGCTTACTGTGGGACTTAGCAAATTTGTGTAATAATGTCATATAATATTACACAACTATACCACTACAAAAATCTTAAAGAGCTGTGAAAAATAAAATCAGAAGTGTTATAATAAATATTATAAATAGGAAGGCTAGGACGGAGAGGTACTCATATGCTGGGCTTGACTCCTGGTAAGGGTATTTGTTGTAATTTATGGCTCTTTCTATGTATTTAAGTATTTTTATTTTCATATTCTCGTATCTTCATTGAGCACCTACCCATAACATAAGCATTATTGAGTATACTGAGTGACTAGGTTATTTGTATAAAATCTCATAAAGTTCGTTTATTTATTACAAGATACATGAAGAACATGCTTATAAAATAGTAGAAAAGAATTCAATTTTGAATACCAATCATCGTAATTTTAACAACAAAACCAATCGTTGTAACCTACAATTAGGTAAGAGTAACTTATGATTATCCGTCTCATAAAATCCGTCAAAGTATGTCCATACATCCCGAAAATATTACGATTTGTTCAAAAGCTCTCTGCAAATAATGAGAGAAACAGTGTAACGATTTCTTTATCGTATTCCACTTCGGTTGTGTTTCCACTTACCCCACCTGAAACTACTATTTCAAAAAGACGTCACAAATATTCCAAATTAGATCATTGTTGCCTCTTAATGTGCTCTAGGCGGCCGGCCAAAGATAAGGGTTAATAATTCAAATGTAATTTTACCATTCATTATAATTTCGCAAATTATTCTCATATTGCTGAGTTAAATTGTACTTAAAATCTTAACATCATTTTAACAAGTTACGACCGCTATAAATATCTGCTGAACTGGTGAAAGTCAAATAAAAGAGCAATTTCTCATAAACCGCGAGGTGGATGCTAAAATAAAAAGCTTTTGGTAACACAGACGACCTAGTTTTATTACACCTACACTATTTCATAAAATACTTAAGCACATTGTCCTTATCATTATAAATGTTTCACACAAAGGAGTAAAAACATGCTGTTTTCTTCTAAAGTATCATTGAAGTTGGTATTATCGTTACAAATAAAAACCGTCGCCTTCGCAAGATTATTCAGTTTACTATACGAGTAAAAGCTATTCTCCTCTTAAATATAATAGAGCTAATTATAGTCGTAGTTTAATAAACTTGAAATATAATATCCTGACCTACGTAACCGAATGAATGAAACGTCCACTCCATAAAGATTCCCTTAGTAAAGCCCCATAAACCATGAATGCAAACAACCTATAAAATGCTTTACGCACAACCCTGGCTCATTGGCGTACGGGTACTAAGCTGCCAACTTAAATATAGCCTAGCTGCCATTACTCGCAGCAGTCTGTGTGGGTCTCGTAATTGAGCCAGGTAGCGACGTGCTCAGACTGCGTAGCCCCGCCCAGCCAAACGGTGCACGTGTGTGGGTAACTGCGCCTGTATGCGTGCCCTACATTTCGATCTAGGGTTGCTACTGGGTTGGGATAACGACAGATTTATTCACCAGACACAGTGCCCGTTATTTTTACCGTACCCAAAATTACAGCGTAGTGTAATACCATTTTCCATTGAACTTGGTATAATATGTACAGTGTTTTATTTCCGGCTCCGAAAAAGAAGAAGAGAATTTTTATTTGATTATTTTTGTAGTTTACTTGATCGAAACTTTGTAATTAAATGACCCATTTTTCATCTACTTCAAAACCCCGTCAAATCCCCCAATAAACCGGTTTCAGAATTTTACCTAAAAAATAATATGATCGCAGTAACAAGGATCCGATGGGTATCACAAATCAAATAAAAAGAAAAATATAGGTTTTTCTAAATTAATCTACTGTATAATAAGAGACTCGGATCAAAATAAAAAACTTGGTTTTTAAAACCATACAAGCCGTATGGTTGTTTGTATTCTGTGACACGAAATATAAATTTAAAAAAATCATCTGTCATTACCATTATGGTAGGTATAAATTAATTGCTCGGGTAGAAATCTCACCTCCATTAAAAATTATTGAGCACTAATTGCAATGACCGTGCGTAATTCGTAATTTGCATGTTAATTGCTAATTCCAGGTCATAATGAAGTGGAAAAATGTTAGAGCATTCAATGGGATCCAGCGACCCTCACCCACAGCAGCTTGTCTTTCATTTAATGTCAGGGTTCGTGCGATCGATGTAGCGGCCGCCTACGCCGGGCCGCGTCCGCATCGCGGATCTCGAGTGGTAGGCAATAGCGGAAGCGGTTACAAAGTCTTTATTAACATTGCATTAAGAAAAACCTTTTGCAAACGAAATATCTTTGAATTGGAAGAAAACCTCGATAATAATATCAACCGCCTTAGTAGATCTTGATCAGGTCATGTTCATCTTCCTCCAGTAGAATCAATCTCCTCTGAGACTTTCGCGGCCGTCGGCTCAATATGGAGCTCTTCACACGGTATTTTACGTTTTGTCTGCTACTGTTTTGTTTCACGGCCAAACTACTTAACGGCTTTTATGAATTTTGAACTGTGCCTATCTAGAAAACTTAGGTAAATACCTAAGTATAAACATAGATACCTACCGAAACGCACGCAGGCGGAACCTTAGACAGAGTTAATATTTCCTTAATGATTGACTAATAGAAATAAAATTACGAATAGCAAAAACAAATAGACTCATTAAATAGAACATATTTCCAGGGTAGTGACAATTGAAATATACCGCATCTTAAAGTCAACACTGCCGCTCGATGCAGACACAAAGTTTAAATGTGTCAGCCCAAGCCATGAGAATAAAATATTACGAGATAGCGTATCGTTAAGCTAGGCCCACAGTTAATTAATATTCATACCAATAACGGACGCACGATCCAAAAATATTACGTTTGTTATCTTTGTAATATAACCAAAACAGGCGCAAAAAAATGGAGAACAAAGCATGTCAAATGTAATTTAAATAGTAGGTAATGTTGATTGACGCTCGTGTTCCACGGTTCCGCGTGCTATACTCGTATTTATGCCTACTAACACTTTTTGTTACTGAATAAAACTGTTCCAATGCTTCAGTGCCTCAAAAATTTATGAATCCAAAAAAAAATATTAAGTATATGAAAAAATATATATTTTATTGCTAAACGTCGTAACCCGCTCACTCTCTCAGCTTACTTCACGCTCCACGGCCCACAAACAGGCTCAAATGTAGCGAATGGGTCGAATAGCCCCAATGCTTTTGCGTTTGCTGAAGCTGGTGCTCTGAAGGCTTTCAGTAAAATGCCATAAACAAGCAGAAACGGACGAAATTTAGCCTTCTCTGCGCGCTCATTTAGGTATCCAATTACTCGAAGCTTTTGATACAGCTGATGTGTAACTAAGGAAATAATCTTCATTGTGCACCATAAAGTTAAAAATAAATTGAAAATGAAATACAAGTTTAAGACTAGGTATCAGAGAACTAAATAATTACCTACAACTTTGAAAGGGTCGTGGCGATAATAATTCAACAAACTGGGGACACAAACATTTATATTGTGTGTATAGTGCATAAGAACTAAGTCGTATTTTTTCTTAATAAAAGTCGATACTTGGTGCTTGGTTGGTAGGTTGGTTGCTTGATTGGTTGGGTTGGTATTTTTATACATATCAAATGTAATTAACCAAAACTAGGTCATCCAGGATTTAGGTTCCCTGGGTGCCAGCCAAAATGCCAATCCTTTACGCTACCACAACGAAACGCTATATGTCTCTCTATGGCACTAATATGTAAGAGTGATAAAGAGAGAGAGAGAAAGCATTTCGTTGTCGTAGCGCAAATTATTGGCATCTTGGGTAGGCCCCCGTACATTCATCGAACTACGGTAAATTCACAATGTTGGCGCAATTAACTAATGATAAATATTAATTCCAAGATAGCATTGTCGGCTTACTATTTCCAACTCAGTAGAATACAAATAATGTAATATTAGGAACATATACAGGCTGATCAGGAGACGTGCACAGAAACAACAATGTGCGGTAAAGAACCGTAAGGGAAATTTGGTATTAATATTTTTATTGGTTACAAGATAATAATCAGTTTTATATAACGAGAAATAACTATAAGTAGGTAATTTTCGTTAAACATGCCACTGACCATACAATATGGTGTCAAGTTATAGGATAACTATGAAAGAAAGTGAAACAAAACTAATAACTAATTGTTTACTGCTGTGGCGCTGCGGCAGCGGCTCGAAGTGGATTTTGGGCTCCGACACCAAAGACCGCCATGCTTCTCTGTCCAAAACCTTTTCTGTCCAGTCGACGGCGCCGAGTTCGCTAAGGTCTTTTTGCATTTCGTTTCTCCAGCGGTATCTAGGGCGTCCAGACGTTCTTCGGCCATATAAATACAGTTCGCCCCAAAATGAGAACTCGCGGTTTGCCAAAAATATAAATCAATTTAATGCAACTACTTAGGCGGAAAAGGATCGAAAACCGCGTGCTATTTATTGCAAGGTCTTTGGAGCTCTTAAAAGTCACCATAAAGATTAAAATAAACTGTATCTGTGGTAAGCCGTAATCTTTCTTGCAAATAATATGACCAAAATAGCAAGACCTCTCACAAACAGCTTTTTGGCCTTCTAGGCTCTTTCTAGCTCTATAACCCCTTGATCGAGCCTGCTCATAATTCATTGACTAAAATATAATGCCATCAACTACACGTTGACCCAATTTCATTTAAATTAAAACCAATTTACTTAAGTTATTGTCCATCACACTATCCTCTAATAGCGAAGCTTAAAAACTTTGAAATGTGGGACGTGCCCCTGCGGGATGTTCCAATAATGTAAAACTTCACTTCGCTTCATTCGTTCGTTGGATTACATAGCTAATGAGTTGTTAATGATACCTAGTGAGGAAAATACGAGTAATATGTCAAGTTTATTTCATATTGAGAAATATTGCTACTGAGCAATCCTGTATAAAACAATACATGAAAGATCAAAGGAAGTAAGCATATAAATAATTCCGAAACCCGGAGAGGAAGTATAATTTCTCGTAAGCGATGGGAGCGAAATGAGTTTGGCTCGTAAAATGAAACTAATTTGCGTGTAGCTGTCTCCTTGAAACTTCGTTGTGGCATTACGGCTCTTTTTGACTTCTTCGATGTTTAAATTGCTTTAAGAGTTGTTTTGACCTAAATTAAACATTTACTTCATTAAAAAAATAGAAAATGCCGTTGAAATGGTGTAAACATTCAACTTTATTTAATTATACTACGTAATTATTACCTAATTAATATTCTTTGTCTCTTACATGCACATATTTAATTGACCGAGTGTTAGCGAAGGTTTGCGTTTCAGCTTGGGCAAAAATGCTTTTTTATGTCCGGATATTCTCCTCTACAGGTCGCAATTCTCAACCGATTCTGGTGAAAAATTGTGAGCATATTCGATGATTATTTAGAAATTCTCAAAATGGCGGACCCAAACATTTTCTCAGTTTTAAATTAAGCTCGCGAGATCTACAGCTCACAGAGTCACTAGTTTAAATTATAAATTTATTAGAAATGAATACGTACCTCATAAAATATATAAATATTACTTCAGTTAACCTTACAGTTTGTAAATTATAGTAAGTATATTTTATAAATTGACAGTAAAAAAATCCCAAGTCACAATACAAAAGCTTTACACGCCCTTGCGTACATTAGAAAGTTTTAGGAAAATGTAAATATTAAACAACTTTCTCAACATCAAAGATTACTCGTGGCCATCCACTTGAATTTCATTACAGTTGAATTATATTATAAACGACTTCAAAAATGAACAATCTCAAAATAGAAAAAAAAACCTTTTGACAAAATTTTGAAGAATATAATTTGTTTGAAAACTTTGATAATTTAAATTTTATGTGGTAGGTAGTACTAAAATAGATTATGATATAAATCAAGAAGGGCGTGTATTGTATAGTACGTGAGCGCTGCGATTAGAGTTCTCGGGTAAACCAGTATAAAGTGGCATCGAGATCCGTAATTACCATGTTTAAACGGTGAGTCCTCGTAACTGGTTCACCCGAATGAGACAAGCTGCCAGATGGATGGGAATAGTACCTTAGGTAGGCTCGACTAATGGAAGGAAGACATGTTTTATTTATTTATCGGTACAACACGACACGTTTGTCTGACCTTGTCCTGGCGGTCTGACGGAAAATGAGATCATTGATTTTTAAGCAAGGTACGCAATAAAAATGGTAGGTTTTACAGACATCATACCTATTTAAGACGAGAGAACCGACATGAGTATACTTTTAAACATTGATTAAGTGCCTATCAAAAACTTGAAATATTTCCAATTCCTCTATTTATTAGCGCTCTTGTTTACGCGTGACATTTATATTGAAATTACTTTTAAATCACATATTATTATTTTTTGTTTATTTTTCATCAACGTCTAGGTATTTATGATATGGATATAACAGTAAAATAGGGCCAACTAGTTATACAAAAATTATACAATTTTTAAATTTAAATATAAAAAAAGTAAAATACAAAAAGTAATCAAAATTAATACAAACGTATAAAAAACCTAAGCTAGGGTGCCGCCAGCAGCGGGGCAGGGCCCAGGCTGCCGGTGGTCAGGATCGCAGAGAGAGGAACGGCAGGACTATCATCCGCGCAGTGTCCAAGACTACCGTCTTCTGCATCTGACCTTTAATCCAGCCACCTGGCGAAAGTCTCTAAAGGTGTTGGTTGAGACGGACGCTGATACAACTGTCGGGACAATGATCGTCGAATCAACGGCGGGCATCACATGGCGGTTATCTCGCGAGCAAGTCTAGGTACATACTTACTCGACTTATCTTTCTCAGCTTTCACGAGATACACATCATGGGTGATGGTTACATCGACGACCACGGCCCAGCGTTGCGATCGATCTATCTGCACGAGGTCAGGCTTATTTGCTACACTTTGGGTCTAGAGGATTCTTTCTATAGGTATACAAATACAAAACTTTATTAATAACGCCAAAGTTATAGGTCAAAATGTCTTAATAATAGGTACAAATTGTACTTAAAACAAACATGTCAATGTCACAGAGTAATATTTAATATAGATCTGATTCACATTAATTCTCATTTCATATAAAAACACTCAACATAATATAAGTTAATACAACTTCTTAGTACCTTAATAACCTATGTACACGGTAGTTTAAAAAACTCATCGACGTCATACCTTTAGATAAGGTTAGTAGTCACTTTCGCAGTCTACATTTAAATATATCGGTGGAGGCTGCATTTCTGACCACTGCGGGCAGTCTGTTATAAACGGACGGGCCCATAATGTATGGAGAATGCTCTGACTTCGAAAGCTTGTGCTTAGGAGTGACAAGACGGTAACTATATTTATTGCTATATATATATTTTTTGTTTTTACAATAATAAGTACAATATAGCGTTTATGCTTAATGTTATTTATTTCTTTGTTTACTGTTCCCGATTGTTCGTTTCTCCAAATGAAGAAAGGTAAAGTAATAACATCAATAATCTCAAGATTTCCTTATGAGCTAAGACATCTCTATAACTAATATTACCACCCCGTTTTCTTCCTAAATGCCTCGTTTATTACTGTACTTGTTAAGTTCTAATTTAAGTATACTTATAATACTTATTAATTCGTATTAACGTCATAAATAAATTTATAAGTAAGTTACAAATAACATTGTTTAGCAGTTATTTCCACAGCGAAAACAGAAACGGAATCTTTTCTTAAGGCGCAGGGTAGGGCAAGGCATTCTTTATACAAACCTTGTGCAAGTTTTATTCGTTAGTTTTGGCACTATAGCATTTAATTTAATTTTTTGCTTGTATATATTGGATATACGCAGAACTTGATGTAGAAATTTTCTTTATTTAAATAAAATAAAATATATAAAAAAATAATGCATCAAGCCCTAGCTAACAGAGAAATAAGCATATTTACCAAAAATAATAACTGTAGCCCAAACACAAACGAAGAAAAACGCGCAGAAAGTTTGTATGAAAAGAGCTGGCCCTACCCTTCGCCTTAAATAAAAAGGTCAAACATTATTGACGTAACGGAAATTACAAAACCGGACACTTCTCTGAATTCTCAACATTAATTTACTAAAAGCGGAAAATACTTAAAGAGAAAACGTTAAATCTATCCTTATTAAGAAGATAGAGTTGAGGTTGCCTTAGCTATAAATACGTATACTTAAGGAATTGAGTGATGTTCACCGAGAAAGAGGTTTATAAATAGCATTTTAAGTTTACTCATTAACCGTAGTTGTTTGCCATAGCCAAGCTTGCCTACGCATAGTACCTACGCATCCTGAGGGCTTGGTTCTTGATTTTCACGAGCATTATGACGATGTAGGCAGTAAGATAGTTTCTGCTGAATTAGAACATATATTTGTCTTAATCGTAATTATTATACCCGGCCCGGGGAACCTTGATCCCTATAACAGTTCATGTTAGTGATGGGTCGTGTCTATGTAACTTAACTTTTTTATAGGCAAAGGCGTGACTTGTATTCAGCCACGTTGGTAAACATGTTTTTAAAATATAATCTGCATTTCTAATTTTTGTTAAGCTGTTGTTGTAATGATTTAAGTTTTTTGGCATAAATTAAGTAAGTAAAACGAAAGTGTTCCTAAAATAAAAATGCACTCATTACATTTTCTTGACATGTTTTTTATCTGCTTTATTTTATTATAGCAGACAATTTAAATGATTATAAATCGGACACTGAAAGCGTACTAATGTTAATGTATTTTGTACACTCGTTTCCATTATCGACATTTGTTTATCGATACTTTTCCGCACTATTCGATATCTTCCAAACGAAAAAAGTTTTGCAGGACGTAAAGTCTGATTGAGATAATTTCTTTTAAATGTTAAGAATTGTTATAATTCCAACGGAATATCATTGTAATGGCATATATTTACCTAAAATTAATAACTGTAATTTTTAGACGCCTGCAATTCGATTCTAATGTAACGGTGACGCCACTACAAGGTTGTGTCGTGGGAATAACCGTCAGTGTCATAGGGATCAAGGTTCCCCGGGTCGGGTATAGATTCCATTGTAACAATCATAATTGATTTGAAATGTACGACTAAACGAACGTGAAATCAAAAATGTTGTTATTAACGTTTTACCCTATATATAGTATTTTAATATGCTTGGCTAAGCTTGTGATACGTTTATAATCTGCAAACGGGTCAGATACTCATTTAAATTACTTAGAATGTAAATCAAACACGTTGTAAATCTAATATGATTTCAAGTATTTGTAAAAGAAAGAAAATAGGTTAAAGTTAAATATACCATACATAATTGATTAAACATGGTATTTACGGCAAATTTATGTGCTATAATTAAGATATGCCCTTTCTATTTACCAAACGGAGCATCCTACTAACTTTAATTAAAGTGTCTGCCCAATTCATCTTAGTTTAATAAGATTAATTAAGTTGTATAAAGTATACTTTTGTTGGTGTACGCAAGCTGCGTGACCTCCATATTTTTTTTTATACCACGACGGTAGCAAAGAAGCATACGGCCCGCCTGATGGTAAGCAGTCACCGCAGCCTATGGACGCCTGCAACTCCAGAGGTGTTACATGCGCGTTGCCGACCCTTTAAAAACCTGTACACTCCTTTTTTGAAGAACCCCATACTGTAGACCCTCGGGAAAACCTCGGAATAATAACAATTGTTTTACACCATTTCAAATACGGAAGGTGGAGATAAGGAACGAAATCTCCATGTACCAAAAAGTGTCATCAAAAAACTTTAAATAGGTGGCGCTACAATACCTAGAGTACTTGAACAAAAAAATCAAATCATAGACAGCGCAATTCACTCCGTCAATAACACCTAGGTTCTTAGCTACTCTAGCGCTACTCTGGAGAGATTTGGAACTATTATTTATAGCTGACAGCTGGACACTTTTGCAACAGTTCTACCATAAGAGATGCCACTCCTCTTAATTCCACACTCCATAATTTCAAAGTTACTTTTATTAAAAACACTGATAATTATACAAAAAAATTAGGTATACTTTACTTTCCAAACGGTTCCTTAGTCGCTTGCTCTTGAAAATTGAACGTAGGTAACTTTTAGTAAAAAAAGTATTTCAATGCGAACCGTAGTCGCTTTTCACGACTAACTGGGTCAACGGCGCCTCGCCTCTCACTAATTAGGAGGGTTCCGTCTCAAAACTCTCTTACACCGGATTTGGTTAGCAACGCAGGTTGAGATTAGCACATCTCTTCAATTTATTCTGCGATATGAGAAGCTTTCTAAAGGCGGCGTGGTTAATGATTTGGCTATCTTGTCTGAAAACATATAGCAGCCGTATAAAAGGGATATGGACGTTAGATATGCCGTATTTATACATATTTTGTAAGATTTTCATACTTACTAAGAGTATACGACCTTGGGACTAATACAAGAATCGCCTCTTACCGCTTATCAGAAATAGGTATATTATTAATGTTTTTATTGAATTACTATACTAGGAACTTAAATAGTAGGTTGATACTTTGTTACAGCATATACTAATGTTTCTTACTTTGCAATACATTGCGTGCTCATATAATTTTAAAACTATAACGAATATAATATCAAGTCTTTTAATTTTTAAAACCTTTCGTGCCAAAAAATACTATCGCACAACTATATTACCGCATAATCATCATTCAATATCTAAGTTAAAGCCATGAATCCCACAGAAATGACAATTACGTCTCAGACAAACAACTTTACTAATAAATCACGCGAATTGCCCGCAGCCAATCCGAATTGGCGTTAGTAGGAATTAATAGAATATCTCTGGAAGCCAGAATTCAGCATAACCGCAAAATACTAAACGGTGTCTGCCTTTAATTGATAACGTTCCAGTAAATCTTCGCATAACTTTGATACAACGAATAAAATATTGGTTTTAGGGTATTCAAAGCCGATTATGTAATGTCGAATATTTGTGTATTTCAGGAATGTTTTGTTGAAAGTTTACATACCGTAAAACCCCCATCTCTTCGCCTGGAATACCTAACATCGCCTATTTTTATAAAAGTTGGAATTCCCGCCTAGTTTTAGGGCAGTTTCCAAAAAAAACTTCTGAATCGAAAGTGTTTTTATGCATGGAAATATTTTTGCAACAATTGTGGCTAGTTTAGCACCGTTTACGATCAGTGCCGTTTTTTTGTTGGAGAAAAGGTTTATTACCTCTGCGAAACTTCGTTATAAAAATAAATAGTGCTAAAGAAGAGATAAAGGTAAGCTTTTTCTTGTATTATTATCTACAACAAATGCTCTTTCTTATGGTATTGTTATTTTTAATGTACCAAAGTTATGTGTAGACGTCGCAATCGATTACAATGTAATTAAGGCGATGTTCCGGACACCTTCTTGCTACACTTTGCCTGCCCCTAGGGTTTGCCTGACCCTATGTTGGTATGTCGTAATGTTTGTCTGTGGCACCGTAGCTCTTAAATGAAAACAGGTTTGAGTTGGTTTTATTATTACATATTATATTTTGAATAATTATATAATCGAATGTGTATGTAGAGCTAGTGATAGTTTGTACTTGTTATTCTTTAAATTTTGTAATATTATTTATTAATTTTAAAACAAGACATATAGCCATAGAGATTCTTTATTGTTAATAATAAATTACAGGTCACAACTTACATATTATTCAATTATTATAAATTTGTAATTATATATATTATTAACATACTATTTCATTATTACACTTGAGTGTTCAATATATTCTTTATAAACGTATAGAAATATTTTCCACTGAGCCATTTAAAATCTATATTTGAAGCTAGTATCGCCTACAGCAGCTTCTATTACAAATTTTGGCAAGTATTCTTATTACTCTTAATGGTTAAACCTTTCTTATTTTGCTGTCCACTAAGTTAAGGGTATTTTTACAACCCTATCGAAAATACAGTAAATGTATAAAACTAGCTTTAGATCGTTATCTGTTTTCGCCTACCATGTTTTTTTCCTTCTAAATATGACTATTGTGGAATAGTTTAGGTTCCGACAGGCGAAGACGGGGTAGTATGCCTAAACTTCGCCTGCTATATACCTTTGTAGTCCATTTATAGGCATTCTGCAGCGAAATTTAGACCTGAGTTACCTTAAACGATAGTCCTATATACATTAATTGGTTTTTTGATCTTAACAAGCCCAAATACTCATACTCATACTCATACTCATACTCATACTCATTATTTATTGGTAATAGGTGATTACATGTCAACTTACATAACTAGTACAAATAACATAAAAAAAGGAAAGAATAAGGAAGGAATAAGTGTATATCTGTGGGAAATTTCAAAAAGGTGCCAAAACTCAAGCAAAGTCATGGGGTTTTACGTGGTCGTTTTTGTGGAAAAAAGGATACCTACGATCAACTTTCAGTGCAGGCTTAATCATTACGAAATTTTAATAACAAAATATTCGTGAGACCCAGACATATGTTAATCGGATCACTCGCGTAGTTTCAAGTCGAAGAGTGTGCGACAGTCGACATCTTTCACTCCATAACGAAGAGTGCGCGTTGGTGGACCGAAAGGATTAGTGTTGATTTTTAAGGTTCCGTACCCAAAGGGTCAAACGGGACCCTATTACTGAGACTCCACTGTCCGTCGGTCCGTCCGTCCGTCTGTCACCAGGCTGTATCTCATGAACCGTGATAGTTAGCCACTTGAAATGTATACAGATTATGTATTTCTGTTGCCGCTATAACAAAAAATACTAAAAACAGAATAAAATAAATATTTCTTTCCAATCTCGAGTTTCTCATCCAATCACCGAAGTTAAGCAACGTCGGGCGGGGTCAGTACTCGGATGGGTGACCGTTTTTATATATAATGGTACGGAACCCTTCCATTATCGTTCGTAAATGATTACATGATTGTCAAGCATACACTTTTCGTTGTTCTTAATTACACACAAATACCTACAGTAGAAATATTCTATACTTAGACATCACGAAAACTTGGCGACAAGAAACTACGAACAAGTCATTAATTTGTGCTTGTTATTTAATTGGACATCTCTAAGGACGTGGCCAAAGCACAAAAAAAAGCGGTACTTTATTAAAATCTAAAATATTTTGTTAAGGCTTATTCTATCAAACTTATCAAAGCACCAACCTTATTAATAAGGTTAATATGTTAACTAGTTTGCACCAAAATTCTATGACCTATCCCATGACAAATGTTAGCAAAATAATTTATAGTCTGGGCTTAGAACTAAATTTAAGTCGACTGCCAAAAATAGTGACAGTTTCCTCATTCAAACACAAAACACTTCTGGATTGTACCCCTAGTGTAACTTTGATCGACATCATAACGTGACGAACGCGTTTGCGTTAAGTCTCATTTTGTATAGGATTTTGAGGTTCCAAAACGTCCCGCTTGGCGCGCTCTTTCGAAATCCAATACAAAATGAGACTAAACGCAAACGCGTACGTCACGTTTGGAAATCGAATTTATTTACACTAGGGGTACTGTAAGTAGTATGTGTGCATATGCATTGTCTTACTGGTTTTCTAATTTTAAAGGTATTGTCTCTACTGCTATTTAGTTTTAATTTAGTTTTTTTGCACCTCCTAATTAGTTAAATTAAAAGTTTCATTCACTACCTAAAGGTTGTCTGGAAGAGATCGCTCTGTAGCGATAAGGCCACCTGTTGTTTACCTGTATCTTCATGTATTATATGTGTTTCCATGTACATTTATTCTGAGGTTGCGCAATAAAGAGGATTTGTATTTATATTTGGATCTCACAGGGCCAATGCTCAGCAAGTGACATAATTATACGCTACAGTTTTTTTCAATGGTTTGACTGACCCTGACAAGTAATAAGGAGGTTGGTAGACTTAGTAAACATAAGACATGAACTTTTTAATTAATATATCAAATTGCGGTAATCACACATCATTATTTTCTTCCTTACGTAAGCAAACTATTTTTTTGACAATAGGCCACAAGCGCACTTTCACACGTCAACATGGAATTTACATACAAGCAAAAAAAAGCACATCAACATAAAATACTATTAACTGAACTTCTCAATGCAAACTAAAGTAGGTATTAATATTAGTTATTACTTAGAGGTATATAAAGGCTCTTAATGTCGAATTAAAGAAAAAACTAAAATAATAATATTAAAAAAAAACACAAACAAATACAAAAAAAAATATCTAAAATTATTTAGTAGGGCAAATGTCTAACTTATCCTTAGAGATGTATAAGGTCTTGAAGAGTCAAAATTCTGCATAATTAAAACATTTTTTAAGATAAAATAAACATACGAAAACCGAATGAGGTGTCTCACTGTCATTACCTATACTCAAAAAAAAAGTAAGTAAATATATTTAACTAATTCTACGGATTCCACGAGTTTTTAGTCACTCCGCGGCGACATGTTTCGCAGAGCTTAATCTCCACAAACAGCACCCGTTCACGAGTATGACGCATATCTCCGCCATCGCCTCCCTCGACCTTCATTCAGGAAAGTGGCGACCCGATCATCGACGCGACCGTAAGCAAAAACTTATAATAGTGCATTACGATACTAATGTGAAAAATAGGAATTACCTTTTCGCGCGTGTATTGTACGAGTGTAACGTTTTACAGTAGATGTGGCCCTTTAAATTTCGACATACGCAGGTACAATGCTAGTTACAGCACTAGGGCGGTAAATTAGTGCCATATGTAGTAAAGGTTGTTTTGTCTGTTACTAATCGCAACAACATTTTAGCCGCCGTTACCTTGGACCAAATGAGACAATACCCCAGTTGGAAGAAATTTTCCCTACTTCTGAATTACGCAATGCTCCGTACGTAAACAAATAAATCTGGTTCGTAGAGTGGAAATCATTGCTTACAACTTTGTTCAAATTACTTTACGTGACTTAGAAAGTCTAATTGTTGTTTGCTGAAAGTTTTTGAATTATCGTGAGCATTATTACCAACCCGTTGCCTTTTCGGCTTTTTTATGATCAAAATTATATTTCATTCTTTATTTAATGATAAATAAATATTTGCTGCAAAAACCTGATTTGGCTTTGTCGCATTTAGATCAAAAGTAATTGAAAAGAAATCAGATTGATTATACAATACTAATCTTCTATAGTAATGTAAATTGTATTTTTTTCTTCTTATTTGATGCATGTTAATTATAAGATGTAATGTTTTGAAAAGATGTGTCCCGCCGAGTTTCTTGCCGGTCCTTATTGGGATACCCTCCTCAAATTGAGGGGGGATTTAAATCTTCTCGGGTCAGAGGTGTAGGGTTAGAGCCAGTGTAGCTTTATTTGACGTTGACAATTATCTTTCCTAAATCACTCCCACAATCAATTATAGAATTGATCGATTATTTTAACAACACTTAACAGATGAAATTATGAGGAGGCACAGACAGACAACCATGAGTGATTTACTAAAAACATGACCCATTCTCCGCCAGGAAAGTAAAATCGGAAGTACGAGAATATAAAAACCCAACCCAAAATACAAAATGGAAACAAAATACTGTTTCATGAAATATCCGACGCTCAGTCACTAACGAATGGGGCGGAAGTCTCCCATGCGTGTTCGTTATTTCGTAGCAATACAACGTTTAAATTTAACCCAGTGCCTCCTCCACCCGAAAATACCAAGAAAGATTCGAGCAATCATTCATTCCAAACATTGTCTCCAATTCGTTACAGGTAAAATGCCTATATAATCCTTTACCTTCTTGTAATAAACGTATATAGACTTGGAGATATAAGGGCTACATTTATATAATGGAGCCTGGCGGTAAAAGCCCATTCTGCCTAAGCGAAAGTATCTTAGTGGATCGTCGACCGGCTTGATTTTCTCTTAAAGGATGTTTGTATTACCTGAAGCTTCAAAATGTGCCCTTTCTCCATCCTCATTGCACAATCGTATAAAATAGCGGATTTCTAAGCATGACTTAGTTGGAGAATTGCGTGAAATACCTCGACGGTTTTTATTTGTACCCTTGGACGAGTTGTACCATATTTTTGCTCGTCGGAATTTTATTTATGTTTTCCTGTGGAAATTTTGCGTTTACTCATAGCAAATATTCCGCCCTCTGTTGGCTTGTGTCGGATTACGGTCTGTGCGTTTAATCAAGTCAGGAATAAAACAAAGTTATAGTCGTATGAAAGACTTGTTGACGGTATCGGTTGACGGTACGGCCTGTAACAAAAAATCAAAATAAGTATATATGCGAAGTGTGAACACCAGATGATTGTGAAACTTTTTTGTACCATATTTCATAGGGGCAGATATTACATTCCCAAAATTTGCCTAAGTGTTTGGAATCAACTAATGGATGAAGAAATTAATTTCTAAATGTAGTCAGGACAGAAATAGGATAATAAATACCTTTATGACTTCATAATCTCACACGTTGTAAGAACAAACACGATACAATCATGAACTCATACATTTAAACCTTATTATAAGTATTTACTTTAACTTTCAGTTAAAATACCTGTAAATTATATTTATGATTATATATCAATGGTAAACCATATTGATATCAAATATCACATCGTAATACCAATAACAATAAATTTCAAATGGGCTCTCATCCTTGAGGACTGAAACTACTATACATTACAGTGACAGTCTGGCCCTCCATAATGGAAATAGCGCCACAATTACTAAGAACCTTTCTTAATGGCTATTTACTTACTCTAGGTTAATAGAGCAAACTTGGAGGTTGAAACAAAAACTTTAATTAGAGAACAGTATCGCTGTAACTTCCATTGGGATTCCTTACAAAAAGTAATTGAAAGTATCCCCTGGCAACAATGAAAAATTTCGACTCCACCTCGAGTTCTTTTTTACAAAGTTTTTTTTTTATATCGCTTTCGAAAGGGTCCCTCAGTCGCTTTTGTGTGCCTTACAAAATGCCCAAAGCGGTTTCTCTACAAACAAAGGATTTTTTAGGTCGATTAAACTTTCTTAAGGCGATAACGCTACTCGATCCTAAGTATAAAGAAGACCCCATTAAAGTAACACTTTGAGATGATCAATGTCCCGTGTAACTTTTTTAAAGTAGATTGAGGAACTTGGCCGTGATCATTATATATTATGTATACAGCATCTAGATTGATAGGTACACTCAAAGGGCAGCTTTGCACTTTGAAAAAATATTTGCCCCTAAACTAGGACAAATTATAAATAGTTATAGCCTAGTATTAGTTATCATTAATCATGGAAGCAAGCGATGCCTCCCAACACACAGGCAAATATACTGCTTACCACTGGGAGACACCATCCCTTAAATTATATGTAAAAAAAAATTATATTGATTTTTGTATTGTATTTTGTATTTGTAAATTTAGTTTACAACTTTTACAACGTTGAACATTTTCGTATACATTTTTTCACGGCAATGTGTTATTTTTAGCGTAACATTGCCCCGGTTTGCGGTACATAGTAAAGTTTTCCCGCAAGAAACAGTAAGTGGTTCTAAATAGCAAAACTTTTAAGAACATTAAATCCTTTTGCTATTTAGAAGATTCATGGGCTTTTGTATATTTTCTTGAAAGGAATAAATTTAACAACCTACCTACTTTAGTACCGGACCTACCAAACATGAAATGGGATAAAGTAATGAATGTTGAATTTTGGTATCGTCTGTATACCTGCCCGCGCTGTGGATAAATATACAAGGCAATTTTCTTTCATCAGTTTCGCAAAAAACCCAATTTTTATGTGAATATAACATCGTTATTGAGATGGAAAAGGTTTTCCCCCGGAATCTCCTTCACGGAGTGAAATGTCAGGAAATTCAATAAAGTGGTAATAAGTGGATTTCTCGCGAAGTCATATTTTCGTCAATTCCTATATAGAAGTCTTTTATTAAAGCCCGACCTTTCGTCTCTCTCGCACTAGTGAAATTCTTTAACGTATTGTGAGAATCGGGTGAGGTAGAAAATTATTGGTACCTTTAATCCTATTTTGTGAAGAAATTTCATCATTGGCACAAGGTACCTAAGCGGGATTTCATCAGAAGTTTTTATTGGTATTTTAGCTTTGGTTTGTGAGCCCACGTGTGAGGATAAACTTGGTTCTAAAAGAGCACCTTTTCTTACATTAGTATCATCTTTATAAAAATACATTTTATAGCCTATATTCGCCACCCGTCTCGGACTATCTCCGCCTAGCCGTTGAGATTAAATATACGCCCTGGGTGAGTAGCCAATGTGCCAATCATTTACGCTCCGTAGCGAACGAAACGCAACTGTCACTGTCGCACTAATATGGAAGAGTGATAGAGAGAGAAATGACTACCCTACGCTACGGAGCGTTAACGATTGATACATCTAGGTCATCCCACCATCTCCGCCAGGGCCTGCTAGCTCCTCGCTCATCTTGCGGTATTCATACCGTGGCTAATATTATGACTCACAGAGGTGGGTACATGACATGGCCAGCTCAGTCCCATTTCAGCTTGGCGGTCTTAGCTCCAGCATTAGTTAAATATGCGCGTTTTTAGTTATCCTGGCATGCTGCGCTCCATAGCTCGTTGGCAAACCTTCAGTTTGGTATTTGACGCCTTCACGCGTCCTTAAAAATATTGAATAAAATAGGCATCCAAATTGGGAAACACTAATTCGAACTTCTAGGCCTTAGAAAATTTGCGACAGTTAACTATTAGTTGGATATTATGGCCCAACAAGCTACAACTATTATTATACGAGTATAACACTGTTCACAGGTTAACACTACTAAAAAGACCCTCAAGCTTTCTAAAGACTGTAAAATTGTTACTTGTCGCATTATAAGTAGTACTTATGACAGACTTATCTTAGTCTTCGTAACAATAAAATATGAGTAATATTCCAGCGTAGATGTAATTGTACCATCACGAGGCTATTGTTCTTATCTTATTTGGGTCATGCTCCTGCTTATTTCGTTGGCGGTAATAAAATGTAAGTGATTCCTGTCTCAATATATTTACTCAGGGCGTATAGGTACACATACTCATCTTCAATTTAGCGAATTATTTACTTTTCGCAAACTTACAATGAAATGTTGACATGACTTAGGTACTTCAAATTAGGTCCGGAATGATATGTAAAGGAATCTCATACAACCTTACACACCTAGGCCTGAAGGTTGCTTTACAAAGCAACCTTCATTTGTTTTAAAACGTATTATTAAAAAACATGTTTTTTTTCATTGCAAATTTTAGAAAAGCACACAAATCTCGGCGTGAAACGGGGTTGCCGGCCGCATATCCCTATCCGGCCTCGCTATGCTCGGTCTATATCTACTTGGCCTACAACCCTTCGTTTCCCGGCCTCTATAGTAATGTACTATTACTCGAATATATATTTTACAAGTTAACACTTTTTGTATACAGTTACAGTCGGGGCCCTTAGGTAAGATTTAAGACTGATTTGTTACACACTGTAAGGGTTAATGTTCATATTTATATGTTACTTGTTTACTTACTATGTTGAATTAAACAATTAAATGATAAATAAATACATAAATAACTTTTCTATGCGGCTAGTATGGCAACGTGGGTACCTACTTAAGTTGGGGAACTTTCTGTACCACTTAGCATAAACAAAATACATATTAAAAATAGTTACAGTAGGCAAGTGCATTACGAGAATATTTATTGTTTACGTAATTGAGTTACAACGAGTTTTACATATCTACAAATCATAATTCTAATGAAAGGTAGGACGGTAGGTACGTATGTGAAATAATATGTGACGTTCCACGGACAAAGCTATATGTTGTTTGGCGTTTACGCTATTATTAATGACACAATATATTGCGGTGCTAAACGACGTAAGCTCCGATAACCATAAGGATCCTTGCCCCTATAACGTCACATATCATCTTTGCCATTAAAATATAAAACAGGTACCTACTAATTTAATAATTAATTTACTTTTGTAATGTTGAATGTTTACTAAAACGTAAGTAAACCCTGTAAAAGTAATATGATAATTTGCAGCACGGTGCCGTAGCACATTTGGCGGCCCGCCAAAGATCCACTCAGTTCGCGAAACATTGTGAAGAAGGCTACACTGATTTAAGTGTTCTAACTTTTAACACAGTTATACTATGAGTGTAGCCCAACCTAGTTACCTCGTTATCAAAGAGCTTTGTAGGATACTAGAATAAATTATGCTAGCTCTAGGAATTTTGCATAAAATGGATTCTGAAAAGAAGACTTGAAACTTGTTGAGTATAATGAATCTTTGTGAGTACCTATTTTACTTAGGTACAATTGTTTGTTACTATAACGAACAATAACTCATATTATCCATATTAAGACTAAATTTAATTGTAGGTTCTTTAAATTAATTTAAAGGACCTAACCAGAATATAGTTACGAGTATTAAATTGATACTGCGTATAGAGCTTTTAACTAATATATCACTGTTAACTATGTAAGTACGTTGCAATAAGAAATTATAAGAATGTTTTTTCGTAATTTTATTATTATACCACGACGGTGGCAAACAAGCATACGGCCCGCCTGATGGTAAGCAGTCCCCGTAGCCTATGGACGACGGTTCTAGGGTGTGAGGATGGACACCCTGCCGACGGCGAGCGGTGCGGTGATAGAAAGCGGCCGTTGGCATCATGTCAAACAATTCTTCAGAGCACAGCCCATTGTACAAGCCAATGCATGTTGCATTGTAGATCTAGTTTTAACAGAGGACTACAACAAAATCAGAAGCTAATTGTTATCTGAAACCTTTTAAACAGATAAAAGTATTTTACAAATGGTGTCCAAAGCAGAACCGATTTTATTTTACGACGTTTTTATGGCCAAATCACTACTATGCAATTAGGTAAAACATCGTCACTATTCGATGTCCGTCGATATCGAATCGAACGAAGTGTTTGTTTCTTACTCGCACTTGAAGCATTTCGCTAAGCCGAGCGCGATTTTCACGAATCATTTGAATCCTCTTCGAAAGCTGAATCAGGGCTTACCGACCGGTCTCTTTTTGGATTTCTTATCTGTATCTAGTCTTGTTTTTAAATGTAAACCTTATTAGAATGAAGTAAAGTAGTTTTTACAAAGTTTTGGTAAATAAGATGTGAGATTGTGATAGTGAACCTCGTTATTCGAGTCACCCGGCGAGAACGCCCGATCGATTTGCCTACACAGACACATTTGGAATAAAGCCAAGTGTTATTGCATAGAATTGTGGGGCAAAATCGTATGCCATGACGATTCCGGGCGCATTATGAAACTATATACTTAGCCACAACTGGCGATATGAAAGCAGGAATAGGAATGACATTTGTTGAATTTATATCAGAAAAGTAGGGTTTGATACTGGAACATTATTTCATATTGAAACTTTTTATAATGTACCTATAATAGCATTTTCCTGAAATAAATATTAGTTACCAGAAGGTGTCCTCGCACTACTAAGAAAATTTGAAACTACTTGTTAGATTACATGTAGGAAAAAGCTAAACACGTTATCTATCACACCTACTAAGCTAAAAGTGCCAAAGCCATGGCAACCAAGTGCACAAAACAAAAATCCATATTTGGAATATTGATAAAATAAAAATTTACATGTCAGGAACATTATACTTACAGCAAAGCTTAAGATTGTGATTATTACAGATAGGTAGCACGAAACAAGTGAGGGTGAATGAAATATATCTCATTTGACTTTTTTGTTATTATATTTATGAACATACTACTACTTTGATAAAAAAAAACAGAATTGGTCGATTTTGGCTCGGAACTCCTGTCGGACAAATTTATACGTAAGTAAAATTTGTATTTCAGAATTCAGCGTTACATTACTTATTTTCCCTGAAGTACATTTTGAAACCTATGATCTGCATTTGGTATTTATTCAACATTAGAGTATTATTGAGACCAATATCAAATCAAGTTCGTATTTAAAAAAATGTAATGCTCCTGCTGGCCGCTCGCCACCTTCCGATTCCGATGAAGACATTGAGTGAAACTCGGAGTTCTTTACAGCCAGAATCTATCTGGTCTTCATCCACACCGTTTAGTGTGTAGTTTTTTAACTCGTTTTAGCTGCGCTATGCAATGGTATGTCACGCGTTACCTAAAGCTTACGGAGCAATAGGTTTTCAATGCAATTAATTCTCAAGTACTCTAAGTAACGGTACTTCCATAGTGCGAATGAAGCAAAGGCCGATGTCATAATTTGTTTTATTTGATTTATAGAGCGGCTTTTGTGTATACATGTACTTAATCATTACGAGAGTCGTTATCTATGTAAATATAACATTATTTACCCGTAGTTTCCTCAAAAATTCGTAGTTAAAATAGGTTTGGTTATCAAGGTGTGTAAATGAGAAGTAGGTCACAGAATGCAGACTTAAAGACATGAAAAAAAAGTCGAGTCAACTTCAGTATTAAGTAACGTTGTACCCCAATCAGTGACAAGAACGTGTGACCAAAATTTTCGTGTCAGCTATTCTGGACGACCGCCAACTGTGTTATTATGTGAAACAATTCGCATAGCGGCTACCACCAGGGACACATTAGCATCGCCCGTTCCCCACTAAGACAAATCAAATAGGGCAGTCGTGGATTGAATAAATATTGCCGTAACATGCAGAATGGATCCCATTGTGTCGTAATTAAGCAGGGTGTCGTTATTGGGTTAATGGGATTTTGGAGATGAATAGATTATGCCAAAATATACTCGAAGTTTATTAGCAATATTAATAGTTTACAGATTTAAAAATTACATAATATCTTGACGGATATAGTGCGCCGATTCTCTACCACTTACAATGTGCTATTTCAAGAGGGTCAATTGAACCCCTATCGCTATTTTGCCTCAAAAAAAAATCTTTTAGTATTCACCTTTTCTAGAGTTGCCACAAGTATCAGTTCCTATCCGATCAGATTTGGCACTATTAATACATGCATTTCAAATACAGGATTAAGACTGAATGCTATAGTTTTTATGTGTGAAATTTAGTTTACTTTAATTTGCGCATTACTTGCTCCGGTGTTTCATTTATCTAAGAGGATCTTAAGTCAGGAACAAGTTTTAGCACGGCTTAAACGATACAGTTTCGCATTTGCAAGAAACTGTGTCAAGCATGTGTTTGTCGAGCTGTGAAACTGAGTCGAGAGACTTAATTATATAACAGAATAGGTAATAGTAGAAACAGAATATTTTGCCTAGTCATTATTGCATTAAAACTGTTAAAAGCTGATCCTGATTGAAATTAAGCTTCTTGCCTGCATCAATGCGAACAACTACGAGTAATGTCAACGACTTTTGTGGGGCTACGGCTATACTTATGAATAGCACCGTATTTTAATAAATAAATAAAACACAATATCAATCAGTTCAAACTTTTCCAAATGCCGATGCCGCTCCTTCAATGTCGAAAAATTAAATAAAACATGACCTATACCTATGAATATTTTATTTCCCAACGGGTACCTACGAACCTGTAAGTATCATATTTTTTGCCGTGCCTAATTAAAGCAAAAACGTCAAAAATAAACAATCTGATACAGATAAATGCACTGAAAGTTATTTTACGAGTACTGTAGTTATGAAGATGTCCCCTCAATAATCAATAGGAGTCAGGTCACATTCGATATACCAAGACACGTCCGATTTTTGTGACATGCCGACAGCTACATATACGTAATGCTTAGTTTGGCACGTGAGGCACATTTATTTCAGGTAAAGGGTTTGCTACCTGCAAAAAGGTATGGTCGCACAAAACAAGAGTTTTGAATGTGGCAAAATAAATTGGCTATTGTGCAGAACAATGAGATACGGCAAAACTTTTGAATATGTAGCATTGACAGATGTACATGAACGAGCCCGCATCCATGTTATATCACTAATTGAAACATGTTCTTCTCTTAACATGGTTAATTTGATTTGATATAACAGATGAGGCATATTAAGAAAAATAAGGAAAAAAATAGAATATACACCGTGTTTTTATTGAATTCGTTAACTTCGGGGTATTTGTAAGTACGTTTAAGGAAACTACATGGCAGAGTAAATTTTTGAAAAAAATAAATATTTTTTATATATATTTTTTTTTATCTCTCCAGCGGTACCTAGGGCGTCCAGGCGGTCTTCGGCCATTTGGAACTCCAGAGTACGCCCTCCAGACTGCACGATCCTCACCCATCCGGACTACGTGCCCGAGCCATCGGAGTCTGGCGGCTTTCGTTTCTCCAATGATGTTCGGCTCGGACAACAGATCTTCCATCTCCTGGTTCCTGCGGAGTCTCCAGGTTCCATTCTCTCCACGTGGATGAAGTGCAAAAAGACCTTAGCGAACTCGGCGCCGTCGACTGGACAGAAACGGCTTTGGACAGAGAAGCATGGCGGTCTTCGGTGTCGGAGGTCAAGATCCACTTCGGGTCGCTGCGCCATAGCAGTAAAGAAGTTTTATTTTTATAAAAGTAATTAAATGTTGCATATAAAAAAAAAAATTAAAAAAAAATACATATAGCGTTGTTGTAACACGGGCATTACATTTAACTCAACCAAACAATAGAAAACTGTGACATATCAATGACATTTTGAACATCGATCATCCGAGATAGTACTTATGTTTAGTAGCAAATGTATTAAGTCATATTAAACACTAATCAATATGTAAACAGGCCCTAAGGCAAGTGAACACGCTCGTAAGGGCCTTATCAGATAAAAATAAAAATTAGATTATCTCCGAAATGGAGTTAATTAGAATACCGGTGTCTTTGAGAAAGTTACTTAATTTAAGCTCAGGAATGCACCCTTGAAATTAACGGAAATAAATAAAAAACACGGTGTATAAGCAAATCATATTTATAAAGCGAAGTTTAAAATACAGTTTCAATAATTAATATGTTACTCAACTATCAATAATGCCTATTAAACGTCAACTTCCTTGCAGAATGCTTAGGCTGTTTAAATCTTACAATTGAATAAATAAACTTTTCAATGCTATTTCAAAAAGGCTGACCGACAGTTTCCGCGGCGAACTCGTAAAACTCGATCTCAGTACGATTGGGTGCGATGCCGTTCAAGGTTTTTTGTGACAGCCAGCCTATGAGGAGGTTGATTCTATTTTAATAACTTGATATGGTTTTCGTCTTATTTTATTGACTGTGGATCAGCCACGGCTCAAGCACGTTGACGCTGACGAAATCCAATCAGGAGTCATCTCATAACGAAGCCATTTCACTCAGTCTTCTTGGTGAGTGTGAGATGCTTGATGACACAACTTCAATGAATGTTCTTTGATGAACCTTATCAAATTGTTAAAACAAAATCGGCCTCACGGTCAGCCTACAAATTTCATAGCCCTATAAATTCCTTGGTTAGAAATTCTTCCATTTTCACAGCACGCCCTTCGTAGTGTGAATAATTGATACGTTCATTTAAAATACATTAAGCACACCGGACACGATTATGGTCCCTAAAGTAAGGTAGGTACTGAGCAAAGGCAATTTCCGCGGCTAACCTCCTACTAAAGGTGAGCGTAACAACAAATTGGATTGGATGTTTTTACTCGATATTTTCATGAACAAAGAAATTAAGGGATTTTTTGCCAAGCTATTTGTTTTTGATTAAAGTTTAGCCAAGAAGAGTAAATAAATTAAATTGCTTAGTTATTTATAGGTATATCTCGATAGTTCTTTGATCTAAGCAAGGAAAAAGTAAAAAAAGTAGTTAAGTTATCAAGTAATCAAGTAGTAAGTAGTGAGGGTCTCGCACTTATACACTCTTTCTTTTCCACTTTCGCGAAAACTCAATAGATACAAGAAGTACTTTCGTATAAAAAACTTGATCATAAAACATTATTTACGAATACTTCACGTAGTAGCCCGTGCGGGATAATGATATCCACACTAAACGTGTATTAGTAGAAACATTAGAAATTTGATGGTAAACCTACCTAAAACTCTGCCTACTAATCTTATTATAAACGAAAAAAATATATAAAATAAAGTACCTAAACTTTTTCTTAGTTTTGTTCAATTTTTATCGTCGCCAATTTGTCTAGTTTGGGGCTAGATTGATCTGTGTAAGATTGTTATCAAATATTTATTTAAATCGCAAAACACGATAAAGTCAAGTAAGTAAGTAAGTAATTTTTTTTTGCACCAATAGATATACATTTTACATGTAAAACTACAAATAAATTTTAAAGAAAAATAGAACCAGGTAACGACAGGCGGTCTTATTGGCGGTCTAGTATCTCATCGATAAAGTAGATAATTTGACTTCGGTCCATCGACGGACCAATTTACAATATCAAAATACTTTGTTGCTTTTCGTGTCACAGGACATTAACACCTTACTTTTTCCACCTAAGGAGGTGTAGCCGTATTTAACGTAATTCAATTTGAGACACCAGGTCAATCTTATCCAAAATTCGAGGCACAATTCGGTAACTTCGTTCCCCGAGCGTGTGGTTACCCCGCGTCGGTGTTAGCTAATGGTATGGGACACGGATATAATTAATTTTGCCTGAAGGGCATTCGATATTCGTATTTGTGGGGGATTAGATTTTCATTGAATTCCTGTGCGCGGAATAGATAATTTATACCGATACACGGGAGGATTTAATGGGACAATTATTTATTGATGCATATACTGTGATCATTATTTTCGGAATTAATTTGTGCGTGATGGCGAGTAATTAACATTTGAGTTGCTCTGCAAATAGTAAATTCTACACCACATAGTATACTATACAGGATATTTATTTAGTCACCTGCAATAATTTACGGGGTGAATATATAGGTCATACTGAGCAACTTTTACTATGTGCCCAACCCCGAAATCGCGAAAAATCTCATTATGACCTATATATTCTGCCCGTACATTATTGCAGGTGACTAAATAAACATCCTGTATTTGTACTAAACAGACAAATCTTTGAGTAGTATTCAGGCTTTCAAAGGTCAACTTGATTTTGCTTTTAATATGATTGGTAATGCATTTCGACAGGGCCAATCTGGCCCTCTGGCGCTACCGCGTGAGCAATCGTATCATATTACAAAAAGAAAAATCGCTTCGAGCAAGACTCAAACTTGTGACCTTTCGGAACACCGATCCGATGGCTCTTAACCGACTGAGTTAACGACGCAAAGCTTACCAAAATCGTGAAATTTTTTCCATTCCTTGATTTTTGTTTACCAACACTCATTAGGAAGTCGAATACAATATTACCTAATAAAAAATCAAGTTGAAATTGTAAAATGTATTTTTTGTGTTGAAATGCTGATTTAATTTTAAAATACCATTGATTAATTCGGTATTATCAACATCTTTCCACCGTGTACGGAATTTATAGTAGCTTAAAAGCAACTTCATTTCTGCTTTATTGGCTTTTAGTTTTGTGTGCTACATCTAAACCCAACAGCTAGGTTACTAGGTCCACTCATCAGTGGAATTGCATCCAAATTAGTTTGCCGACTACCCCGTCCGCGTCCCGTCGCCGTGCATCAGCAGTTATCTTTTGATTAGCATACATTGTTATGCACTAGACCGTCGGCCGCCATATTGCATACATTTGCATTGTTTAGCCACATAAACTTATTGTGAGTACCGTTTAGGTCGGATTGTTTTTAATAAGGGAGTTTTTAGGTAGTGTTTACGATAACTGAGTGGAAGGGCGTTTCTAACTTTATAATCTGGTTATGAAACTGATAAGGTAGGATAGTTGACAACAGTGAGTTTTCTGTTCGAAGAAATCGAATTTAGCTCACTGTTTTTAAGCAGCGATTTATAAATAATATTTAGTTAACAAGGGTACTTGTTAACTAAATATGATTTATAAATTTTACCTCAAAAGCGAATTATATTACAGTTTATTGAGTATTATGGACAAGCCGAGTGGATACAACTGTGCCTAGAGCAAAACAATAAACATAAAGGGAGCGTTATAACTGGAAAAGGTGAGCGTATTTTCGTTGGTGATATTCATGTATTTATCTAAGGTACTGAGGCTCAAAGAACGGAGTCATAGTAAAGTCGAATCGCATTTTTATCACAGTATCATTGCCAAAGATTTAATTAGCAATCTTGAGACCTTTTTCTAGGGACTTCAGTGATTTGAATCCTGAGTGACTGACGCGAAATCACGAACATAGATGTAAAACACAATATAAAAAAATAAGTTTTAGTAGTATTATAAAACACACAAAAAAATTAAATTTAACAACATGATATTTGCAGTCACGAGCCACGCACATCCATTTCGTTCACGCTTTTTCAAAAACACGAAGCTACGGGGCTTTAATAGCAAAAGTGAACTATTCATTTTAGGCTACAAAATAGTTTACTGTTTAGAATTAATATGGCCACGCCAATCAAACCCTTACAGTGCTGTAAATATATCCCAAACGTTACATAAATAAACTAAAGAAGTAATGGCCTGGTTACACCGTTACATGTTAATGACAACACCTTGAGCTCGATTTTGATATCAATAACTTGTTCCAATCTGTTATATCTGAATTTTTGGGATCCTTAACAAACAAATCCGTTACAATATCAGAAAAAAAATATAATCAGAACCAAGCTCCTTCGGCCCGATTCGAAGAATGAGATACGATAACTATATAATTGACAGAAGAAGCTCGATTCGGGCAACCAATGCCACTTTGACGTTAGAAATATCGTAAATAGATCTTATTGGGATCACAGCGGAATCGAAATAAACGTCAATTTTGACATGTCGTTTAGCTATCGATCTTTTAAAGATCTTTACAAGATCTTAAACGTGTCTTAATCATTCTTCGAATCGGGCCGCTTATCGCATTTTTGGTCCTATAATCTCAAGCGTGCAGTGGCTACGTGCTTGCTACGCCGTAGCGTGTAGCACCTTTATTGCGCCTTATAACAAAGATTCTTCGCGTGATGCGTTATTTGAAGGTCAATAGGGCAAAACAAAAAAAATACGAAGTTACGAGAAAATATATAGTTATACCTACTTTAGCACCATATAACCATAATTAAACCAAACATACGGCCCGATTCGAAGAATGATTAAGACACGTTTAAGATCTTGAAAAGATCTTTAAAAATCGGTAACTAAACTACATGTCAAAATTAACGTTTATTTCGATTCCGCTGTGATCCCAATAACATCTATCTACGATATTTCTAACGTCAAAGTGTCATTGGTTGCCCGAATCGAGCTGCTTCTGTAAATTCTACGACATACAAACGATATCTAAATGAGAACTTATCTTAACCAGAACTTATCGTTGTCGTACCTCATTCTTCGAATAAGGCTGTAAGTAAACAGTAACACAAACTAGAGGATCATTAATATCAGCAAAATAACCCAAGCCACTAGTCCAGTTTTATGAAAATCAGTAATATTCGAGAAACTCCCTTTATGGACCTTTTGTTATGTCGGCTTTCATATAAGCTTGCCCTTTCAAGTGTAGGTATGGAATCCATTAGCATTGTTTCGTTATTATCTCACCGAACGACCCTTAACGAAGTGGCGGTAAGCGGCATTTGACTATAAATACTATAATGCGGGGGACATTCTCGTGAAACTTTATTGGCTATTATGTTTGTGTAGTGTGCAAAATAAACTGTGGGTCTATTGAAACCATTTGTGCTAACACGATTACAAGGAAAAAATATTTGAAAATGTACTGTAAATATTATCACCAGGGGGTAATTCCTTTTTTACAAGGTTTTATTAACAATGCATATGGTACTATCGAACTAATCTGATGATGAACACAGGGTTTATTAGATTTGTCTCGATGAGTAATAATCGCCTCAGTTAATCTAGTCAGATTAATTCCACACCGTTAACTCGCCAGAAGTAGTCGACCTGTGTGCTAGGTAACCCTTTCTATGCTTAAACGGAGTTATCTCTGTTACATCTATATGGATTATTTTCGTCCAAAAGCGGATAATAGCATCTATGATATATTTGCAGTGAGTTTGCAAAAACTGATACGAGACGAGCAAAAAAGGTCTATTATAATACTACTAAGCAGTAGAAAAGGCATACACTTGGATTTTTGATTGATATTACCTGTTAGATTCCATTAGTGGGAATAACCGATTTTATATTATATAATTTATATATATTATGATCTTATGACACTTATTATACAGTATGTCTCCCACGATGTGGCTTTAAATGCAGGGCTCAATTCCACTCGCTAAATCGACAGTGGCGGATTAACCGAACAGCAGAAAAAGCATATGCTAAGGGCCCCGCGCCTAAGGGGGGCCCCGCGCTCCGACCCCGACCATGCGATTTCGGCACGTGGAACCGGCCAAGTTCAAGTAGAACTCGCACTCCGCGGATCCTGTACTATCACATTTTATTTACAAGTTATTTGTTTCGTAAGTCAGTAACAATATTGATCAATTATTATTATTTGTTTTTATCCTGTAAATTTTTCTTTATGACGATACTAAATTTAAATAATTTTTAGGCTTACGCAAAGACCAAGAGCAGAGTTTAGCATAAAACCGAAGGTGCAGTGTCTCGAAATTTTGTGCATGGCTAAGCTGCAGAGCTCGGCTAAACGAACAATAGAAGATACTGTGTTAAAAAAAAAACATATTAGTGAAAAGCAAGGAAGGATGATTTATTTATTTTTTCAAATAACAAATTGCACCTTGCTACATGGATGATTTATTTATTATTTCAAATAACAAATTGCAACAGCTAATGCCTAATGATGTTCAGCTTTGAACCCGTAGTAGGCCAAAGGACGCGCTCCTCTACGGCTGGGCGGGCGCTAGGGAATGCAAACCGGTTTTAACCGAAACTGAAAAAACCGGTTATAACCGGTTTTTTGACGGAAACCCAAAACCGGGTTTTTAGAATTTGAAAAAACCGGTTTCGGTTTTTTTTATTTACCTAACATGCATGCATATTTGCATGTTTTATTCATTAAAAGGGTATAAATCGGTCCTGAACCGGTTGAATCGACATCAAATCAAATAATGTGGTGTTGTGTTAGTTTGATCATTTGTAACGCTAAATGATTTTTTACGGTAGAAAATACAAAAATACGAAAGATTTAAATAATTGAATGTACTGGCAGTGGCAGGACATCCGTGCTGGTGTACGAATTGTATAATAGTACTTTTTAATAAAAATGGGTATAAAAGGTCTTACTTATAATTTTATTATGCAATGCGCTGTAGAAAAATTCCACGTAATCAATTATATCAATGGCAGCTTTAGAGTCTTTTGTTGGTTCGGTCAGTTCGGTGATACCGACAACCTTTTTTGTCTCTTTCGCACTAATAGGAAAGGGTAGTTCAAACCCTAAAGAATAGAATTACTTGACTACCTGTGTTTGCCCAGTTTAAGCTAACACCATCAGTTTCTAATATACTAGAAGACAGTGAAAAACTTAGAGTAAAATTTCGGATTGGGCCATTTGATTTAAGACAAATAACATTAAATTATAAATTGATATTGTCATATATTTAAGAAAAAATGACCTATCCCATCGGTGTCTAACCAACAAACCAAAAAAAATATTTAATATAATTGGTTTGTTCCTATTCCTAGTTACAAATAACATTATGTCATTTGACAATTCCCATACAATACAATAAAATAGTCAGATATTCTGTCTTTAATTTCGTGATAAAATCGTGTATATACTATACTAGCATTCGTTTTTACACGTGAAGCAATCTTTTCTTTATTCCTTGGCGATGAATTTGAGAATTGTTGATTCTAAAAACCGAAGAAAAAACCGGTTTTGAAAAACCTCCGGTTTTTGCATTCCCGGGCGCCCCCAAAATATGCAGAGTTGCTGCAAAGCCGTTATAAAAAGAAAACAGCGGGGCCCCTATGCAGGGCTTTGCATTCGCGTAGGCCGGATGTACCCAAAGTATCCCAGCAAGTCGTACTTTCGAGCAAGAACTAAGGCCGAGCAGCAGGCGAGCCGAAATCTAAAAATTCGCATACTAGGGAAAAATCGGTGACAATACAATATTATCGACGATGATGATGAAAACCGAAGGTAAGGAGGAAACCTATATAAAAGATAGGAAATGTGATAAGATAACACATCTTCATTAAAATTAGGCTTTTTGAAAATGGCAAAAAAAGAAACAAATAAAAAAATCGGAATTCCTTAAAATAAATAAATAAGAACAATAATCCGGATTTTAAATGACGTCATTATAGTTCGTGTCATCCACGAAGACGCGATAATCTGCAACTTTTTGCCAATGTAGTAGTTATGTCTACTAATTAATGTGTATCGACAGAACTACTATAGTAGTAAAAGGTTACATACCACACTTGTAGGTACTATAGTTTTCTATAGTTTTAATTGAAAGTACCTGTATATTAAGCTTTAATTTTTTCTTTCGGAGCGATTATTTCCGAAAATAATAACTTTATGAAAAAAAAGGTTTTGAAGACCGTTATTCGTTTTGAAAGACTTTATCCAACCATACGCCACACTGTAGGGTCAAAGCAAAAAAAAAATAGTATGGGGGGGGTACCCTAATTTTTTTTATAAGTAGTTTTTATTTTACCGTACTGTCGCAATGCATAATTTATGTATCCATGCCAAATTACAGCTATCTAGCACTAACGATCACGGAGCAAACCCTCGGATAGACGGACATGGCGAAACTATAAGATACACTGCATAACATGTTACAAACAAATCGAGAACTAGTAAAAAAAAATGAAGACATCGTAAAAATGTTGTGATGGTACTGAATCCTCGGGGTGCGAGTCCGACTCGCACTTGATCTTTTTTTTTTCAAACCAGGGGGCCCCGCGAGTTATTGTGCTAAGGGCCCCGCGCCTTCTTAATCCGCCCCTGTAAATCGAGCTACTTTTACTATGGGACTAACCCCGACATCGCGAAAAAAAATAATACTTTTCCATAAAAAACATCGAAATCTGATCACCCAAAATGTATGAAAAAGCAAAAAAAAAAACCGAATTCTTTCCCGAAGTGTAGCGAGTAGAATAAATGCAGAGCTCGCTCTGCATTTATTAGCCCCATGATGGGAGACATCCTGTATGTTGCATATTTCGTTATCATGTACAAGTTTCGTTCGTACACATGAGTAAGTATGTACTCATTTGGATAACTTTTATTGACTACGCCACCCATCGCTTTTAAAACTTTTCCGTAGCTGACTTTTGCCATAGAAAATAACACTCTTTATCACCTTTATTTTTATACTTCGTGTTATTGCTTTTATAAATTGAAGTGTGGTATTAAAAGTGCTCGCATTGTGTTTGTGGCTTTCAAAAGAAGCAGTTAAAATAATTCAATGGACCTATCTTAAAAGTGTACAAGAACACATATTCCGCAACACAAACAAGTAAGCCAAACCATTCTGGAAATACACGTATTCACATATTTTTATTCCTGATCCAAATTGGACTCTGATTGCAAACGCTATCCACCAATCGACGCTTTAAATGTGAACGCGAAACTATTAACTAAATGTCCATTTTAAGCCTGATTAGGCCTCGTATTGTATAGTTTCAAATGAAGCAGTTAAAAATAATTCAGTAGTCCTAATAAAAGCGGGTACCGCAACTAGGCAAGCTGGCACATCCGGGAACGCGGTCGGGTCAAGGTCACGGCCCGCGATCGATGCAGCTAGAGCCCCGCCCCGCGCCCGCGCGCCGCGCCCGAATAACTGAACCAGGTTTAACTTGGATTTATAACTTGTAACGTTCATTTTTTGTAATTTTTTACCTGGAGGAAAAATTGTGTTTTACGTTTGCACCCACATGCATACATTTGTGACACGGTTTTTAGCGTGCGGAATGTAGTAACTTAGTTTTTTTTTCTGTTTAGGTTGACAATCCGACTTTGGCGGTTGACTCATTTGGCAATGGCCGAAGCGATCAACAGTTTGAGTGATGCGAAAATCAAGAGTTAAAGCAAGCTACATATATACCGACAGCGCTTCTAAGAAGCGCTGGTGGCCTAGCGGTAAGAGCATGCGACTTGCAATCCGGATGTCGCGGGTTCAAACCCCGGCTCGTACCAATGAGTTTTTTGGAACTTATGTACGAAATATCATTTGATATTTACCAGTCGCTTTTCGGTGAAGGAAAACATCGTGAGGAAACCGGACTAATCCCAACAAGGCCTAGTTTACCCTCTGGGTTGGAAGGTCTGATGGCAGTTGCTTTCGTAAAAACTAGTGCCTACGCCAAATCTTGGGATTAGTTGTCAAGCGGACCCCAGGCTCCCATGAGCCGTGGCAAATGCCGGCACAACGCAAGGAAGAAGAAGACATATATACCGACAGCATCAATGAAAGCAGCGGAGACTACTTGTCAAAAGTATCCCACAAAACACATTTTCATGTAAAATGTTGCCAAGACGAAACCATAAGGCTCGCACTGTCAAAAAGTTATCAGATTTCATGTAGAGCCAAGCTTCTAACTCTACTAGCTCTAACTTCACAAACTCTATACCTTAGTCAGAATATGTGGCTTGACCGAAACTACCCTAAGACTTGTGATGATCATCAGTGAATGAATGAGTCAGAGACAGAATCGGGGTTTTTTAGATATCTTTAAAATCTAAAGTTTAAGAGGTATGCAATTGAAACTTTTTAACAGGTCTACTATTGATATCATTTTCCGAGAATTTTTTTATCTGGGATAATCCAAACCCAAGTTTTTAGGGTTGATAAAACGACAAAGCACTTCGAAAAAAGGTAGGTATTGCCCTTGCGCTTCGCTTGGCTCGTCTCAGCAGGGGCACTATCGTACGTAGGGGGTACGGATACAGATCTACCATTCTTTAATAGACTTACAAAAAGAGACATGTATATATTGGTACAAATAAAATAAATAGAGCATGAAAAATACTTTTGAAGATATACTTACCTATAGATCTCTTTGCAAAACTATTATTTATATAGGGTGCTTTGGGTGCGTTATTCTTCCAAGGTTATGTGCAGACAGTTCAATATGAGCACAGGAGGTCTATTCAGATACTAATTTCTTGTTATCTGTTTTTTAATGATCTGTCAGCTGTCAACCGTGACATTTCTGGCTGGAGAAATTGATAACAAGTACTTGCTATCTGAATAGACCTAGAAAGGTTCAATCTTGAAAATGCTAAATGTTAACACACGCAATGTTTGTACACTAGCTTTTGCCCGCGACTGCATCTGTGTAATATGATGATAATGATGATCGATAAAAACTATCCTATGTCATGTATATCATGTAAATTCGTTCAGTGGTTAAAGCGTATACAAGTAACAGGCAGACAGACAAACAGGGTTATTTTAGCGTCTATAATATTAAGAATGTGCGTTTCATGTAATAATCCCCGAGTAATAGGCCCTACGTATTACTAACGTCTATCTGCCGAATCAAGAAAATATCTGAGGAAGTATTTGAACGTCAATTGAGGAACTTTTTATTGAAAAACCCATTATATTCAGTGGATACATGGAATTAAATTAAAGTAACTATGACATTAAGTATAGTTAATATAAAATTGATTTTATTTGACATTTGTTCTGAACTTGATATTTGTTTTAATGATAATCGTTATGAGATATTTATTATATTTTTAGTTTGACATGTATTCCATTATTTATTTAGTTTTCTGTTTTTAATTTTTTTCTTGATTTTTAATTTGACGGTAATTTTGAAATACCTTTTTTAGCTTATCAATTCTTAGTTTTCATAATTTGTTTTGATTTTTTTATTATTATTATTGACATTTTATAATTATATGTTTGCAAGCCAAATTATTGACGATCATAATTATAAATTCAAAACGCGCGCGTGCGGGCGATTTACAAGTCAAGAATAATTTATACTGCAATTTATCATTATGGTATAAATAAAGTAGGGAGTAGGACTTTTACTTCCACACCCACACATCCACAACCTGTAGTTACAGGATTACTGAGGTAATACCCATTCACAAATTGATTCTTATTCCAAGAATTTTCATTTACTTCCTCCCCCTGTAATTTGTATCATGGGCGACGCACCCTCCGTCTTACTCAACGTTTTTACGTTAAAAGTCTATTACATACCTATAAAATAGAAATAGCTCGCGCTTTTTTTAAATTCTTCCTTGTTTTCTTCATCCTTTTGTGCATTCATCCTATGAATCTAGTTTTTATGACGCCTAGCAATGACTTCGCTTTTGATATTAAGTTCTTATTTATAACTGAAATTTTCTTGCAGGAAAGAGATTGCTTAGTTTTGCCTATATTTTTTTAAATCTAAATAAATGACCGATAAACTTATTCCTTGTAAGCTCCTATTTATTCCTACATAGCTATACGAGTATATAGCATCCTATTCCTAATAGCTGATCAAACAAGTATTTACCATTCTGTAACAGTTTATCAAAAAGTGATGGTTCTATATGCGGAACAATTAATACTGTAAATGATATACTTTAGAACTTATTTGGAAAAGTTATCCAAAATGGCAGATTTTTGGCGCGTTGTTTTAGCCGCTACTATTGATGCTGACTGTACAACAGCCACTTAACACATTCACTACCAAGAACACGTATGTGTTATCATTTTGAACTGAAAACGGGGCGCACGTCACTAAAAGTGTTTAGGTAAAAAAACTAAATCAAAATAAATATTTACCTAAAACCAAATAAGTACATGAAAATATTTTGTATAGCTACAGCTATTCTAATGCTGCCATTATTTCAATTCTGCCGTAATAACAAAACAATATCCTGTTGTAGGATTCAATTAAATGCATTGTTTCATGACGTTTCGCACAAAGCGCGGAATCCTTGTCAATGCTCGTCGGTATTGAACACAAAGTGAGAATTTTAGCTTTAGTACAAACGTGCTCGTACTTTTTGCATAGCAAATATTGGATACTGGGCAATTTTGGATTGCCCACTGCTTTGCGGCATTTTTGGATTTTCAAATGAGCGGTGACATAGTTGTTGGTGAACCTTAAATTTCAAGTTATTTCTGTCTTGTCATATTTCAATGAGATCTTTGTGGCTACCACCAGTTCGGCACTGACATAAACGCTATCGAGAACGTAATTTACTTTCTATGCATTTCGCTCGTACTCACATATAAGTGCGTTTGACACTGTCAGTGACTCATGGTACGGGTTCTGTAACGCGCTTTTGTGTGCATCGGGTAACAACATTTTTGATGCGTACAATCAAGCCGATTTGACGGATTCGAACTTTAAGATGCGTCAAAAATTTCCTAAAGATACGATATAGATTGAATATGTCAGTGTCCAAAGGGACGTTTTTGTTTGAAGAACCGTCACTCGTCAGTTGAGAACGGGCCGTATGTGTACAAGTTTGTAAATAACAAACGAAATCAGTGCCACATTTTGCGCTTATTAAATAATTAATATCTTTTACTCGCAACTACGTTTGCGTGGAATGATGAAAATTATCTTATGTCCTTCCCCGGGCCTCAAATTTAATCTAAATCTGTTCAGCGGTTTCACAAAGACGTAGGTAACAGATAGACAGACATACACAATTATTTTCGCATTTAAAATATTTATCTACTCGTTGACTGTAGTGGTTGCACGATTTCGTATATCAAACTATAATTGGATACTTTCAAGTATGGGCTCCCAACTCAACTATAAGATTCATTTCGATACGCTGTAGTCAACTATAAAAAAAATTGACCAATCACGTGCCGTCGCACTCCCATAGAAAAAAATAACCGGGCGCGGAGCGCGGGGCACGGAGCGAGGGGCGCTGAGTCGCGCGGAGTCGCGCGTTTATGTATTTTGTACTACATTTTTGTCTACTGAGATACTTACCAATTTTAATTAATAATTATTTAGGTTTTATAGGAAATACAAGTATTACTTTAGATGACTCGTAGAAAACGTATATACAATACTGATATAATCATGCTTTTCTATTTCGTACCTTGCTTAGGCAATTCAGCAAGCTTCGTTTCCTAAACACGGTAATCGCCTGAAAAGCTCTCTATTATACCACAATTGTATAAAATACGTTTGTGGAAATAGGTAACTGACATTGATATCGATTTTACGACACGTTTAAGAGGCTGTCAACACCCAATGTCCTTGAAATTGATGTTACTTAAACAGTTCTTTAAGAAAGACTATTTGTTTTAGTCAAGTAAGAAAAATATATGTTCATATTAATTATATTTCAAAGACCGTGGTTGTACTCGATACATGATTGAACGAAATCGGCTCGATAGAAAATAATTGCAAAGATTGGTCTTAAAATCACAATTAAACGGTTTTATGTCTTTATTGTTTTGACTTATGGGTCTGCAATTAAAATCACAATTTCAAAACATTTATATCTAAACCGCTATTGAGACCGCTATATTACACTAATAATCCACTTTTTTTTATTTAAATATTTTTCTTATTATTCCCTTGTCCAGGCTCAGTAACATGCTACAGTGCTGTCTCATTTACTCCGATACAAATAGACAGTGTGCGCGCTTTAGGTATTGACAGCCTCTTAAGGTCTTGAAAAGATCGATAACTAAACGACATGTCCACATTGACGTTTATTTCGATTCCGCTGTGATCCCAATAAGATCTATCTACGATATTTTTAACGTCAAAGGGACATTGGTTGCCCGAATCGAGCTGCTTCTGTCAATTATACGACATACATACGATATCTAAATGAGAACTTATCTAAACCAGAACTTATCGTTATCGTATCTCATTCTTCGAATCGGGTTAATAGTCTAGTTACAACGTATAGTACTTACAAATCTTATAGGTAACCTACTAATATTTATTGTACAAACTATGTTCTATAGACATTTCCTAACGAACGCTATTTTTCGAACGTAATGAATTCCATTAATCGTCGTGAAGTTATTTAATTATCTAGTCTTTCATCAACTCGAGCCACGTATAATTCAGTATGTGCTTATTTACCTACAATTTCACGCTCCAGACAAAGCTAACTAAGATGAGATGGAACTAGTCGCAGTAATGAATAGCCTTAAGCCGGTATTACACTGTCCTGGCCTTAATTACAAGTCAAGATAATGATATAATGGGGATAAATATCTATTACGTAATTATGAGATTACGAATATTAAGGAAAAATGAACGTAATAAATAAAATAAGGTAACGTACACATCAACTGATCTGGAATCAGTTAGGCATCTATCAGACCGTGGACTAGACGCAAGCTGTAAGCGGCGTGGCGAGCGGGAAATCAAGGCCATTCATAGCTAGCCGCGCCGCCCGCCGCTCGCGTCCAGTCCGCGGCTTCATTCATATAATTATATGTTAGTAAATCAAAATGATCAGAACATTTGTGTACATCCACATACTCGTATAATCTAAACAAATACCTACGACCTCCTATTTCATGACCCATTTTTATGAATTTATTACTAGTTGAACACGTTCAATGTCTCAGTTCAGAACTGTCAATCTTATGGCTTTGTTATTGAGACTAGCCGTGACATAAATATGGGGCATGGGCAGTGAACGTGTTAGAGTTAAACAGTATACTATATTCCTACCGAGATTGTAACGAATCGTAGATTTGTAATGTTCTAATATACTAAACTAAGAAACAAACTAAAATGGAGTTCAATAGAAATGTCAAATAATGTAAACAATCCAATTTACCTTCATTACTCCGTAATCTCGCAACCTTTTAAGAAAACCATGATCCTATAAACAGTTTAATGCACTTTAACCTTTTCGCCGCCATTGATTCGATATTCATTTCGTGCCCCACACGCTACGACTTCATATCAAGTCGTAGTTTTTGGTCAGGTTTGTATACGTGCAATTTTTAACGTGGCGTTGATGACACTTTATTACTTCATTGACGAGGCGGCGAAAAGTATTATAAAATATTTTATTTATATCAATTTATAGTTAAAGTATATGATAATAATTATATTTCTGTGAAGTCTTCATGTTAGGTTACATGTCAAATGCTATCAAAATCTGTCATATTCGTACGTGTTTACATTATTTGCTATTTCTATTAAACTGCACTCCACCTAAGTATTGTTCGTCAGTATCTAGCATTCCTAATTAGAAAAGGCAGCAAGATAGTGTAAGAAAAGGTTTACGCTCAACTCGAGCAAGTCATTGTCTGCGACCAGGAGGCCAATTTGAACTTACTTCCGATATAAAAATGATGTAAATTTGCTATCATTCGCGCATACAGTTTACTCGTAATTGTTCGTACATGTGTTGGCGCGAGTGAGACGCATAGGCGAATGATATCAACGGATATAATTTTGATATCATAATGTAAGTTCGAATTGGCCTTCAGGGATACCTACGTCGAAAGCTGACTCTAAGACTAATGAGACCCCAATTCACTAATCTGGTGAGTTGGGTGAACGTTTTGTGGGATGAATTAACCTCTCAGAGTAAATAAGATTACGCAATAGTTATATAAGTGTTGATATATTTATACTTATATTGTTATTTGAAGATCTTGGCTCGAGGAAGGCCTAATGTCATTAATGTCATTGTCATGAGGCTTAATGTCATTAATTTGTTTTAGGAAGTAATACTGTTAATAAATAATTGATGAACCTCTGAGCAATATGTAGCTTTTTTTTGAACAGCCTTTTATTAAAGTGATTATAGAACTTTTCATGTACAGACCCCCCATGCATAAGAATTTGTTGCAGGGGCTAACTATCTCTGCAGCTGACTGTACATATATACTGCACATACAATAAAAAATACCAGCTGCGGATCATACAATAAAAATACCTACAGGTAGCGTACGCCGCGATCGGTTACAGCCTAGCGCCCCGATTCGAACTTTAAGATACGTCCAAAATTTCCTAGATACGATATGGATCGGATATTTCAGTGACGTTCAAAAATGACGTTTTTCTTTGAAGAGATCTAATCCATATCGTATCTTTAGCAAATGTTTGGCGTATCTTAAAGTTCGAATCGGGCCGTAGGTATGTCTAAAAAGAAATGGCTCGAGTCATAACTTATAATTATATAAGATATTATTTATAATTATGTTATCAATTTAGGTATTTGAATTATCCGTTTGCGTCCTATATAATGTATTTGTATAACTTTCTTATTATAATTATGTTATCAACATTTTAGGTACAAAGATTAATAAAATATCTGATAGATACGAACAGAAATACCTAACCAAGAAAGCAATCCCCAAGAGTAATGTCGATCGGCGATTACCCCAGTAAGCCGCTGAACTAATATCAAAGAGCAAAGGGTGGAAAAAGATGAAATCCCGGCGCCAACAACGAGAATCAATTCCTCATTAGCACAATCACCAAATCGATTCGCGGATTCGGGTCAGAACATCCCGGCTATTACTTACGTGCCAAATAGATGGAGCCATTACGTAATTTCGGTACGTGTTTAAAAAGCTGCACGAGATAACTAATGGGCTTGTCCCAAATTTGCAGAACAAGAGTAGAGGTATTATCCGTGGAAACTGTATAATTGATAGTTATTTGGGTTCCGTCTTCCAGGTAGATTAATAATGCTGCAGCACTCTTTTGTTCAATGGGAATAACATTGGTTTTGTTAGAGAAAAGCGAGTGATGGATAATGATTATAACGGATAGTAGTTCTTCGGGATGTCTCACGGCCTTTAATCTAACGGCGGAGAGATCTGAGTAAATTCTCGCATGCCAAAATAACGTACCAATAACACTGAATTCTCAAAGGATTTTTTTAGGCAATCACGTACGGAATCCTTAATTCAAGCATAAAAATTTCGTCCAAAACATTTACGCGGGACCCTAAACTGTTACACAATGAAATGCTAGCCACCGAGTCGCTTTAAACAGGAGAGTTACATTAACCAAACACATTTTTACGAGTTTCACGAATTAATTACGCTGAAATACACTAATAAAACTCGTCTGCCAACTTTATGCAATAATAGCTTTCCTCTGTCACAATATTTTCACCAAAAAGGTGTTTATCTGAAGTTTGGTGTTCAATATTTTATTCCAAACGGCGAGAAAGTCTCTACGAGAGAATATAAATTTGGACGCTTCGAGCTGTTTCGCAATTGTTCAGCGTTGTTTTATATTCGTATAAAAGCAGCTTTCCTTCAATAAATATTAAAATATCTTATGCTTTGAATACTGACACAACTCATTAATTATTTATGATTTCTGTTATAAAAACAGCCATCGGCTATTCGTTTATGCCATTCGCATCGATAATTTCTCGCCGCGTAACCTTACAACTCAGCGCTTCTATCACCTACATGACGTAAAAAAATCACCACAAAATGGGTTTGGCCTATAATAGTTTGCATAAGTTAGCACGGCGCTATTATCGTCTAATATCAAAGCAACGTTAATAGAATCCCTAGAACGACGTAACCTTGAAAATTACTTTATTATTACCGTAAGCGGGCAACCCTCGTCGGTCATGGTCGCGGAACGACCTCAGCATTATATAAGGGACGTCCGCTCACCTCAGAAGCCGGCGCCCGGCCTTCCATGCGCTACGGGAGCCGGGCCAGTGGGAGGGGATGTTTACCTCCCCCGCCCACCGAGCCAGCTGAGCAGAGGCACGCTATATTTAGGTTGCGCTGTAAATATTCGCTTCAAGTACGGAACCCGGGGGGAGGCCGGGAGGCGCTCTCCACGAGGCGGCTGAAAGTTGAAAGTTCACCAACGCCCGGCACACGAGTTCTCGCTGTTACGGAACGTTTTCTTTATTTAAATTCTATTGCAACTTGTTCACCGTTGTAGTCTCGGCTGAATTCGCAATGCCGTCTAATTTTTCAATGTTGGCCCCGCGAGAACTTTTTTCTCGGTTAGAAGTCATTCTATTGTTTTCTGGTTTTAATTTTCGAGGTTTCATACGTGTTTTCTCTAACGACTTTTACGGTTATTTTGTGTTCAGTTAGGCTGGGTTTAGGCTGATAATTTCAGTGACGGTGCAAATGATGCGGTGCTCAGTTTTAGCTGCCCATTACTGAACGAGCCCAGTTTTCCCTTTGACAAAATTGAAACGGATTACTTTTGACCGTAATGGACTGCTCGCGTGCAAATTTAATTTGAGTAGTTATATTGAAGGCTTTAATATTACGTGCGAGTTGTTTACATGGGTGAAACGAGTATTCATTAAGTAATGTAATTTATTCATAATTAGAATTTCAATCTAACTTTGCTTTAAAACATGTATAACTTACATATTTAGTGTTTTAATGGTACCTACTAAACTAAAGACAGTGATGACATCACGACTCGGTCTCGTACAAAGTTTCATAATTAAAAAAGATAAATGATAGGCATGTCACTAAGCGCTCGCAATATTAACATTTTAGAAGTTTGTAATTTAATTACCAAAGTTTTAATAGATACCTAACCAAAAATTAACACCTAAAAATTGCTATGGTTAGGTTTCATACCTATTAAAGTTTTAATGTAGGTATTTCTTGTTTTCTAATAGATATACTAAAATGACAATAATAATCCTAAAATCGTTACTATCAAGCCCACAAACTTGTGTATACTTCCCGGTACAGTAAAGGAACACTTATCTAAGCCAATATTTGCAAGGTCTATTTTACCATAATATCAATATACCTTCACGTTCTATTCAAGGTTTCTTTTTAATAGTGCAATACACGTGTAAGGTACAGTACCTTTTAGGTATTTAAAATACCACTCGTACTTGTTATACATGTCATTATTTCATCGTAATGGTATTTTTGGGGTTTGAGATATAACGTCACTAATTGGTCTGAATTTTCATTAGGTACAAGCTGTTTTTATGAAAAATCTAAAAGTGGTAATAGAAGTAAATTCTAAATTTTATTTTCCTAAGGTTTATAATTGTTTTATTAATGACGCAACAAGAGGAATAATTAACATAGTATCTACTCATACAGCAAACGATGTTTCAAGCTTGTATGTATATGTTTCAATTAGAGGTTTTACACTTGAGTACTCCTTTTACGGCTAGACAACGCTAAGCCTCCGTGGATGCGCCGCTTTCATAATCCTCATAATCATGTAAAACTACGTCACCAGAATCCTTCTGGTATAAATGGTCTTGCTCTTTCGGGTACTCTTCATGTTTGGGGTCGTGGAAAGTCACCACGTTGAGGACCGGAGCCGTGCCGCCGAAGGCTATGTGGTCCTCGTGGCTGGTGATGGCGAGCACGGCGCCCTCGGCGGGGTACGAGCAGGTTATGTAGCGGTTGTGAATATTGATGATCTCCACGCATTTGGTACCGCTGCCGCCTATGATGCCGTATTTGGCCTTGCGGTTGTACTGAAATATGAAGGGATGAGTTACAAGACAAATAAATAAGGATTATTACTCAAATCCTAGTCTGACACTGACAAAAAAATTATATATAAAATCATAGTTTTTTTTTTATGGAGGATAGGCAGGCGTTTGATCACGATCACACCTGATGGTAAGTGATGATGCGGTCTACGGTGGAGCACGCTTACCTATGAGATATTTCTGGTTATTATTTTACTCAGATGTAATCTGAGTTGATTCCACGATTGACAGTCTGTAAGACATACATAACTAATACTATACAATATTTTAAGCGAAGGAAAATGCCAAACAAAGAAAAATCAAATTATAAATAGTTATACGGTAATAGTTTCTCTAGCTAATCTCGTTTCACAAACTTTTTAATAGTTACCAACTTATTAATAGTTGTAAACTTACTCTTCAAAGCTAATTTTATGCATAAAACTAGAAAAATGGCGCCAGCCATACCAATATGTTCAAAAGTTTCGGTATGTTGCATAGTTTTCGAATTTCCAACTGAACTATCCCTGTCACAAGCAGTAGCTAAAATACCTCGCGGAACGCGAATAAAAGAAATAGTTTGAAATGCCATTGTAAATTTCACAGAGTATTTCCAACTTTACAATAGAATAGATAGCATCTAAAATGTGTTTACATCTGCTTGAAAACTAATTTAATTAATGTTTATGTTAAACTTAGATATCCCAAAACTTTTGATAAACATACACGTGCACAAACATGAAACTTGAAGTAAATACTAGTTAGGGTTAGATCTTCCACACATAGGCCTAGTTATGGTTAGTGGAAAGCGAGATTGTGTATGTTGCTTTAGTGAAAAAATTTAAGCGAGTCAATTATATGTACCTAGTTACAAAATTGTTGAAATGCAAACGTCGACATCAATTATTTTGTAAATTATAAATGGCAATTGGATATTTTAAAGCTTAATAATTATATACCATCTATTAGAGTTCATACTTTGCTAATCATTATTATTATCAACAAATATTTTTTTTACGTTTTAATTTGTCCAGTCTGATTGCAGCTTTATAGGCGTATTCTGATTTTAATAACAGGTTAAGACTTAAATCTGGATTACATAGGATATGATCTGTCAGTGTCAAACGTGACATTCCATCAAACAAAAACGTCACTTTTGACACTTTTAAACTGATAGATCAGATCCTTATCTAAGCCAGATCTAAAATCAAACCAAACTAAATTCAAATTGAAACGCAATAAAATTTCCCCTTTCCTTGCAAAGTGTGGTTTATATACCTACATATTTGGGCAAGGCTCACAAAAAGTGTACTTTTTAGGGTTCCGTAGCCAAATGGCAAAAAACGGAACCCTTATAGATTCGTCATGTCCGTCTGTCTGTCCGTTTATTAATATTTTTATCCTGGATCTAACGTTGCGTAAAGTAAATATGTTATTTAAATGTTACAGAAAATGTGTTATGTGGTTTCTGTATACGTTTATTTATTTATTTGACCGATTCTGTCCTTGAAACTATTAAAACATGTAAAAAATCCTGCAAAAAAATTTACTTTTCAAAGGTTACTCCCTCCCATAGAAAAATCAAGTGTGTCGACTCCAATTTGAAGGCATTAAAGTATTTTCTTAACTGTTACTGTCTTAGTATGTGTTGACGAAGGTTCGTAAATGATGAAGACGACACCAAATTGTACTTTAAAACCGTATATTGGTCTGAGCGATTAAATTACATAAAAAATAGGTACGTGTATCGCGAGCACTGATTAGCGGTGTGCGCGCGCGCTCTGGCCGAGAGCGCTGGAGGAATAGAATGCCGGCGCGCGATGAGGCGACGGGCCGGCGGTGGCGGCCCGCGGGGAGCGAGCGCGGGAGGCGGGGACCCGATCAGCGAGTCCGCGAGTGGGGCGCGTTAACAAGCTGGCCCCCTTGGACCATCCTGGTCCAATGTCAGTGGGAGCGGGCAGAGCCTGTTGTAGGCCCTTCTCAGCGTCCCTGTGGTGGTGGTGACGTCAGCGACGCGACTGACTCCGTCGTTGCCCGGGTAGACTGCGGTGACTCGCCCAAGCAGCCATCTGCTGGGGGGCAAGCGGTCGTCTTTGACGAGAACCATCTCGCCAAGCTTCAGCTGGCCTCCATCCCTGCGCCATTTGTTTCGGACCTGCAGTTCTGAAATGAATTCTTTATAATACCGCTTCCAAAAATGCGCTTTTAGTGCTTCTATTCTCTGATATCTCGTTAGGGTATGTATCGGCGAGTCTTGCACCAAGGGAGCAGGTATCATAGTGAGCGTTCGGCCTATCAAAAAATGCGCAGGGGTGAGAGGAGTAAGATCTGACGGATCAGATGAAATAGGGGTTAAAGGCCTAGAATTAAGCAAAGCTTCAACTTGAACCAAAAATGTAACCATCTCTTCATAATCTAAGTGAGCCATTGAGGTAACTCGTTTTAAATGATGTTTTACCTGCTTAACTGCGCCCTCCGCCAAACCATTAAAATGTGGGCTATAAGCAGGACAAAATTTGAATTCTATTTCCTTTGTAGCTGAATATGACGTTATTTCTTCAGAATTATTTTTAAGGAACTTTGCTAATTCGTTACAAGCCCCTATGAAACAAGTACCATTATCTGACAAAATGGTGGCTGGTTTGCCTCTGCGGGCTATGAATCTATTTAAAGCGGCAATAAAGCCCATGGCTGTCAAATCAGTGACGAGCTCCAAGTGTACCGCCCTCACTGCCAAACAAACAAAAACAACTAGATATGCTTTCTTCGTTTGACAACCACGACCCTTTCTGCTCGCTATCAGGATTGGCCCAGCGTAGTCACAGGATGTGTTAGCAAATACATATTCGGACTGTACCCTTTGCAGTGGCAAGTTGCCCATAATTGGCTGATGAGTTTTACCCGAGTATCTTAAACATGTAATGCAGCTTTGTGAAGTCTGTCTGCAAAGGTTACGGCCGTTAACTATCCAGTACCTGTGACGTAATGTTGTTAGCATCAGCTGTGGTCCAGTGTGCATCAACATTCGATGGTAATGGTGTACTAATATTTTAGTGATGTGATGCGATGCATGTAATAAAATAGGGTGTTTTGTGTTATAATCGTAATATGAACTTGCAAGTCTACCACCTACTCGCATAATTCCGAAAGTATCTACAAATGGATTAAATTTCAACAGAGTATCTTTGTGAGAAAGTGGGCGCTTATTTAGCAAACGCGAGAGTTGCTCGCTAAATTTGTCAGTCTGCACTTGTTTGCACAACATTTGTAAAGACAGATTAAGCTCTGACACCTTTAATGGACCTGTATTCTTGTTTGTTACATTTTTACAGTTATGAACGAATCTATTCATGTATGCTACAATACGTTGCAATTTACAAAAGTTTGAGTATTTAGAGGTAAAATTATCCTCGCATTGTTCAGTTGAAACGTGACATTGTATTTTGACTTCAGGCAAATTTTCTAAAGGTAAGTTTTGAGGTTGAGTAGGCCATTGTATTTCCGTTTCATGAAGGAAGGGCGGTCCTTCCCACCACAAAAGTGAATTTTTGAGGTTTGATGCGCTCTGACCCCTACTACCTATGTCGGCAGGGTTCAAGGTTGTGGATTTGGGTTTTAGATTTTCAGCTACAGAGAACAGCAGCTCATCAGATTGACATGACCAAAGTAAACCTAAGGTTTTCGAGTGATTTTGTGTGTCCAATTTAAATAGTTCATCGCTGTTGTTTTCTGCAACTAAATTATCAAGTAATGATGGTGTATTTGAACGCCACTTTCTTAAGTGAAAATGAGCACTTTCTAGTGTTTTAATGACGCCTCTGCATGTTTCTAACAGAGTGGCTTTGTCATCATTTCCTGAGATGTAGTCATCTATATAGAAATCGTGTAAGATTGTTTCACTTACATTTTTTTCTGCGCATTCTTGACCCAACTGTACAAGACATCTGGTGCGCTTGAATTTATGCTCTAATGCTTGAAATCGAAGTAATGCTTGTGCTTTAGAATCGCCCAAACATTCAGGAGATTCTTTTAATGGTATTGTGACAACAAACTTACCATCTGGGTGGCGGGTTGTTGATTGTGTAAATATGCGTTCGCATTCACTCTCACCTTTAGTGTGGATTTGTTGAGTGGATGGAACTGATTCTAGTTCAAAAAACTTGTCTAGTTTTGCATCGAGCTCAATGTTGTTGATTAGATTGCAATGGACTGTATAGGGTTGCTTTTGTTTAGAATTTTGTGTATGTATAGAACCTGCAACAAGCCATCCGAGTGTTGTTTCAACTAGGACGGGTTTTTTCTTGCCCAGGGATATGTGATTATATGTAAGGCACTCCCAAAAGAGTTCTGCACCCAGCAGCATCTGCACCTCGGATGGCTCGTGAAAGTTCGGGTCCGCTAGGTGGATGTGAGGGGGAATAGTGAACGAATCACAATTTAGTTTGGTGAATGGAATCATATCAGTGATCTCTTGGACAACGAAGCAATTGACTTCTGCTGTGTAGTCTTGTGTACGTGAAGTTATGGTTACATCACAATGTTCGGTGATGCTTGATCTTTTCTTTTCTAACCCTGTGACGGATATGCTAGTGGAATAAGTAGGTAATTTTAATTTTGCTTGAAGATCTTTGGTAATGAAACTAGATATACTTCCGTTGTCCAAGAGAACTCTAACTTGGTGTGTGTGGCCATCATAGTCGCTGACGTTGATGACAGCTGTAGATAACGGTACACGATGGCTACCGAACGTGGAGCATAAAGCAGCACTGTTTGTAATTTGTTGTGGAGCTTGTGTATGCTCTTTTAGAGTTGGTGATGCTACACAATCATTAGGTTTGGATGTGGAAGACTTAGGGTCTGCCTTTGCTTGATTGTTTATATGTAGCATGGTATTGTGTCTTTGTGTGCAAAGCCGGCATGAGCTCAGCCTGCAACGTTGTTCGTCATGTCCTGATCGCAAACAATTTGTGCAAAGATTTAATTGATTCACTTTATCAATGCGGGATTCAACTGGCATTGTTTTAAACTTAGTACATTGATAAATTGAGTGATTATTTTTGCAAACAGGACACTTATATTTATACCGAGTCTGATTTTGAGCATGGTTTACAAGAAATGATTTAGGACGATTGTGAGTAATGTCGCTGTGTCGACGTGGTTTATTTAGTGTTTGTGCCTCCTCCATGGTTTCTAGCAAATCTGCGCGGTTTCTTAAGAAAGTGGTAAATTCCGTTAATGTTGGTAGTTTTTTAATATTATTGCGCTCGGTTTCCCAATCGCGCAAAGTGGCTGAATCGAGTTTGCTAGTTACCATGTGGATTATGAGGATGTCCCAGTGCTCTGTGGGTAAATTAAGAGTCTTCAAAGCCCTGAGATTTTTATTGACTAAATCTATGGTATTTCGTAAGGCTCTTGAAGATTCTTGAAGCACGGGGTTTATGTTAAATAATGCATTTAAGTGATTATTTACCAATATTCTATCGTTTGTGTAACGTTCACAAAGCAAATCCCATGCGACCTTATAGTTGTCAGACGAGAACTCTAGTGATTTAATTACGAGTGAAGCACCGTCTTTCAATGAACTTCGCAAATAATGAAATTTGTGGATGATTGGAATTGATTGATTATCGTGTATGAGAGATTTGTAGGTATCATGGTATTCTAACCAGTCCTGATAGCGCCCAGAAAAGGTAGGTAAATGAATTGTAGGTAATTTAATATTTGGCCCACCTGTGAGTGCAGTAACGACATTGGAACCCGTTACCAGATTGTCCTCAGGCGCCGCAGAAGCAGCACCAGCCGCGGTGTGCCTGCTGAGCAGTTCCTGCGCAGCAGCCAAGGCACCAAAGTAGCTTGTCTCGAAATTTTCCCGTTCTGTGTGCTCGTCACCTGGAATTTCCGTCAAATTTTCTATATCAGTTTGAACTGAATCAAAATCATTGTACATATCTTGGATTTTAATGAATCTGGTATTCAGCTCATGATTTTGCAAATTATTTAGCGTATGGCATGACAAAAGAGGCTCTAAATATGATTTAAATATGGTAAGCTTTGATTTGAAAGAGGCACGTGTTTTTCTGAGATTTTTTAAATCCATTTTGGCAATGCGTGAAGTATTGAAAAAATCAAATTTTTAAAGAAAACAAAAGATTTGTGATAGAAAGTGAAAATTTAGTTAAAAGTTATAGAAATGGCGATAGAATTCAAATTTCCAGCTGCAATAGGAAAATGTGATTAGCAAGTGCTTAAATTAAAAAAAATGTGAAATAATATAGTGTGTGAAGCGATACGTAAATTTTGAAATTTTGCAAATAGCACGTGTGCGAGAGGCAATGGCGTGGCGTGGCGTGGCGGAGGCAGGCAGGCAAGCAAGCGCGAACACTGACGGAAGCAGGTGTACACGTGCACGTGCACGCTGTAGCTCCGGCCCCGGCACGGCTTGGTTACGTGTAGGTACAAATACGAACACGTGTAGATTTCTGAAATATTCCAAGTAAATATTAAAATATAGCAATGATGGCACACGGTTGGCACAAATGGTTGCAATACAATTAATTAGGCCTTGAAATGTGGTTACTAATTTTAAGCTAATTTTACGGAAACTGTAATAAAAATATCCAAAATATGAACGGGAATGTTAACCTTGATAAGAAAGCTTGTAAATTAAAAAGGAATATTAAAAAAATATTACGATTTAACTAAGATGTAGACTGATTAAGAGTTGGGTGACGTGAAACAGGAATGTGATTTTAGTAGCTAGAAGAGAATTAAATTGAAAATTAAAGAAATAAGTACCAAATAAAGGTGGTCAAATTATACCTGCGCAATAAGAAATAAAATAGGAACGACTCACAAATAAACACTGCAAACCCTTTTCCTGGTATGTGGAGCCGTTCTTGGTTTGTGGAACCCTTTTCTGGTTTTGAATGTCTCGTTTCTTTATTCTCGGGCAGGACGATGACTTCACAAATTTCGCTTTATTGTAGTAGTTGTAGCTTAGGTTGGCTCGCGGTGATTCACTCCGATGTTATAAAAATGGCGATTTTAGTCTCGGCCAGGCGCGCTATCTTCTTTGTGTTTGATGGACCTCGTCGAAACGGCGTCTTTAAAGTTGCTTTACGTCGAATCCGGCTCGAAACTTGTTGACGAAGGTTCGTAAATGATGAAGACGACACCAAATTGTACTTTAAAACCGTATATTGGTCTGAGCGATTAAATTACATAAAAAATAGGTACGTGTATCGCGAGCACTGATTAGCGGTGTGCGCGCGTGCTCTGGTCGAGAGCGCTGGAGGAATAGAATGCCGGCGCGCGATGAGGCGACGGGCCGGCGGTGGCGGCCCGCGGGGAGCGAGCGCGGGAGGCGGGGACCCGATCAGCGAGTCCGCGAGTGGGGCGCGTTAACAGTATGTATATCTGCAGTGGCAGCATGGTTCCATTTTTATCACTTGTCACTGTGTCCATCACTTTTGCGCTTACATATATACTTGTTAGATCGTGACAAGCATGGTGACAAATGATAAATAGCCGACCATCTTAGCCCTGCAATGCATCTTATATAATGGAATAATATGTATAAAATGTATTTAACTATTTACAATTCATGCATCAGATAATACCGAAATCAAAATATTATGTTTAAAGAAATGTCCCCATTTGGATTTCACGTATGTTATACTCAGAGTGTTATGTCGTATAATTTTGCTTTGAAGCAACACTTCACTTCTTTTTTGCGCTGGGCACTTACTATTCAAATGTCAAATAAGTAATATCAGTAATCTGTCCGACATCTTGGTTTTCACAAAAAGAGCGTTAATGATGTTGAGTTGTTAGTTCGTCATGGGATTTTAATACTTTGTGGAGGCGATTTTTCATTGTAAGTAGTAATTTGTTTGTGTTTGTTGTGTCTCATAGTGTTGTGTTCCTGCCGGTGAGTAAGGTTGCCAGAGCTCAACTAGGGGGGGCGGGTTTAGGGTCGGCAACGCGCATGTAACTCCTCTGGAGTTGCAGGCGTACATAGGCTACGGTGACTGCTTACCATCAGGCGGGCCGTATGCTTGTTTGCCACCGACGTAGTATAAAAAAAAAAAACAGTTCATTGGGAATCCGGACACCTAAAGCAGCTATTGAACTATGATTCATTGAAGTTGTTTCTAGTTGAATTGCATTGTATTTGAAGATGCTACTCGACTTTTACGCCATTGTTTTCACGTCTGTTTGTTCACGTGTGTTGCGTGTGTTACGAAATTATTTAATAAAAGGAGTACCAATGGAATACATTCGTAACCCTGTTATTTCAAATTATATCTTAGTGCTTTCATTACAAGTATAACTAAAACTAACATAGGTTTCAGGGTGTTACGTTGTGTTCCGTACATTACATGTGTTATCGTGTGTTATGGTACAATTTTTGTAGTTAAGCCTTACCCATTTATTCTAAACCAGATGAGTCCTTACAGACTGATCTTTGTAATTACAATTCACAAACACTTTATGGTTATCTAGGTAAAGTATTGGGTGTTCCCAGAGCAATTAAGATCTGATATCGAGCCAAGCTCGAAACTACCGAACTTTACCACCGAGAGCCTCAACACAAATCTAACTTGACTATACAAGACCGAGGATTTGGAAAGTTGAGCAATATTAGCACTTGGTAAGCGGTGGTCCAAGAGTGGAGCTTACAGCTGTAAGAGCCACGATTTAATAAGCCAAGGAATAAATGTTTCTTGTGCACTAGGATTTTCACACGTTTTCGTCTTTACCATATTTATTTATTATTTATTTATATTATAATAGAACCTTTGTTCAGATATTTCTAAGCCACTTCTATATATTCGATGACAACTGTAATGTGGTTAATTCCATGTGTCATTACGAGCGGTGTACTTTTTATTGTAAAATAACTTGACCTCGTAGCTTTCCGCTACTGTTTGTCTCTTAACACTTACCCTGTGTACAGAGCCGGCGAGAAATTTAAGGAAAACAAACTGCCAAAACCTCAGCAGGTCGCTTGTTCCTGACAGTCACCGCTCTTTAATATCCACGTTTATTCTGCGGTAATTGTGTTTTCAAATTAAACAGCTATCTTGATGGTGGTTAAGCAAATATTAAGGATTTACTTTGAAGGTTTTTCAATTTCTGACTCTTCTTATGAAGCAAAGTAATAAAACTGTTTTATATTTTTTGTAGCTATATTTTGTAATCTAAAACAGCACTATAATTTTTAATGATTTCCAATATATTTTAGCCAATGATCCAATATTCAGGTACTTCTGCTAACAACTCATATGTTTGAAGTCAGTGCCAAGCAAAATAATATCAACACCGACTAATAATACCCTCTAACAAATAATGGATAGATTTATATAACACTAGAAAAGCTCCCTAAATTCCTCATGGATTGGACTTTGACAAAAATGAGACCAACATAGACTGTATACTTTTGAACAAAAACGTAACATTCCGATCGGTTCAGAAATAACGGAGTTCTAAGATCTAAAACTATTCAAAAATATGTGCTCTATTTCGTAACCTCTTCCTTTTTCGAAGTGGGTTCAAAATTTTGACAAACATTTCCTCTCGGCAATAACTCAGAAAATGGTATACCTAATATCTAGAACTGCTCGTTTATCTGTACTGTAGCTAGTTCGCAGTCTCACATTATACAGGGTGAAAATGTCAAGTTTGACTATACAGGATATGTAGGTGATGTAGCTCATACTGTAAGGATATTATGGTCGGTCTTGTATGTATACGTGACAGCGTCATAAAATGGTGTCCGTCACTTTCCATCCCGCGGTGTTAAGTGACTGTTATTTTATCACGTGGATAAAGCCATCCATAATACGCCTGCTGAACAACTTTTACTATCTGCTGTCTCATACATTTTGGTGAATCACATGTTAATGTTTTCTATGGAACAGCTGGTTGTATTTTTCGCGATTTCTGAGTTGGCGCTATAGTAAAAGTTGTTTACATATTCACCCCTCAGCGTTATAGTCAAACATAACAATTTCACACTTATTGTTAATGTTGAAAATCCAAGAAAAATTACAAGTCATTGAAACTAGATTAAGCTTAAAGTGCTCGACACTATAATACACGTAATCTCCAGACTTTGTATGTCAAATAATATACGTAATCAGAATTTAATCCCATATTCCATTTAGTAATTCTGTCTGGCTGGGACGTGAAAGCCTCTCAGGCTATCAATCTTTTCACCTTAATGTACTTTTAATGTGTAAAGCCTATATTTGCAAAGGGGTTATAAACTGCGAATTGACGGAGAACTAATAGGTTGTAAATCTGATTTATCACTTTAACCTCTAAGAGCCAAGGATAATTGAAATATCACATACTATACCTACTAAAAACGGCCTCAGAAAATAGAAAATGTATGATATCAATTCAGCCCAAATTCTTTTTTGTTATTGTATGTCATTGGTTTTGATGAGGTTATTATTTTTATTGTACAATTTCTGGTTAGCACTAAGGTGACTCTTTCATATCGCTTCGAAATAAGTACCTGAGGAAATAAAAGAAACCCTTTGAGTTATAAGTATTTTTATGAGAAATGGTATAAAGTCCCCTGTGTAGTTGTTATGAAAACTAAAAGTTACGTGTACTTTTAACGGACCATTAGTTGTTCTTATGTCTTTGCAATAAGATTTACGAAGTGTCAGTTAACTGTGGATACGTAGAGAGTAGGTGTGCGCAATAATCGCAATATGTTTTTCGAGTGCAGTTACTACTTCAGTACGAGTTGATTGATACTTCAGTTGATTGACGCTCGATGTGTTGTAAAACTTCTGACTCTTGGTGAATTTTTTACTTGTTTTTTTATCTATTTATTATAATTGGTGAATTGATTTTTAAGCTGCTTTGGAGTAGTACTACTAAACTAGAAGTATATCATAGCAACCTCAGATTATAGAAGGTAAGCGTTGCATATGCCTATTTATACATAGGTAAAGTCAGGGTGCGTAGCCAATCGTTATCCGTAGCGTAGCGTCTCATCTCTCTCGATCACTCAGCACGTTGGCTACGCACCCAGGTAGCTTGTTATTGTTATAATGTTTTTCAAACTAGATGGGTACGCTGACAGGGTGACATTTCAATAAAATTTTGCGAGATTTGGCGTTTTTAGGTTATAAATTATATGGAGACACTTCACCCTACCCATAGAGTTTGAAAAATACTACAATGTATTATGATTTGATGGTCAGAGTCCATGAGGCCATTTCAAACGTACATTTAAACATCAAAATGATACCATTTAGTTATCATTCGTACAGTCAAGTTCACAAGCATATTTCCAAGCCAACTTTCCAAAAATATATTTAGTCGGCTTTGAGACCGTGTCTGAGTATATTTTTACACTTGACTAGTCTGTACATGTATTGGCGCGAGCGAGACGCACGGGCAAATGATAACTAAATAACATAATTTCGATGTTGAAATGTAAATTTGAATTGGACTCCAAATATATCAACGCAAAATTGCCTTCTGTAAAAAGTATGTACTTTCTTGTGTAAAATTCGTGCAAAGGACTATGCGTCAAAATGGCCCCAATACCAACAGAGTTGAGTGTAAGGTCATTAGATAGGTATTTCTATGTACTTCATTTCGTTCTATGGGCACCAAGCGAAATTCCATTGCAGAACTGAGATATTGGTATTTTAGTCAAAATGTCGTCACCCTTATTATTACCTAGGCAATATAGTCCACCGCCGGGCCAGCGCGGCAAATCATTCAGTGTGCTCGCCCGGCGGTGCGCGAACATCTACCCTGCAGTAATTAATTTACTTACTTGGACTCTATTGCCTAGGTAATAAGGGTGACGACATTTTGGCTAAAATACCAATATCTCAGTTCTGCAATGGAATTCCGCTTGGTGCCCATAGAACAAAATGAAGTGCATAGAAATACCTATCTAATGACCTTACTCTCATTTCTGTTGGCGTTGGGTCCAGGCTCCATACAAAGTTGCCCATGGTCCTTTATTATAAGCGTTAATACCTTAATCACCTTAATATTCAGCTTATTATTCAACTTAGGTCCTAGAATTACATTACTAAAATTGGTTTTTCAGTGGAGAAAGCACTTAGAGCATGACGCCCTTTAACTACTAGTATAACTTCTAGGTAGAGCAGTAGTATTGGGATCGTGCGAAGTGCATGGTGGGGGTAAGTAAAGCGATCCCAGCGCATAAGGTGGTAAAAATTAGAACTAACTGCGGATAGCCTCTTTAACAATGCGTACAAGTTAAATGGCTCTAAATGAAATTTTAATTTACGACTACTCCTGAAATATTCATTTAAATTGTATGGTGTAAGGGATCATTGTAATCTGTAGGAAACGCTTAATATAACTAACGTATTTTATTTGATAATTATTAAAGCTCCTAGCCAGTGGGATCTTTTCCGACAACATCATTATATTTCAACCTATTTACACAAAATCTTAACAAGTTATATACCTAAACCTCAAGAATCACTCTATTGATAGATGAAAGTCGTATGAAAATCCGTTTAGTAGTTTTTACTTTTCGAGTAGTTTTATAAGATGTGCGTGACAGTCGTGCACATAGCGAATAGGTAAGGCAATTGGATTGGATTTAGAGTCGGAGCGCAGTGGCGTGCCATGGGACTTATGGGAGAGGCCTATGTCAGATTGTCTGATAATGATTATACAAACTCACCTTACTGGAATTCCAAAACCGGCATGCGTAGATGTATTCCCCATCCACGTCCGGCCGCCGGTTCTGCACACGTACGATGGAAACCTTCTTCTTAGCGGCGATATCCCACACTGTCAGAGCTTCTGTAGGCAGCCAACTGCCTGCTATACAGAAGTTTCTCTGAAAAAGAAAAATGACAAGGTTATAAGTCACTAAGAGGGGATTACTAAGCCATTAAGCCAAGAAATTAGAAGGGAACATAATTCTCTACTCTACTTATACAAAAGTACGCGGGGACTCTATGCTACATAATATGTTACCTAGTGTGCGTAATTTATTTATTTAGACCTATAGGTATAATGCATGATGATAAATAGGGTCGTTCTTACAACTTTTATGACTTACCTAAGGATTTGTTCAAAATTGTGAAATAAATTATTTAATAGGGATTTTCAATGGTTCTATGTCTTCTTATAGAAGCCACATACAGAATAATACTAGTTAATTAACCTAAGTTCTCAACACTAAAGGAATTAGTTTAAAAGACATAGTTATGTAAACATTTGACCTAATACTCCTGTTAATTAAATACGTTTTGACTTAACCACCCTACCTATACTATCATTTTCATTTATATCTAATCTCGTAATAAACGCCTCTGAAGCAAACAAAATACTTGTTATCTTATTAAATCCTTTTACAATGGAGGCCTATTCAAAGACAAAAGAATAACAACAAAGGTCAACTCTTAGCAAACTTCCCAGTACCTCTATTGTACCCAAGTTGTATAGTAAGGATGCCAAGTTTACGGGCGGGTCCCTAATTTCCCCGCCGTGTCCTATATTGGAAACAACAGGATAATAAAACGTTGTCTACTTACCTATATTAGGTAAAGTATGGTGACATTTCTTTTTAAGAAACTTGGAGTAAATAAGTACCCAAATATTTTTATGGCACAAATAAGTAAAATGAAAATAACAAAGAAATTAAAAATAAAATGATAATTAGGTAACAACAGTGAGCCTTATCTTAAAATGCGAGCCGTGAAGATGTCGTTTGTTAAGAAATACGAGTATATTTGAGGCGTGTCCTCTGTCACTGTTGACGTCGTGCCACAATGTTCTAACAGATGGCGTTAACAACCTAGAACGCAATTTGGTAGAAACCTACATCACGCTTACGGAGTTCCTAATGTCAGTTTTATACAACTTACGACCAAATCTCAGTGGATTTCGGTCCCCAGGCACAACACCCGCCTGGACGGAGTATTTTCTATTGGCCCCCGTCTACCTTTCTACATATTCATTTTATGTCACGGTGGTCGCAAACAAGGTTTTTCCTATGAGCAATTTTATAATACAAAGTTTCACTGTGGTCACAGATTAGAAGGCTTATGTTTAAAGCCTGCTTGAGTTGAGACGCAAATGTTATAAGTAGGTATATTATGCCTAGCTATTAACATATCGTATGTTTATTGCGTAACGGGGAAAATAAATTACCTACATACTGTCCTGTCACGCTTGATGCGTCCAGTGTTCGGAGATAAATTAGCTACATTCATGATAATGCAGTGAGCGTGAGACGGGTATGAATTGGAATCGAGATGGGATGTTGCGCCAAAAACGTCATTAGTTCATTACTTAAGAGGAAAGAGGATGGCCGATTCCCGATACAAACGTAGTCCCCATTTTCCTCTATGGATATTGACATTTTGGAAAATATTTATACATAATTTGATGTCTATTAACCATAGATACGCCCCTACGTTTGACTTTTTTCGATTTTTTTATTATTATAAAAATTAGGAGCGAAAACAGATTTAATACAATTATTTTGATGCTTCTAATTTCTGTAATAGTTAAATATTAGAAAAAAAAAGAAACGTAGGGGCATAGCTGTGGTTGATATACAACAAATTGTATCAAAATATTCTCAATGATGTTAATAATATCCAGAGAGGAAAATGAGGACTACGTTTGCATGAAATGATTTCGCGCGGGTTCTCCACTATCGTCTTATAACCTGTTATTTCATATGCCAAAAAAATAACGATTTGACAGATTAAGATGAAGCTGTCGTATGTGTTAGATTATAATAGTTAAATTTAGCCCTATGGTTAGGATAGCGTAGATAAATATATGTGGTAAATAGCCATGTTATACCTGAAATAATCAATGGTAGCCATGTTATACCTGAAATAATCAAAGTAAATAATTCGATTCTTTTTTTCATGTAGTGATTACTTGGTATGTACCTATATTTAAATTATAAGTTCCTAAAGTTCTAAATCGGTAGTAGGGCCACGGTAATGGTACCTAGTCATTGGTAAACGAGTATTCGCCTTGTACAAAACTTCGCTGGAAAACTTAGACCAGGTAAAAGCAAACTAAGGAAGATAGCGTTCAAAACTAGGGATGAACATCTCGTTTAAGTATTCAGACAATTCCTCTGGAATAGAAATTAATATAGAATCAGAGTAGATTTATATAGAGTAGTACATCTCCATTCGATGGAGTATTTAGGTAAATGAGACGTTAGCAATGGGCGAAGTGGAGACGAAAGCTGACGATACAACATGCGCGTATTGGGCTGAATTAGTGAGAACAAACAGTCGTTGTGACCAAAGTTAGCTATATATATATATATATATATATATATATATATATATATATATATATATATATATTCAAACGTATGAAATGTTACCGCCCAATGTCAAATCGTCCAAGCACAGGCGCAACGAATTATGTATTTTCGAGGTTTAAACCGCTTTGGTTGGTTCGAGACGCATTCAGTCGGCGCGAAGGATTACTGTCTATACTCCTTACGCTGTGTTAATATGGAACTTTGTCAACTAAGTCTGCTGGGAACCTGTCTGCGCACCGCAAAGCTGAAATCGCTTTACAAACTGAAAGTAATGAAAGTACGAAAATAATATTCTTCAACTCAAAGTACGAACTAAGAGCATCAAACTTTATAACAAGTGTCGAGGCACGACTGAACTGTAGATGAAACACTAGTAGGGTTGCGGCAGATAAAAAAGTTGCACTTTGTTAGGAACCTATAAAAAAGTCTGGGTACACTTTTTCATACAGTTTTGCACTAGATAAACACTTTGCAACGATATAGTATGTTCTTAAGAGCACATGAGCATTCAACGAGCGGCAAGGCATGTGCCTTTCTATTCAATACTAGTTGGATGAAACCCTGCCAAATACCAATTAGTATACTTACTTAGTTACTGCTGTGGCGCAGCGACCCGAAGTGGATCTTGGCCTCCGACACCAAAGATTTGCTTCTCTGTCCGTTTCTGAGATTTCTGTCCAGTCGACGGAGCAGAGTTCGCCTAGGGTTTTTTTGCACTTTATAACGAGTATCATTATAAAGTGCAGTTAAGTGCAAAAAGACCATATGTAACATAATGTCATTTAATATTTATGAGTCCTCTTGATTAAAAACATCGTGAGACGAACTTCGAAGAGGTTAGTATGCTTTTTGGTTTGGCAGGCGAAATGCCGATCAGTTTCGGAACAATAATGCAATTCATGCATGCTCTAACTTTTAAGATTAGGTTGCTGAACGGGTTATTTAAAATAACACTAAAACAACAGTAAGGTGAAGAGAGCTACAAGTTCTAAAAACATTAAAAAATATATTTACTGGCGTCGGTATTACCATCTCTTTGATAATTATTATCTCAGGGTAAATCATTTTGATTGGCTATTGAAATCCATCTTGACTTACACATACACATCCCTAAAACTAAAACCACTAAGTTACAGCAAGAGAAGAGCCAAGTTTTAATTAAAAGTGCTTTGTATTAGCTTTGCTGGGCACCGCTCAAAATATTAGATAAGCTTAACATATGAGAACAAACTCTCACAAAGCAGTTGTGAAAGTGAAAGTTTATGGACAACTAGAAATTTTGCTTGTAGTAAACACACCTATCTTGTTTCACTTATGGGAACTAAAGGTCGGAGCATACCAAAGCTCGGCAACAGACCAGCGCTGCAGAAGATAAATTCTTTGACTGTACACACCCAACACCAAGCGCGACATGCATTGGGTGCGGGACAGTCCCAACACCATCTTGAGAATGATGGCGGACAAACTGTCCAACCTCCACTGTGCAGGACTAGATTGCCCTACAAGTGCGATAAAATGGTAGCTGAAATTGATTACATCGTTTGGCTATATCTATTGTTCAACTTTCATGTGTTTATCTGGTGTTCATGTGTGTATGTATTGTATGTTGTATGTTTTGTATTTCTATGTGTGTAAATTATATTAATTTATGAGAAACGCACGAGGCGCCACGAGCAGGCCTCCAACCCTCGCCCACCTGGGGAAGCATACATCTGCCGCGTGTGTGGACGTGGGATTCTCTCTCATATAGGGCTATACATAGGGCGAACGCAAGTGTCGTTACCAGGATACTGCTTAAAACATCTCACACAGATGAAAAGGCCTCTTATGTAAATTATATAAAATAAACAATTTTGGAATTTCAAATTATTTATGCTATTTTTGCCATAGTTCAGCGCTGAGGCGTGCGGCTTCCAGAGCCTTCGTTTTTTACACCCTAACTCGTACTAAATGAGTATCACGGGACTTATTTACGAAATGCCATTTAATATGTTTTACTCATTGCTTATCGGTTAGGAAATTTGTGTACACTTGCGAATAAATTCAAAGTCTACGAGATAATTACATGTAAATACTGAAAATACAAGGTTGTTATTTACTAGGCATTAACATTTTAGTAACGCTTTCAATCACATAATTAAATTTTCTCTAAGGCGTCGAAAGTTATATTAGAGAAAGGTCGAGCCAAATTACTTATAGTCATAAAATATAATTACTATGCCTTTTGCTTAATTAATTTGAGCTTGGCGTATAAATTGTCTTTTCTAATCTGTTTAGTTTACAGATTACTTCCTACAAGATAGAACATGTTAGGCAACTAGTGCTCACCGCTCTTTAGCACCCCTATAAATGAAAAAACGTGACCACTTTTGAGCTTCATATCGGCACACTTTCGGCCCGATTCAAACTTTAAGATACATCAAAAACTCGCTAAAGATACGATATGTCAGTGTCAAAAGTCACGTTTTTGTTTAAACAAACGTATTTTTGACAGTTCGGCAGAATCGGGCAGTTTGTAAGGTTAGGTTAAGAATGTAATATATGAAAAGTTGTTTCCAGAAGATACGGTGGGAGATTACATTACAATATATGTGGCACGTTTAGCCAAAGCATTCCACTTTGTCGATATGGAGTTATTAGTAGTTCCTAGACCTTCATACAATAAAGCTATCTATTGGTAAAATAATGGAGTCTCTATGGGTTTTTTTTTGGTTGCATGAGTGAAAAAACGATATATGAGAAAACGATAGTTAAATAACAACACACTTTTACTACAAATAGTGGGACAAAAACAACACACTTTTACTTTAAAGTTATGAAGTGATTGACATAATTTTTTTACGCACATTAATTACACGACGATGCATTGTTTTTGTATAAGCAAACTAGTAAAAAGTGCTTATTCGTGTTGACAAGCCATTATTATATGTTCTATCTTGTTGAATTAATCTATACTCTTGTTAAATGTTGGGCCTAGTTTGAAGGCTAGACATCAAACAGAGGCTGTTTGCTAAACTCGCATAAATTTTCAAATACCATTATTGTTACCTGTTCAAAACAGTTTTAGGAGTAAAACTGTAAACAATTTAACTAAAGACATTTCAGAAGTGTGCCTAAAATATTTAATGATAATTAAGTTAGACAAATAATACTGATAAATAAATTTGGTGAAGGTCGATTAATTGCCGGTGAAGCTGTGTTAGAAAACTTTTTCGATTTGTATTTAAATGTATGACAGACAGACAGACGGGCAACAAAGTGATCCTATAAGGGTTCTGTTTTTTCCATTTAGGTGCGGAACCCTACTAACAGTTATAATGAATGTATCAATAAAATGAATGTTTGTCAAAACGAATGCGAAAAACACAGATGTTGTATAGCGTTTAAAAAGTAATGGCGTTATTAGGGTTAAAAAGGTAAAAAAGGAATCCTTATAGTGCGACTCTGTCCGTCCGTCCAACGCTAATGTACAACGCTAACTAATAGGAAGTGTATTTTTTTTATTTAATTTATATTAATTATGGAAATTGCCCAATATAAAGAGGGGGCAAAATTTCAAAGTCTAGTTACTAGGTCAAGTGGGATATCATTAGAAAGAGCTTAAAATGAACATTACAAAACAGTGAAAAAATATTGATTTAGGAAGGACAATGTGAAAAAATATCATTTCCCCTTATCTCCGAAGTTTACGAATGGAAAATTATGAAATGAAAACAGATAGCGCTGTACACAATTATGCTAATAGTATACTTATTTACTTCTGAGAGAACTAATTTAAAGTTTGTACGGAACCCTCGGTGCGCGAAGTAAACAACCTCGCACTTGACCGGTTTTTTTTTTCATAAACGCGTTACTGTCCTGAATTTAGCTATGAATCGTTTGTCTTTATCTGTCATTTTGATTTATGTATTTGTAAGAACGGGATAAAACATAATTTAAATAAATCAGGCCCGTAAACTTTTATAAAGAAGGGGGTTACTCTTTACTTACTTTAATATACAAAGATACTTACTTTTAAATCAACACTGTTGCTGCACACGTCAACCCCTTCGAACGTCATCGTGCAGCCAACTTGGCACCTCGTGTCCCAGATCTGTAAAAATAAATCAGGAGAGGTCACAGTGCTCATAAGTATCTGAACAAGTGAACACGTATCCATTGCAAAGCAAACAACAATAATGTAAATTGGTCAAATTGAATAATTTTGTGTCTTCAATCAAGTACTCATTTTGTTGCCTTTTCGTATGTTTACTTTGCGATTACTTTCGAGGTACAAAACATTACTATCACCAGGGCCTATTTCGCAAAGTATTCGATAGCTAAATAACAACTTATATTAACTGCCAGATAAAACTACCTTCAGTTGTAAAGGTACCTATTTATCTACCAGTTAAGCTTATTTGACGATTGTGAAACGCCAACGACGACTTTATTCGTCAGATAAATAGCAGAAGCTTATTCAGGACTTAACTTGGACGATTTGGACATTGTGAAACAGGTCCTTAATATTACATAGATACATACCCCCTTATTCATAAACGTGTACTAAAGTTACGATGCCGCTAAACATCGTTTGTCCCTTTCCATCATACCAATACGTCGGAAAGGGACAAACGATTATGCCTTTGATGTCGACTACGAAAATAATAAGCATTTTGGTAAGAAAACTGATGTGTGGAGTGAGCACTCTATGCTTACTTATTTCTCTATGATATAGGGACCGTGCGCGTTGGAGGGTCTGCCATCTTGTGGCCTGAATCGGAACCATAAACATGCACATTTACACGTCACGTAGGTATAGTAGGTTCTGCCATCTTGTGGGCTACATCGGAACAATAAACATCACATTTACGCCTCGCGCCAAAAATCTGACGGCTCCTGTGCTGCCTCCTACAGTTCATGCACGCTCCCTATACGTGCCGTATCAGCCCGATTCGAAGAATGATTAAGACACGTTTACGATCTTGGAAAGCTCTTTAAAGGATCGATAGCTAAATGATATGTCAAAATTGGCGTTTATTTCGATTCCGCTAGTTAAGAAAACAGATGTATGGAGTGAGCACTCCATGCTTATTTATCTATGTTTATATAATTATATTCCGTCGCTGCTCTTAAGGTGGTTCGATTTTCATACAAAAAACAATCGCTATTTATTAATTAATTACACAATATTATTACATAAATAGTTCCGCATCTATCTACTTTCGAATATTCATTTGCGCTAAATTAATAGAAAAACTTTGTTTCATACAGAAATCATGCAATAATCAACGTTATATTTTTATAAATTTTACTCATGTGTGTGTGACAAATGTCGTGTACAAATACATTGCGGCGTTGCCACTCCATGCTTCGGACGGCCATCGGCGCGACGTTGCGATGTTTGGCGCGTTTTTAGCTGACTCTGTCGACACTGACACTCAGTGTGACCAGGCGTACAATAATTGTCGTACATGTACGATAATTTGGGTTATTTGGGCCCCAGTATGACGTAATGTTCCAAAGAGCATTATCGTACACTAAAGTACTATAATTTCAGCCCTTGGATGATGCCACCTTAAAAGTCTAGTAATTTGAAGCAAAATATGACACTTTCTCTCAGAAATAGGCTAAAATTAGTATCTTTTGGGTGTTCGGCTCCTTGGTGTAAGTTAAAATGGTCACAATTTCCTGTATACCGTTTGAGTCTATCCCAAAAATACACAAACATAAACAGATTTTTTGCGCAATTTAGACGAAAATTGTCTTTTTTTTATTATTAATTGGAAATTTAAGCTTATTTTGCTAGACATTTTTAGGGGCTGCCTTTTTGATTGGCGTACGATATTTTTTTCAACGGTACAATAATTCTGACACTCAAGTACGATAATTCTCTTCCGCTCACCTGGCAACACTGCTGAAACTTGACAGGGCCTGGGGGCCTACCGCGAAAACCGAAATTCGCAAATTGCGGGGATCTTTCTCTTTTACTCTCACTAAGACGTAATTAGAGTGACAGAGAAAAATGCCCGAAATTGACGAATTTCGATTTTCCCGGTAGCCGCCCTGGTGCTTGAGGTACTTGATAGAAAACAACGCTGCCGCATGTTCTGAATTGTGATTTTATGTGTTTTTGGATTGAAAATGATAGCAACGTCTAAATCAAGTTACAAAAATCATCGATATTCTGGTCCGCGAAAAACCAGGAAAAGTGTAACTGTAATTGGAGTCTACAAAAATGACCAATTCATAGAAAATCTTCTTCCTCGCGTTGTCCCGGCATTTTACCACGGCTCATGGGAGCCTGGGGTCCGCTTGACAACTAATCCCAAGATTTGGCGTAGGCACTAGTTTTTACGAAAGCGACTGCCATCTGACCTTTCAACCCAGAGGGTAAACTAGGCCTTGTTAAGATTAGTCCGGTTTCCTCACGATGTTTTCCTTCACCGAAAAGCGACCAATTCATAGAAAATATGACCTAGAAACTAGTTCACTTTTATAAAACTCAATTTTGCCCGAGATTGTACTTAGGAGAATACCTAAGGGAGCTAAGTGTATTGATCTTGAATAATTAATAGTTGGCTAATACATATATGACTCCAACATGATATGGACATTTACATCATAACCAAGGGTCGGACAAAAAGTGCGCATGACGTCAAACCACTTATAGGATGATTTCAAATACATAGTATTTTTGATTTTCATAAACAATTATCACTTATCATTTATCAACCTCTTTATTAAACGATATCGCCACTTGAAATGAGTAAGTACGTTTTTGACTGACACATTGTCAATCAGATGAACAATAAATTGACTTCGTTACTGTTTAGCTATTGTATCTTCACGATTATATTTAGCTAAAATTTATATTTACTAATGTATAAGAAAACGCTCTAAAATGTCATGTCTTCTTTACTCGAATATTGTGGCAATTTTCCGTTTTTGGAGGAACGTGACAAACACGTATACTGATAATCTTACCTACTGTTCCCACTTTTGACTATTAAACCTATTTATCTGAGGATCCCACAGACTTGTTCTAACTAATTTCAAATAATTATACCTTATGGTAACAAGTTTCGTGAAATTTATTTTATTCACTACATCACCCTACCACCTGTATTATTAATTCCATGGATTTATTTACGTTTATTTTGTTACTTCATTAATACTACTTTGTTACTACATGTCACACGGAAGTTTAAATACAAACTCAAACATCATCCTGTGTGCAAGATTACGTCATTTTTACGTCATCCGCACTTTTTGTCCGACCCCTGATCATAACTATTATACCTAGTTGGTTACTAAGTTCTGTTACTCGATTTCTTTCTTTCTTCCTAGCGTTGTCCCAGCATATTGCCACGGCTCAATGGAGCTTGGGGTCCGCTTTGACAACTAATCCCAAGATTTGGCGTAGGCACTAGTTTTTACGAAAGCGACTGCCATCTGACCTTCCAACCCAGAGGGTAAACTAGGCCTTGTTAGGATTAGTCCGGTTTCCTCACGATGTTTTCCTTCACCGAAAAGCGACCAATTCATAGAAAATATGACCTAGAAACTAGTTCACTTTTATAAAACTCAATTTTGCCCGAGATTGTACTTAGGCGAATACCTAAGGGAGCTAAGTGTATTGATCTTGAATAATTAATAGTTGGCTAATACATATATGACTCCAACATGATATGGACATTTACATCATAACTATTATACCTAGTTGGTTACTAAGTTCTGTTACTCGATTTCTTTCTTTCTTCCTAGCGTTGTCCCAGCATATTGCCACGGCTCAATGGAGCTTGGGGTCCGCTTTGACAAATAATCCCAAGATTTGGCGTAGGCACTAGTTTTTACGAAAGCCACTGCCATCTGACCTTCCAACCCAGAGGGTAAAACTAAGCCTTGTTGGGATTAGTCCAGTTTCCTCACGATGTTTTCCTTCACCGAAAAGCGACTGGTAAATATCAAATGATATCTGTTCTGAAGTTCTGATACTCGATTTGCAACCTCTTTATTTCCGTTAAAACAAATGCTACCGAAAATATAAAAAATGACATAATGTGGTGGATTTGTGAGCTATATATAATTATATACCACACATAACGCTTATCTCGTCGTATCTATAATGAATTGGGGCCTAAAATAGAATCGTATTCCAATTTTTTAAAACGCTTGTACTACTTTCTATATTAACTAAAAATTGCCTTAAAATTCAGCTTTTATACTAAAAACGGCTTTAAATGTGTTAAATTACCAAAATATATTTTGACAGATGCTTTCGCGCCCAAAACGCTCTTTGAAAATTGTGTGACGTCACAGTTTATGGTTTGACACATAACTACATACACACGTAGAAGATACGAACTGTCAACTGATATTTGTCATTTGTTGTTAATCGCCTGTCAACAGTGTCAATCCGAGAGTTGTGACGTCATCAGAATCTTCAATGACGTTTCGAGTTTGGTCACGTGACGGGTGCCAAAAGATATTTTAAATTCAATATTTACAAAAATATGGTCATTACAGGTCCCCTAAAAGTAGTTTAACATGTTCTTATAATCCAAAAGAATTTATTGGGATACAATTATGCCCTAAGATTTGTAGATGGAAACAACCCTATTGCGTTGCACAAATGTGGGCACCCGCCAAACATGATTTTGGGTGTGTCATACTCAGAGCTAACACAGATTCATTTCTGTGAAAAAGGTGTGAAAACCGGAAACTGGAAACCGTTCTCGAACCAATAGTGAAGCCCTTAAGCCACACCCTATTTCAAAACCAGCCATGGATCTTTGAACAGGACTCAGCTCCTGCACATAAGGCAAAAACAACTCAAGCCTGGTTTCGAAGGAACAAAATTGACTTTATTGCCCACGAAGACTGGCCGTCCTCCAGCCCGGACCTTAACCCCCTGGATTATGCCATATAGCAGGTTATTGTGGAGAAAGCCTGTGCTAAACCCCACACAAATCTTAACTCCCTCAAGCGGGCCATAGTTAAGACAGTGACGGAATTATACATGACAATCGTGCGTGCCGCTATTGATGACTGGCCTCGTCGTTTGAGGGCCTGTGTCAAAGCCAGAGGAGGCGATTTTGAATGATATTGTCATATGTAATTCCTGATTTTGTGTACTTCATTTTAATATATACTTTATTAAACTTTCGTTGGTATATTTTATGTAGAGAAAGATTATTGCAGTAACAGAATTTAATAACCAACTAGGTAGAAAACAATGCAATACATAAACACATAAATTGGATATGATGTGAACCGTTGAATGAAATTGTCAATAAATAAAATAAATCAATAATTTTCTATCTCTAGGCATTGTGTGAAACTTCTAGTTGTGTCAAAATATCGGGAAATCAATAATATAAACAAACATGGTAAATATCTCATTTCTTTTTATAATGGTTATAAATAGAAGGCCATGCAATTTTGTAATTCACTGTAATTTAATTAAATGTATCGTAAAAAAATGTTTTAATTCTACTGTAAAATAGTACCTACTTTTTTAAAGGCTGGGCAGTAAGGGATTGCTTTAATTTTAGAACAAAACAGCGTTTTTTTTTGAAAAAAATACCGGAAAATCTGACTTACAAATTTGGACTTTCTTCATCAACAACACAATCTTCTCCACCCTAGCATTAAAAAAAGATATCCTAAAATATCCATACCATTACGTCACATTTTAGTGTGAAAGAAATTTCAATGTAAAACTAAAATTACAATACAAATTTTCGGGTTTTTTTAGCACGAGGATTGATTATGCTAGTGATTCTGAGTTGGAAGAACCCAAAAATATCATGATGTGTGAGAGTCAGATTTTTAATATTTTTATGGAAAACGCTCATATTTCTCATAAAATAATTTATTAATAATAGGTACTTGATAATACTGATAACAAAAAAAAATTAATGAGTCTCGAACCCACATCCTCTTGCATGTATTTCCACGTACATACCGCAACGCTATTGAAGCCTACTCACGCTGTGCCAAATTGTCAACTACAAGGATTCCAGTAAGACTGTTTGAATGTGTGAGTGATACTTAGAAATAGAGTCAAGAAACATTCTGTCGACATTAAGGGGTAGTTTTTGTATAATGAAGTGTTCAATGTTTGTTGTAATAGTTCAATATTTATTTAAAGAGTGCGCTAAACATAATTTACAGTATAGAAATACCAAGACTACTCCACAAAAAAATTAAAACTCAAAATTTACAATTGTGGCGCCATCTAGAGAGGTTTAAGCTTTGGGTAACCTAGTCGAACCACCAAGTGTACTCCGTATTCAACACCTACATACACATGTTACTCCAAAGCATCGCGGGCATCCAGTGTATTTCACAACGCCAAACACAAACGGGATACACTTCTTTGTAGTACAGGCGCAAAACGGTGAAAAGAGCGCTTAATAAATAATTTGAACAGTTAACCACCGCCGAGTGGAATATTTTAATCTCGGCAGGGATCCTTTGAGCCGACAGATGACCTAGGGTTGTCCAACTTGTGAAAATAATCGTCATTGCATTATGAAGTTAAAATTTCATCAATAGTGATGGACAGTTTCTAAAACATGTTTCCTTCACCGTGAAATATTTTGTCCAAAATACATCCCTTGAAAATGCCACAACGTTATAATTTCTTGTTAAATTACTTCTAATATTAGTTGGTGCTTCAATAGTTTATGATTTAACCACAACCTGCTTTACCGATATTATTTTCAACGTTGATTTCGTTTTTTTTTTATACTACGTCGGTGGCAAACAAGCATACGAACCCCCGCCCCCCTGATGGTTGGTCGTTATGAACATCGGATTATTAAAACAGAGAGTGAATAAGTAATACAATCTGCATAAGCTAAATTAAATATACTGAACTAGCTAAACTAAACTTAATATAATATAACAATTAGATTTAGGCCTCGAGTGAGCAGCCGAAGTAGAGTACCTATCATTTACAAAGACATGTAAAATGTGAATTTTCTGCTAATTTATGAAAATTGACAGTTACATTTATAAAACTGACACATATCACGCCTGCTCCCCATAGCCAACGTGTCGATCGTTAACGCTCCGTAGTGTAACGTTAGTCATCTCTCTCTATCACTCTTCCGCAGTAGTGCGACAGTTACAGTTGTGTTTTGTTCCCTACGGAGCGTTAACGATTGGCATATTGGCTACGCGGGCAGATCTCTCAGTAGCAAGCTAGAGCTACGAAACTTCAATAAAATTTTGTGGACAGTTACGGTGAAAGACGATTTGGTTCAACCGACCGGCGACCCTTAGACTAACTATTTAGTTTACATAAAACTTCCTAGATCCAGAAAAATCATAAAAACAGCCCTAGCTCACCACAAAACAACCATAGGTCATTGCCTCCTCAGCCCTAGGTCCGCCATGTTTTATTCAAAGCGCGTTTACAAGTTACAAGTTTAGTGGTTGCTTTTGTACCGTTTGTCACCGACTCACAGGTGATATTGCAGGGGAATGAAGACAGCTTAGGGGAATGCAGCATGCTAAATGTCCTCACATAGAATAGAATAGTAAGGTATAGAAGAATATCTTGAACAAAGCCTATATTTTACTGCTGTGTCATTCTTCTCTGACCCACAGCGTGTTGTCTTTCGGGCTTAAAAAGGTTGTAGACTAGAGGATGTAGAGAAAACGACACAGTTGACTGATGGTCTGGTCAAGATCATAAGGAATCTTAAGGTGGGACTATCATCGGTCCTTGTGGAGATCCTTGGGGAGTTGTATGTCCAAAGTGGATATCTTTGGGTTAAAAATGGTGATTGTCAATAATCAGTATTGTTTCATTGCTCATGATATTATGAGCAGTATTATACCCAACTATTTATAGCAAATGACAAACTCGCTGGGAAGCATGTAGTCTATATAGAAGTGTTTAAAAGGGCTATTCTAATTCTAATACACGAGCGAGAATTCTATTTATATACAACGTCTTTATGAGAACATTGGCACAAATTATTTTTCCGAGCGTAAATTTGAGTGAGGTATTATCATAAATCCAATATTGAAGTTTAAAGGTGAGTGCGCAGAAGTCGACATATTTCACCTTGCCATTTCCTCCTTTGCCTCGCGTCATGACTGTCACGTGTACATGTAGGTATATTAAGGCTGCGTGCAGATAGGGTTTTTAGGGTTCCGTAGTCAACTAGGAACACTTATAGTTTCGCCATGTCCGTCTGTTTCTCTGTCTGTCCGAGGCCTTGCTCCGTGGTCGTTAGTGCTAGAAAGCTGAAATTCGGCATGGATATATAAATCAATAAAGCCGACAAAGTCGTACAATAAAGTCTAAAAATTTAATTTTTTTTGAGGGTACCTCCCCTACACGTAAAGTGGGGGTGAATTTTTTTTTTGTGTGGGGTATCGTTGGAAAGGTCTTTCAAAACTAATAGGGGTCTTCAACAAATATTTTTTGATAAAGTGAACTTATTCGGAGATAATCGCTCCGAAAGAAAAAAAAATGTGTCTCCCCCCTCTAACTTTTGAACCATAGGTCCAAAAAATATGAAAAAAATCGTGGAAGTAGAGCTTAAGAAAGACATTAAATGAAAACTATAGCGGACATGATCAGTTAAGCTGTTTTTGAGTTATCGCAAAAAGTTTCCCCTTCATAGTAACAAGACTTACTTTAATTAGGTACTGTTATGCAAATTTGCCTATTTGTTTAACTCGCGTGAAAGGTACCGTTTCATCCCTTGGTTAACAATTTACCATAGTTTAAGCTCCAGTTTAGCTTATTGTGACGGAAGAGTAACTACGGAACCCTACACTGAGCGTGGCCCGACATGCTCTTGGCCGGTTTTTATTTTATCATAGCCTGGCTGCAAAAATAACGGAATAGCATTTGTCTGTAAAGCATTTTACTCGGCATTTGCATGATGGATTTACATAATTGGAACTATTAGAAGGCACAATTACAGGACCGTTTACCGCATTTTAAAGGATCTGAAAGTATTTTTGTCCCACACACATAATGTGTGTGCATGTTTTATATGCCGCCCATCATACTTATTCGCCTAGCAAATGTCAGAAAAGGACATAGTGAGACTTTTAGCTTTTAGGGTTGGCAACGCGCATGTAACTCCTCTGGAGTTGCAGGCGAACATAGGCTACGGAGACTGCTTATCATCAGGCGGGCCGTATGCTTATTTGCCACCGACGTAGTATATAAAAAAAAACTTATTGATAATCGCAAGGCTGAAATTGACCGACATTCAATTTAAATTGAATGAATTGTGTAGTAAAGTTAAAATATGTACAATATGTATATATAATATGTATAGGTATGTACCTAGTATGTATAATTTGTTTTATATTAAAAAGCGGCCAAGTGCGAGTCGGACTCGCCCATGAAGGGTTCCGTACCATTTATGACGTATTAAAAAAACCACTTACTAGATCTCGTTCAAACCAATTTTCGGTAGAAGTTTGCATGGTAATGTATATCATATATTTTTTTTGATTTTTCATTCTGTTATTTTAGAAGTTACAGGGGGGGGACACACACATTTTTTCACTTTGGAAGTGTCTCTCGCGCAAACTATTCAGTTTAGAAAAAAAATGATAGTAGGAACCTAAATATCATTTTTGAAGACCTATCCATAGATACCCCACGCGTATGGGTTTGATGAAAAAAAAAATTTTTTTTTTAAATTTTATGACGTATTAAAAAAAAAACTACTTACTAGATCTCGTTCAAACCAATTTTCGGTGGAAGTTTGCATGGTAATGTATATCATATATTTTTTTTTAGATTTTTCATTCTTTTATTTTAGAAGTTACAGGGGGGGGACACAATTTTTTTCACTTTGGAAGTGTCTCTCGCGCAAACTATTCAGTTTAGAAAAAAAAATATATTAGAAACCTAAATATCATTTTTGAAGACCTATCCATAGATACCCCACACGTATGGGTTTGATGAAAAAATATTTTACAGTACATATGGGGCTACTTTATAGCACTAGTGCGAGAAGTAGCATATTACGTTACTGTGTCGAACATTTAAAGGGCCATATGTACTGTAAAACGTTGTACGATACATGTGCGAATAGGTAATTCGCAACTCGTGCCGATTTAAAACACTCCCTTCGGTCGTGTTTTAATTTATCGCCACTCGTTTCGAATTTCCTATTTTTCGCACTTGTATCGTAATGTACTATTACAGTACATATGGGGCTACTTTATAGCACTAGTGCAAGAAGTAGCATATTATGTTACTGTGTCGAACATTTAAAGGGCCATATGTACTGTAAAACGTTGTACGATACATGTGCGAATAGGTAATTCGCAACTCGTGTCGATTTAAAACACTCCCTTCGGTCGTGTTTTAATTTATCGCCACTCGTTTCGAATTTCCTATTTTTCGCACTTGTATCGTAATGTACTATTTTGAGTTTCAGTTCTAAGTATGGGAAACCCCCAAAATTTATTGTTTTTTTTCTATTTTTGTGTAAACATCCTAATGCGGTTCATAGAATAGATCTACTTACCAAGTTTGAACCGTATAGCTCTTATAGTTTCGGAAAAAAGTGGCGGGGACATAATCGGACAGACAGACGGACATGACGAATCTATAAGGGTTCCGTTTTTTGCCATTTGGCTACGGAACCCTAAAAAGCGAGTATGGTTAGAATGTTCCCACCTAAATACACCTTTATGTTTTGTTTCGTGCTAAAACAACCGCTGCTACGAAGGCTCGTTCCGAAATGTACATTTTTATTTCCTTTTTTTCGGCTGTTTAAATTTGCAAAAGGTTTCAAAAGGTTAAGCGGCACAGTTTAATATCTCCGCAACAAAATAACATTCCTGGTATTTAAGTACACTTTTAATTTATAAAAGGCTTTGTACACTTTGCGGGTAAATTAATAAAGGGGATTTCGTTTAACGTAGTTTTTATAATGGCCGTTAAACTGGTTTTGTTCTTTGTACAATTTTAGTGTGAAGTTGTTCTAGATAATGGAAAATACTTTGAAAATATAACAATTGGATAGTCAAAGGCATACCTAAGTAGGTAGGTAACTCGTTATAACAATACGGGTATTATGGAATAAGATCTATAAAAAACTCATTATTATTACAGTTGTGTCGGGGAACCCAGCCGTTGGTTTTAACGTCGGCAACTAAATCATGTTACACATTTTTATATGTGCGTATTAACGTAGGACTGACGTTCCATGATTGGCCAACCTTTTCGACAAAGCGCAGAAAAAACCCCAAACGTCGCTTTTGATTCTGAAGCACTATAATTATGTAAGGTCAGCCCGCGGACGTCCTGTAGGTACACTTATGGCGACTGATCGTCAAGAGTGAATGCAAACTGTTGAACCGAGTGAGGCCAAAATCGTCAAGGAATTAGAATTAGAATTGACCTTCCACACCTCCAATCTAACCCGAGGGCTATGAAACGCAAGCTGCTCCAAACAAGGGTTTTTGACTCTCTGTCATACATTAATTTATTTTAACCAATATATGGCAGGCATCGTTAGTAAAATGCAGTAAAAAATAAAAGCCTCGTGTACAACACCATCATCAAGCCGGTCCTCACATGGTGGCGAAATATGGCTAGTGACCTAGAGATATGTCCTTGTCCAAACCAGAAATGTGACAGAAATGAAGATGCTGAGGTGGATGGCCTCTCCAGGATTGATATAGAGTTCGAAACGAACACACCCGTGGTAGCCTTAGAGTAAGAGACGTCGCCGATAAACTCCAAGAAAGTCGGCTGAGGGAGTTTGGGCTTGTCATATGCCGCCTGAACACGTAGGTAATAGAGTCCAGCTTTGCTTAGTCAGGTCCAAATCGGAGGACCAAACCAACGCATCGATGGCGCAATGTCAACGCCAAACATTTAAACGCCTGTGGGTTAGCTGAAGACGATGTCCGGGATAGAGCGAAGTGGAAGAAAAAAGAAGGAAGGCGGACCCCGTTACAGTACGGGACAAACGCTAGGAGGATCATCATAATATGGCGGTCGGCGTCAGGGTCGAGCACGCTCGTAACGTGCGTTCCGTGGCCCTCAGGTATGGTGCCTTAGTTGTACTTAATAATAATAAGCAGTATTTCAAATCACCCTGACTGTCTTATCCCACGCCGCACTTCCGAAGACAAACGGCCTGTCGTCGTGGCACTTGATGGCGCACACCTGTCCAAAGTGCATGCGTTGCAGTTTCTTTGGGATGAACTGGAGACGCAGCTTGTGAACTTTGTATGTAAGGATTGCCTGAAAATCAGTAAAATAGCGTTATTATACAAGGGGATAAAGAGGTAAGTAATTATCTTTACATGATAATATTGGGACCGTGCGAAGTGCATGGTGGGGGTAAGTAAAGCGATCCCAGCGTTAAAATTTTAACTAACTGCGGATAGCGTCTTTAACATTTCGTACAATTATATGACTCGAAATGAAACTTTGATTTACGATTACTCCTGAAATATTTATTTAAATTGAATGGTGTAAGGGACCATTGTAATCTGTATGAAATGCTTAATATGACTAACGTATTTATTTTGATAATTGTTAATAATGTATCCATGTAAATAGCTTTGCAAATGCCACATATTACGTGATATTTTTCTAGAAGTTAAGAATGGATATAGTAAGTTATCCTTAAAAGATAGACATTTAACATCGCGGACTTTTTTGTAGACCTATGAATGAGAAACAACCCCACCATACATTGTGTTGTTATAGCTCAAACGGATTAGGCAGCGTTTTCGATTAAAGCTCCTAGCCAGCGTGATTTTTTTCCGACAACATCGTTATATTTCAAACAATTTACACAAAACCTTAACAAGTTATATACTTAAGCCTTCCTCAAGAATCACTCTATTGATAGATGAAAGTCGTATGAAAATCCGTTCAGTAGTTTTTAGTTTTGGAGTAGTTTTATAAGATGTAGTGAATTGACGTTTTCCCCTAGACTTGCGGACACTAAGTTGCGTGACAGTCGTGCACGCTCCCAATATGGTACTACTTTAACGCACTAGTGCGATAATTAGCTCATTACGTTACTATGTCGAAAATTTAAAGGGCCATATGTACTGTAAATGTTGTACGATACATGTGCGAATAGGCAATTGGCAACTCGTGTCGATTTAAATCACGACCGAAGGGAGTACCCTTTCCTCTTAACATTATTTATTCATTACTAATGCCTTTTTCAGAAACAGAACCTCAATTACCGATCATCAAATTAAGCCTAAAAAGACAAGCTGTTCTTATCTATTTTATTCAGACATATCAATATCACTATCATGGCATTGAACTATACCGGTCCCATGATCATAATTAGAGGGGCTCTGAAAATAGGTTACCTACCTACGCCTAATATTCGCAAAGTAATATAGTTAGTAAGTAAATAGTACATATCTATAAAGGCACTAATAAATAGGTCACAATGTCGCCGGTATAATATGTAGGTACATACGTTCAAATGTGTGTCGTGTGTCTGTAATAATAACCATTAAGTGGTCTCAAAATCCACTTGAATTCGGAGTTGAGGGTACTTGAATGGTAAGTTTAAATGAACCCCTATCAATATATTAGCAAAATTCAGAGGACTTGAGAATTTATGTAGGTATCTAAATTGTCAAGCTACTTTAGACTATAAAGCCGAGTCAATAAAGATGTTTTCTTAAAAATCTTTAAGAGCGATTGGCGACACTTACATTTTTAAGGGATTCTTTAAACGTATTCCTTGACCAGTGACCCAGTTTTTAAAGGATTAAAGGCGGCTCTCAAGGATACCGTAAAACCGTTGTAATGTTGAATTTACGACTAAAGCCATAAACTGAGATTAAGCCGAACGGTTTATTGGGGGCTACGTTTTACGCACACTCGTAACAAGTGGTCGGGATATAAATTAGATTATTTGAAAATTCTCGTGGGCAATAAAAAGGCTAATTTTCACGGTATTATAAATAAAATGTAAGGTGTAAACCTGATAAAAATTTCGTTCGGAGAAAGTTACAACGTTCTACTTTTTACTGCAGATTTTTGCGATTTCAAAGAATGTTGAAATTTGAATATTCTTAATACGTTTTAACTTACACTAGCTACCTACTAAAACATGATAAATAACAAATAGGCCTCAATATTAGACCCTTGACTTTTTTTTTATTCATCACCGTATGCAAACATGTTACCGTCCCTGCCCTTTTACATAATGACAACTTTTTTACTTTATAACAAATATGCACCGTGTTTTTATTCCGTTAATTTCAAGGGTGCATTCCTAAGCTTAAATTAAGTAACTTTCTCAAAGACAGAAAGACACCGGTATTCTAATTAACTACATTTCGGAGATAATGAATAATTTATTTTTATCTTATAAGGCCCCTACGAGCGTGTACACTTGCCTTAGGGCCTGTTTACATATTGATTCGTGTTTAGTACGAGTTAATACATTTGCTACTAAACTTACGTACTATCTATGACGATCGATGTTTGAAATGTCATTGATATGTCATAGTTTTCAATTGTTTGGTTGAGTTAACAACAACGCTATCTGCAACATTTAATAACTTTTTATAAAAATATATATATATATATATTTTTTTAAATTACCCGTGACACGTACTTACTCATGCCCCGAAGTTAACGGAATTCAATAAAAACACGGGGTATATAAAAATAAATAAAATATTTTTTCCTTGGTTCCAATGTATCGTTATTGCGGCATTAAAATGTGCTTTACTTATATTGATATACAATTTTAAAAAAATACATAATTTTCAAATATAGAAAATAAGGTCCTTGCTTCTGGGGACAAAAAAAATCTGCAGTAAAAAGTAGAATGACCAAAAGTTGCCAAGTCAGCAAGCATGGATAGCAAGAAAACAAAATTCACATAAATATAGGTACGAAGCAGTACGGTGTCATGTACATTAGCTGTCAAATACAAAACTCTGATTGGTCGTTCTAGTAGACGTAGGTACCTAAGCAAAAGTAAATTGTATGAAATAGGTTCATAAATAACGCCTTAACGAATAAAATGTTATTCGTGAAGTTTAAATAGTAAAAGCTAATAACGATAAATTGAACAGCTGTCGAAACCAAAAGTATTGTTTCACACCTTTCCACGTTTTAATATTCAATGAACATAAATCCAGCCCGCCCGATTGAGTAAATAAAAGTCGATGCAAGTAACACTGGCGTATTATTTAAGGTGTTTTATTTGACTGTAAGCTTTTATGCAAACTATTCGGTATTGGACTAGTTAGATATTTTTTCACGTTTTGTAGCCCGATGGATATTTGATCGCTTTGGCACATTCAAGCCGATCTAAATTATAGAAATGTGATACTTTACCGATAAAGTGCCAGTTACAACAATGACGAAGAACGCGGTATTAAATGGCGACTATCAGACCTCTATCTGTGGAGGGGCACGGTAGTGCTCCCGCCAAGACGATCCAAGCGAAGCGCAAGGGCACTAACTACCTTTTTTGAAGCGCTTCGTCATTTTATTGAACCTTCTTAACTTAGCAACTTTGAGAACAAATCAAATTATTTTACAAGCTTTTACTTAACTTGCAATGTAACTATGTATGTGTGGTGGGATGATAATTTCAGTATTCAGTCATTTATTGCCTTCATAGATACATAAGAATTCTGATCAGCTATGAACCCTGTAAGGACAATGCAACTTAAAACAAACTATTTATCTAATATAAGTACAAGAGCTGTTACGTCAAACACGTATACATGCACAGTCAACAATACTATTAGCTTAGAATCGGTCCAAATCCAAAACTCTCTGCGGCGAGTTTTATAGCACAGAGCGAGGAAGTGTTATCATAAACGTAAAATGTCTGTGAAAGTATAACGTCATACTCCTGTACATCATTTTTATATGCACGGTGCTAAGCGAATTGTTTTGCTGACTGTACCGACATCATAATCATAGTCATTTGCATATAGTGGGAATGTCTTCAGCCTTTTCTCTGTAACTCCCTGTGTATCTAACTCAGGAGCTATCATTTCGACAATATTCCCACACAAATTTCTCAAACAAGTATAAAAGCTGAATATTTACCGCCTGTGTCTCCATGTCGTACACCTTTATGGAGGCGTCGCCGTATCCGACGACCATGTTGGCGGAGTTTGCGGATATCCCCAGAGCGAGCGCCGGTGAACGTTCTGCACGTAAAGTAACCAGTTGATGGTTGCTGTCCAAACAATTTGTTTACTTTTGTACCATGTAGCTTTGCGCGTACGTTGTGACCCCGAAATACGGCATTCGTCGAAATTGCAATAAACGCTAAGTTACCTACGCCTACGTGGGAATGGTGCGGTGGTACTCGTACAATACAAAGCAGGAAAAACAGCCACATGTATAATGTCAAACAAGTCGTGTCAGCACATCTAACTCTACTATATTATAAAGGTCTTCAATACCTCGCATTAGTTTAAGATCTTATACGATTAGGACAGTGCGCCTTGGAATCAAGTGAAAGCTAAGCATAGGTATCTGCCCAGTGATACTCAGCAGATGATCCATATGAGGTCTGAGTTTCAGCGACTAATTAGGTAAGTCCTATATAAAATATTGTTTACCAACAAAATCTATCAACTAACGTGTAACAAAAGGAGCAGTGTACGATGATGGCCCTGGAGCTGCATGATATTGCATCTCTAGACAATCTAGACCCGGATTCGCTTTGATGCCGTAACTTTTTTCATCCTCTACCGCATCTGGTATCTAAAACAAAATTAATTTGGTATACACAGGTAACTCTTAATATAGACCTATAATATTTACTGTAAAACATTCGTCGAAGGCCATGGCGAAACCGTTCCATCTCATCACCTCAGGAATCGTTTGATTTGATAGAACATTTATTGAACGTATCTGATTTATACCTATGGCATGTATTTGTAGCCTACTTCAGCGTAAATTCTTACGAAAGGAATTTCGATGCGATAAATAGCTCCATCCACGCAGGCAGCATAGCAGACTCGTTCTTCCGTGTGACTGTATTCCAGGGCATATATGGGCTTTGGTGGAAATTGGATACTACGTAGAGTGTACAAGGCAGCTCCCGTGCGGCCATGGTGCATCTGTGCAAAAGAAAACAGCAGACACTAGACTCTACTCATTTAATAGTGTTGTGTTCCTGCCGGTGAGTAAGGTTTGTAGTTCTCAACGAGGGTGCGGAGTGTTAGGGTCGGCAAGGCGCATGTAGCTCATCTGGAGTTGCAAGCGTCCATAGGCTACGGAGGCTGCTTACCACCAGGCGGGCGTATGCTTGTTTGCCACCGACGTAGTATTAATAAAAGGGAAAATGTTACCAACAGAATCTGCAGCATCTGCTTTCAATTATAATGTGGCATAATTATATAGGTAACATCAGCAACAACATGCCAACAGCAGCTGAGCAGAAGCATGAGCCAACTATAAAAGGCACAGGTCATATTATGTCTACCTGTCCTTCTTTGACAAGATCAGAATTCTAGGAAAATAGCAATATTAGGACTAGATACGCCTCAGTTTTCAAATAAAACAAAGGACTCATTCGTGTCGTTTTGGTGGGGAGCATTAATTAGGTTCCAGTGTGTAGACTATAGAGGTTATTAAAACTATCCTTTTTCAAGACACTTTTTGCTTAGAATAATAGAAAAGTATATGTAGTTTCCCTCTTACCACTTAGGTTAGGTAGCAGTATCTATGTGTTCGACCTTAAGGTTTAAGGAAAACAGGAGCATTATAAGTATTTGCTTTCCAGTCTATCTACAACCCAATTTCTAAATATTAAACATTAACCGAAACCACGCTGAATTGCTCAATTTTACTTTGGTTACCAAATATCCCTACAAAGTTATGTCGTAATACTCGCAATTAATTGCTGCGGTACCGATCCACCGCAACAAATAACAAAAGGAACAGGTACATAAGGCAGGTAAGGAGGCTTAACAAAAATTAAGCTTTTCAATTTTTTCCCCGCAACGAGACACTTGTAATTTATTATTATCTCTTCTGAAATTAGAATATATGTACGGTTGCAGAGCGGGGGATTAGATCGTAGTTAAACGAAAAAAATATGTAGGTTGTAAAATATAACTAAACAAGACATTTTGTAATATCTGTTCCTACCTACTACATTTACATACATTATAATTTATGTTGTCATCTATTTGTAAGATTCACAAAAAAAGGCACGGAGTTTGTTGAAAATTTTGACAAATCCGTACAAATATTGTACACACCAGCTCTTATGAATCAACCTATAAAGCCTACACTAATACGGTTTGGCAACATGACGTTTTTACTGCTCACTACATTGGTACACAACATTGTTGTTCAAATGTCTTTCAAATAAACTTATTCATTGCATTGCATTGGAATTATGAAAAACAAATGGAATAAGCACTTTTTGAACACGTGCTCTACCTACCTACTGCTACTCTGCTTCTCTATTCTTTTATACTGAGGAAAGAGATGTAATGATTGCAATGCAATACAAATATTTGGGCGAATAACGCTAAGATAATCGCTTAAATAACCCTGGGCGTAGACATACAGAATTTTCATTCGGTTTCCGTACGAAAATGGTACGGAATTACAGGTACAAGCGAGACAGCACGTCCCGTTCACACCTGCCATTCCGTACGGAAACCGAATGAAAATTCCGTGCGTCTGCGGCAAGGGTCGTTATGGTCGATATTCAATTGAACGGTCTTGAGCAGGTAGATCCAAGATTCAATGGAAAGCACAATAAAGATACTCTATAATATAAACCATTATTCACCCTGCAACAGCAAGAGCATTCGATTGCTAAACTTAACTCATTACATTTTTCTTAAATTGCTATAGATACACAACAGTCATTTTGTTTGTATAGCAATGCAATTTCTAGTCTCCCCTACTTTTCTCTATTTACTATTCCACATCCACAACTCAATAAAGTCTAATCAATCAATATACCCTTTTTTCAGTCCTGTAGCTGCTTAACAATCGTGTTCACCAACCTGTATTAATCCAGACGAGTGACCAGCGATAATATGAGAACCATTAGGAGCATATTCCAATGCCGTAATATAACCCAAATCCGAATGATACCACCTATTGTACAATATTTTGTTCGCAGTTCCTTTCAGAAACGTTTCGTAGTTTTGTTTTACCCAATTTTTGTCATCCTGTTTTATTTGTCCTTCGTAAAATAAAGGATACCAAGCGTTACTTGGATGGTATTCTTGCTCATAGTATGTTTGAATTTGTTTGGCGTAAGTCTGAAGTATGGCATTTAGTTCGTCCATGTTGCCTACATCATTAGCGAGGCTTACTAGAGTTCAATTGATTAGAAATATAAAGATATTTACTGTAAACTAGGGGCAGCGCCGGCCCAAGCACTCGATCAGAGTACAGCGAGATTGAGTTATGGCGCCCTTGGTTAAACTTATTTACCTAAATTGCAGTAATAATTAAGGGAGTAGGAGTACCTTCGCAGCGCTTTGTACGTCTTTTTACAAAAAAGAGAAGACTATTTCGAATAATTCAAAAACGGCAGGACCGATCAGGTTCGCCAAAGTTTTCATTGGAAGTAGTTGTTAAGGTTTTGTTTTATGATATTTTTCATACTTTTCAGACTCATTGTTCAAAAGTTAGAGGGACACATATTTTTCCCTTCGTTTTAAAACACCTATCCAACGATACCCCACTCTTGTGCGTTTTTTTTTAATAAACGTATACATTTTTCCTAGTTTCTATTTTACTATGAGGCTGAAGCTTTCCTGCGGGCGCGTTCATGGGGGACCAAAACCTGAGCTTCAGGAGAGCTGAGCTTGGACAAGAACAAATGGCTGTGTTTAAAAAACAAGGCCCAAGACCAAGCTCTGCTTAGAGCTGATAACCCGGAGCGTCGGATTCGAGCTTCCGTTCGAGGCCAAAAGCAGGGATTGTGGGAGAAAAGCAAATTGCATTAATGGTCAAGTTGGAGTGACACCGAAGGCCGACCTCTACATAAGGCCGAAGGTACGAAGCATCCGATTGCAGGGCGCTTCCATGCAAGGCCGAAGACAGAAGTTACAGGAGAGCAAAGCTTGGAATTGAAATAACATGATTTCAGCTCTCATGCTGCTCGGTCTTTGGAAATGAAATGAAAAAAAATGAAAAGCAATGGCAAACCTATTCAAGGAAGCATATATATTATGCGGCACAATGAGGCAAATGCACAAACTACTAAGAAGATACTAATTATATTCGATAAATAGGTACTTACCCGAATGAGTCCTGTGGAATATCCTACGATTAAATATTCACCATCAGGTGAGTAGATCATACAAAAAACAAAACCAAGTTCCGATGAATAGTAGAACTGTAGCAATTTTTCATTAGGTGTCAGAAAAAAGAATCTTTCTTCGTTGTCCTGCAGCCAAGTTTCATCAGTTACTGAAGCTTTCTTGTTAGCAAAGGACGGGAAAGGACTTTTATAATCATCATCTATACTTTCAGCTAGATTGCATAGTACACGGTCCTTGAACTCGTTTATAAAAGTATTAATATCTGGAATACTTTTCGAGAAACTAAAATTAAAGCTGTAAGCGGACGGGCTAGACATTGACCTGCTTTCTTTGATTCAATTTAAATCTGTAAGCAGAACGTAGTGATTATATGCTCTTTGTCTGTAAGAGAAGAAAAAATATAAACAACGCAAACTATTCGCGCGTTTTATTCGGTTAATTGTCATTATTGACAACAAGATTTTTTTTCAGCATTATATTTTAGTAAAACTAAACAGAAGAGAGTGACAAACCGTGATTACAGGTTAGAAGCCTTAGAAAACAAACTGAAAAGTTTTATAAAATGCAAACATGTAAACCGTCTTGGTGTCTGCATCAAGTCTGAATTAAAAATATTATTTAAAAAAATCTAACATATATTGCATGGAATGGAACGTTACGACTTTGTTATGTTTATGTTGGCAAAACGTTTCTTTGATGATAGACAGAGATGATCTTATATAATCTGAAGGCGTATGAGCGAGCTAGCAATGTAGCTACCGGTCTGCCCCGATTGTAATCGAAACATTCACATTTGGACGCCATATTGTCATGTCAGAGTTTTGACGGTGGATGGTTAATGCTTGAGAAAATAATTTTCTAAAACAATTTGTTCTAATACGTGTTTTACAATTTAAGTGCGTCTTATTTCCTAAGGTAAGAATGTATTCTTCTATTTAATAACTGTGATGCGTTTAATTTTGTTGAAGCGCGGAATCGATAGAAATAATAAAGTCGGGTGTGGTATGTAGTTCACGCGATCCCCTTTTGTAATTGTTTATTTTGTTTTATCCCTTTGAATTTAGCCATGGATTGAATAAAACTTGCGGCAGGTGGAAGTGTTTGTAATGAAAATGTAAACTAAAATGGTGTATGTACTTAGTAGTCTTAGGAATCGATAGACGCAGCGTGTGTACTTAGCAGTTTTATTGCATTTTCAGACGCTGGGTGCAGGTAGCATCCTGTGAACCATGAGCTATCAGATTCCGACTTCACAAAGCCGCACAAGTAAGTGTTCTAATACCCCGTTAATAATGTAATATAAAACGATAGATATTTTCATTATCTGTATTCTATATCTTAGGTAGGTACGATATCTAGGTATGCTGGAGCTGTTGTGATTGTTATGGTGACTCACGTCAATGGTATTGACGGTTTGAACTTTCATAGTCTGCTTCAGTATATCTATGTGATAATCAAATATAAGTAAGTAAATCTTGTTTATTGCACCAACAATTATACATTTTACATACATGTAAAACTACAAATAAATTTTAAAGGAAAATAGAACCAGGTAACAACAGGCGGTCTTATCGCTAAAAAGCGATCTCTTCCAAATATACAATACAATACAAATACACTTTATGGCACACCTCAGTACAGAAACAGTACAAATAATACAACACATAAAAAAGAGGTAAACAACAGGCGGTCTTATCGCTAAAAAGCGATCTCTTCCAATCCGTTGTTAATTCATATACTTTGTTAAACTGTTAATGTGGTCAGAATGTAAAGAATGCTGTTCATATTGACATTATAATTAAGGGAATGCTTTAACCAATTAACATGTTTTATAACTGATGAAGTTTAGAAATTAAGCTAAGATTCATGCCAATATTACTTATAGACAATTTTGTGCTGAATGTATTTATTTATAACTTGAATTATCAACTTTTTTATTTTAGTGTCTCACAGCAACTATGGAGGATCTGACGTACCGATGGCTCCCAGCAAGGAGCAGCAAACCCTGCTGTGGCAGCAGAACTCCTACCTTGTGGATTCTGGTATCAACTCTGGAGCTGCCACTCAGGTAACTTATTATTGTAACATATATACTAGGGTGGCACAACTTTGTATGTACAAACTGACCCAAAAATAAAAATGTTGACCAGCATATTTTACGCTTACTTATAACTAATTGAAAAAAACGTAAATAAGTCAATAAAAAACATCTCTGCAAGAGGAAACTTCACTACACATTTTTTTTAAGCTTCTATTATGCAACTAGATTTCAAATAATATTATTAAATATTTTAGTTAATGATTGAAAGTAGATACACTATAATTTGTAAACAGAAATAGGTAAGGTGGGTATTATAATTCTATCTGTCACCATACTGAAGTTGTTTAAAAAATTCTGTAGAATAGGTGAAATAGGTATCTTATTTACATAACTGTAGGAATTGAGATGCGCAACCACACTATTGGGTCAAGCAAAAAAAAAATGTAATTTTGTATGGGCCTAAAAACCCTGTTGCCATGCATGATTTATGTATACATGCCAAATTGCAGCTTTCTATCACTATGAATCATGGAGCAAACCCGAGGACGGACGGACAGAAGAACATATCGAGACTATAAGGGTTTCTAGGTGACTATGAAACCATAAAAAAGCAAACATATTGAGTTTTTATGGTTGCAATTTGTCTTGCTGATTGTTGAAAGAAAAGTACAAATTGTAATAATGTAATGAAATGTTGTACAAAAACATGATTAGACAAAACATTAAGAATTTGTTTATTGCAGGTGCCATCTCTTACTGGCAAAGAAGATGATGAGATGGAAGGTGATCAGCTCATGTTCGACTTGGACCAAGGGTTTGCTCAGGGTTTTACCCAGGAGCAGGTTGAAGGTAAGACACACCTTACATAGTTATCACACATTATCGTGTGTATATAGCCAATATATCTCACTCTCACATTCTAATTCGCATCCAATGTAATGTTCGCCTTAACATCAATAATCATTATTCAAAACACAAACGCCGACAATTCCCTAAGTATTGTTGAGCTTAAAAATGATTACAATGGCTCAATAACTATGACAAAGCCAAATGTTCAAAAATACTGAACCAATTTTTACCACATGTAACACATTTGTGAAGATTTCCAAATATTACATTCCACTTGGCAAATTTTCATATTGTCCTAGCATTCTGCCACTATGCTTCAATATTTTTATTTCAAAAAAATATCCTTGCTAAGTCATAATAATTTACCAAATTGATAAAGATAAATTGAGAAGTTTTCTAATACAATTTTCATTGTTTCCATCAGACATGAACCAGCAGCTATCTCAGACCCGCTCTCAGCGTGTCCGAGCCGCCATGTTTCCGGAGACGCTGGAGGAGGGTATCGAGATCCCATCCACTCAGCTGGATCCTGCCCAGCCGACTGCTGTACAGCGTTTGTCGGAGCCTTCACAGATGCTGAAGCATGCTGTTGTCAACCTCATCAACTATCAGGATGATGCTGATTTGGCAACCAGGTAAACAACTTTCAGCACATTCAATACCTTGGAGGAGGGTAGTCAGCACTTGTTCAAGCCTTTGCAGATTGTGAACCTTGCTGTTGTCAACTTGATTGAATAACAGGATGACGCTAATTTGAGTAATTGACTACCAGGAAAACAAAATTATTATTTTTTGTCAAAAAGATAGCCATTGAGTTTCAGTAAAAAAAATATTTTTGGAAACAGAAAATTTTTCGAACCACTTCGAACTTGTAATTTCGAGATAAGTAAACTAGACTGCCACAAGCATATCTATTTTACTCTTTTTATTTAGCAACATTTAAAATATTAACAAGACTGAACAGTGAACATTATGAATTATGACTTTCAGAGCCATTCCTGAGTTGATCAAGCTCTTGAATGATGAAGATCAAGTTGTAGTATCTCAAGCTGCCATGATGGTCCACCAGCTCTCGAAGAAGGAAGCCTCCCGCCACGCCATCATGAACTCTCCTCAAATGGTGGCTGCCTTGGTCCGCGCCATATCCAACAGCAACGACCTTGAAACTACCAAGGGAGCCGTCGGGACCTTGCATAACTTGTCGCACCACCGTCAAGGCTTACTCGCCATCTTCAAGAGCGGTGGAATACCCGCTCTCGTGAAACTACTAAGCTCTCCTGTCGAATCCGTCTTGTTCTACGCCATCACCACCCTCCATAACTTACTCTTGCATCAAGATGGCTCTAAGATGGCCGTACGCCTGGCCGGCGGCCTTCAGAAGATGGTGGCGTTGCTACAGAGGAACAATGTCAAGTTCTTAGCGATTGTGACTGACTGCCTTCAGATCTTGGCCTATGGTAATCAGGAATCGAAGTTGATCATCCTCGCGTCTCAGGGACCGATCGAATTAGTGCGAATCATGCGCTCTTACGATTACGAAAAGTTGTTGTGGACTACTTCAAGAGTTCTTAAGGTAAATGTTCCCATTTTTTTGAAATTTGTTTTGAGTTTCCATATTTTCTTATTCAATGTCACTATTATATTTTCACCTATGATATACAATTAGAATTATCTACTTTAAAAGCGTGCTTCACAAAGCTGTGTCCACAAAATCTTACTCTCATGCTCTCCTGATGAAGTGCTGACTATGTACACTGCCAAAGACGTCAACTGACGTGCGCGACTACAGCCAAATATCAACATTCGTGCATTTCGATAAGGTTCACGATGACGCGCCGCGCACGATAGCCATGGCGTTCAAAGGGTTAAGGTGTTATACACATTATATTTTAAACACAGGTCCTTTCCGTGTGCTCGAGCAACAAGCCGGCCATCGTGGAAGCCGGCGGCATGCAGGCGCTCGCCATGCACCTCGGCAACCCGAGCGGCCGCCTCGTGCAGAACTGCCTCTGGACCTTGAGGAACTTGTCCGATGCAGCCACTAAGGTAAAACAAATATAATGCAGGAAATATTCTGTGAAAATTTTGTTATTGAACTATGATTAATGGCGAGTTTACATTCATTGGATTAATAATTTTAATGGTTCTAAAATGTCATTTTACCAGTTTCTTTTAACTTGCTGTGTTAGTTACTAGTCTTGTAAAAATACCAATACTTAGAAGCTAAATAACCACAATTTGAACTAAATCCCAATCAGGGTTCAAATTATTATATGTGTAACGTATAATAAATAAAATATGATCAGTGGCACTAACATAATCAAGCTAGTCTAATAAGAAATAAGAAGCAGTATAATAACAAAGAATATAATTGAATTATAACATAACTGTAATAATAATAAATCACCAACTGTAAAACGATTACCTACATTAACATTGCTAGTTTAAGCATAACAAACAACTTTAATATTGGTGATAGTTGACGTTTCCCCAGGTCGAGGGGCTGGAAAACCTGCTTTCCAGCCTGGTACAGGTGTTGGCCTCCACCGACGTCAACATCGTCACCTGCGCTGCTGGCATCCTGTCCAACTTGACGTGCAACAACCAACGCAATAAGGTAAGAGAAATGTACCATTTTCCATACTGCTTACTGATGATTCGGAAACTTATTGCAAAGGAGTAAGGTTCACCAATGGTCAGGGGGATTTTTTTTTCCATCACCGCTTTTGCCACCGGCGTCAAAATTGTCACCTGACCTGCCATTGTCTTAATGGACTTGTAAAAACCAACATAATAAGGTATGTACATACAGCAGACGATGTACCATCGTCCACACTATTAACTGACGACAATTTGGAAACCCACCAGCCTTTTGACCACCAAAGACATCAACTGACGCGCGCGGCTACATCCCAATATCAACATTCGTGCATTCCGACAAGGTTCACGACGCCGCGCCGCATAAGATAGGCGTGGTGTTCGAAGGATAACGAATGTTGTTGTTAATACGTGGTTAAGGCATAGGCAAGGGCGTTATTTTATTTACTTATCTTACAGATAAATTTGCTGCCATATGTACGTCTTGTAGATTGAGAAACATGATTTTATGGGCGCTTTAGTGCACACAACATTGCCGGCCAATACGCCAAAGTGCGACCGAGCCGTACGTCAGGCTAGAAAAGGGGGGATCGCCAGCAATCTGAAATGATCTGGACTCTGTACTTACTTAATCGTATGGCGATATAGTCACATAGGCAAAATTATACATATACAGTATTATTTATAAGGCAACATCCAAGTTTTGCAACCATTGCACACCATCGGGCGTCAAGTCTAATAGATCATACGGGCTACCCGAGTATGCGCGGAGTGGGCACCGCTGGATGATGTCCTCCATAGTCTACTCCTCGATGCCGCAGTCGCATAGCGCGGAGTCTCTCCAACCCCACTTATTCCGGAAGAAGCTGCATCGTCCGTGCGCGGTTTAAGCGACACCATAGTTTCCTAGGAAGGTCGGTCCCCTTGTTCATGATAGTCGGGTCGATATTCCCGGCCGGGCTGCTGTCAGCTTGCCTCATCCATTCTTGTTTCCAGAGTTGCTGTACATCGAAGGAATTTTGTGTGAATGTTGCAGCGGCTGCGTATGCCGGGCGACGGGACTTAAGTCTCGCCATATCCTGGTTCCACCACTAACATATATATTTCAAAAGTGCATCTCTGAAGGAATATTTCCGAAATGTCTTAAAAAATCCGTTGTAATCCCTGTCTATAAATCTGGAAGCAAAGTTCAAGTAACAAATTATAGACCGGTTTCTCTTTTGCCAGCGACATCAAAAATTCTGGAAAAAATTATTAATAATAGACTTGTGCAATATTTGGAGAAGCATGCTTTTTTGTCAAAGACGCAGTTTGGTTTTAGGTCCAAGTTATCAACTGCAGATGCTGTACACGAATTGACAGACTATTTAGTTCAGGAACTAGACAAGGGTAATAAGACAATTGGAATTTTTCTGGACCTCGCAAAAGCTTTTGACACCGTTTCTATTTCCATTTTACTGCACAAGCTTGAATCACTAGGTATTAGGGGCACACAGCACAAATTAATCGCGAGCTACCTAAACGGACGAACTCAATGCGTAAAAATAGATAACATCATCAGCTCAGATTTAGAAAACACATCTTACGGCTTGCCACAAGGGAGCGTTTTGGCCTCTACCCTATTTTTAATTTACATTAATGACCTATGCAATCTAAAGATAGATAGTGGCAAAATCATTTCCTACGCAGATGACACTGCGCTACTTTTTTCCGCAAAGTCAACAAACGAGGTTTACGAGTACGCACAACGAGGATTCAATGTTGTAACTAACTGGCTAAAACTTCATCTACTAACACTGAACTCTGACAAAACAAACTTTATAAGCTTTTCCATGCGGAAATCAGACCCAATGTCAAATAATCACACACTTTACGCACATAACTGTGAGGACGAAACAAATAAGCCCTGTACATGCCCATCTATAGCTATTACTGACAACATTAAGTATTTGGGAGTCATTATTGACGAAACTCTCTCTTTTAAAAATCACATTGAAGCATTGTGCAATAGAGTTCGAAAATTAATATTTGTATTTAAAAAACTTCGATCGATAGGTGATCAAACTTTAATCAAGCAAGTATACTTTTCACTGTGTCAATCGATACTAAGTTACTGTATTTCTTCCTGGGGTGGTACAGCTAAAACAACACTAATAAACCTAGAAAGAGCCCAGAGAGCTGTACTAAAGGTAGCTACTTACCGCCCATTCTTATACCCCACTGAACTCCTTTATAAAGCATGTGAAGTACTAACTGTTCGTCAACTATTTATATTAAGCACAACACTTAAGCAGCACACCAAAATTCCTTTCAACACTGCATATACTAACAAAAGGCGCAAAGATATTATATGTATACAAACCGTACAAAGAAAACACGTATTTTCTTCTAGATTTTTTGTCTTTTTGGGCCCTTATTTGTACAACAGGTTAAATTCAAAATTAGACTTATACCCACTTAGCTATGTTGGTTGTAAGAATATTCTACGACGCGCCCTTCAAAAAATGACATACGATGATACAGAGAACTTACTAATAGTCGTAAAATGATTTCTTACTGTACTTATATAGAATACTTAAATAAGTTATTTTGTTAAGGTTATCACCCTACCAGATTTTTATTGTGTACTATTTATAATTATAATTAAGTGAATAATTACAAATTAATTAATATGGTCCTATTCTGCCTGAAACACAGGAACTCCTAGTTCAGGCATTTGTAAACTTTTCCTTATCCTTAATCCTTAGTCTTTAAGTGCTAACACTGTACTTATACTGTTTTCAATAAAATTATTTGTATTAAAATTATTTGTATTATAGGCTCTGTACTGATGTACTAACTGTAATTGTAATGTTATTACTCCTCAGGTGACGGTGTGCCAAGCAGGCGGAGTGGACGCGCTGGTGCGCACCGTGGTGTCGGCGGGCGACCGCGAGGAGATCACGGAGCCCGCCGTGTGCGCGCTGCGCCACCTCACCTCGCGCCACGTCGAGAGCGAGATGGCGCAGAACGCCGTGCGCCTGCACTACGGCTTGCCGGTGAGTGTTGTACTACTGTAGAGCCGACAGGCGCACTGTCCGCACCGTGGTGTCGGCGGGCGACCGCGAGGAGATCACGGAGCCCGCCGTGTGCGCGCTGCGCCACCTCACCTCGCGCCACGTCGAGAGCGAGATGGCGCAGAACGCCGTGCGCCTGCACTACGGCTTGCCGGTGAGTGTTGTACTACTGTAGAGCCGACAGGCGCACTGTCCGCACCGTGGTGTCGGCGGGCGACCGCGAGGAGATCACGGAGCCCGCCGTGTGCGCGCTGCGCCACCTCACCTCGCGCCACGTCGAGAGCGAGATGGCGCAGAACGCCGTGCGCCTGCACTACGGCTTGCCGGTGAGTGTTGTACTACTGTAGAGCCGACAGGCGCACTGTCCGCACCGTGGTGTCGGCGGGCGACCGCGAGGAGATCACGGAGCCCGCCGTGTGCGCGCTGCGCCACCTCACCTCGCGCCACGTCGAGAGCGAGATGGCGCAGAACGCCGTGCGCCTGCACTACGGCTTGCCGGTGAGTGTTGTACTACTGTAGAGCCGACAGGCGCACTGTCCGCACCGTGGTGTCGGCGGGCGACCGCGAGGAGATCACGGAGCCCGCCGTGTGCGCGCTGCGCCACCTCACCTCGCGCCACGTCGAGAGCGAGATGGCGCAGAACGCCGTGCGCCTGCACTACGGCTTGCCGGTGAGTGTTGTACTACTGTAGAGCCGACAGGCGCACTGTCCGCACCGTGGTGTCGGCGGGCGACCGCGAGGAGATCACGGAGCCCGCCGTGTGCGCGCTGCGCCACCTCACCTCGCGCCACGTCGAGAGCGAGATGGCGCAGAACGCCGTGCGCCTGCACTACGGCTTGCCGGTGAGTGTTGTACTACTGTAGAGCCGACAGGCGCACTGTCCGCACCGTGGTGTCGGCGGGCGACCGCGAGGAGATCACGGAGCCCGCCGTGTGCGCGCTGCGCCACCTCACCTCGCGCCACGTCGAGAGCGAGATGGCGCAGAACGCCGTGCGCCTGCACTACGGCTTGCCGGTGAGTGTTGTACTACTGTAGAGCCGACAGGCGCACTGTCCGCACCGTGGTGTCGGCGGGCGACCGCGAGGAGATCACGGAGCCCGCCGTGTGCGCGCTGCGCCACCTCACCTCGCGCCACGTCGAGAGCGAGATGGCGCAGAACGCCGTGCGCCTGCACTACGGCTTGCCGGTGAGTGTTGTACTACTGTAGAGCCGACAGGCGCACTGTCCGCACCGTGGTGTCGGCGGGCGACCGCGAGGAGATCACGGAGCCCGCCGTGTGCGCGCTGCGCCACCTCACCTCGCGCCACGTCGAGAGCGAGATGGCGCAGAACGCCGTGCGCCTGCACTACGGCTTGCCGGTGAGTGTTGTACTACTGTAGAGCCGACAGGCGCACTGTCCGCACCGTGGTGTCGGCGGGCGACCGCGAGGAGATCACGGAGCCCGCCGTGTGCGCGCTGCGCCACCTCACCTCGCGCCACGTCGAGAGCGAGATGGCGCAGAACGCCGTGCGCCTGCACTACGGCTTGCCGGTGAGTGTTGTACTACTGTAGAGCCGACAGGCGCACTGTCCGCACCGTGGTGTCGGCGGGCGACCGCGAGGAGATCACGGAGCCCGCCGTGTGCGCGCTGCGCCACCTCACCTCGCGCCACGTCGAGAGCGAGATGGCGCAGAACGCCGTGCGCCTGCACTACGGCTTGCCGGTGAGTGTGGTGTTAGTGAGTTCATTATTGGAAGTACCGAATATTATGTATCTAATTATTCTGTCGTGTCGCCAGGTGATCGTGAAGCTGCTGTCGCCGCCGTCGCGCTGGCCGCTGGTGAAGGCGGTGGTGGGGCTGGTGCGCAACCTGGCGCTGTGCCCGGCTAACCACGCGCCGCTGCGCGAGCACGGCGCCGTGCACCATCTCGTGCGCCTGCTCATGCGCGCCTTCAACGACACGCAGCGGGTGAGAAGACTAGCTCTTCTATGATTCTAGCTACCAGAGAGCCATACAATGCCCTCTAATAACCTGCATGTTCTTAGCGTGCGTGTCGTGACAGAGGCGTCAGGCTCATGCACACTTGCAATTAAACGCGGCTACGTTCGGGGTCGATGAACTGCGCCGCATTAGCCAGTCTTTATGGATGTGCATCATAAGATTGTATAGAAAGATAAAAATCTTTTTAGTCTGACTTACGTGGCGTATGCTGGCTACCGAAGACCAAGATATAACAACCTGTTAAAAGCTCTAATGCTGTTCGAATGGTGATATTGGCGATAGATGTGGATCGTTTTCTCTTCCATTTGGGAAAATGTGCCTTCGAAGCATCTTTTGGTATCTGCTTACAAAATTTTCTCATTATGTTGTAGTCGTGTTTGTCATGTTCAAGCATGAATGTTCAGTATATGTGTGCAGCAGCGCACGTCGGTGCCGGGCGGCACGGGCGCGGGCGGCGCGTACGCGGACGGCGTGCGCATGGAGGAGATCGTGGAGGGCGCCGTGGGCGCGCTGCACATCCTGGCCCGCGAGGGGCTCAACCGCCAGCTCATCCGCCAGCAGAACGTCGTGCCCATCTTCGTGCAGCTGCTGTTCAACGAGATCGAGAACATACAGGTCAGTGGCCTGCTTCAATGCTACTAATCGTCTCATAAAACGGACATCCGTTTCTGGAAATACGGGAACGGGTAATGCCTACGCCCACGGAATTCGCATGGAGGAAATCGTGAGAGCGCTACTTGCTACGCTATTATCCTTTGGTGACAAGATCAGTCAAGAATTAGGTACAAACACATAATATCCGAGGATTCCCAGGTAAAGAATTCGACGAAAGGTAAAGAATTCTAATTTCAGCAAGCTTTATCTATTTACGATACCAGTCGAGTGCGTCTCCGCAAAATACAAGCAAAAACAATATTTAAACGCCGACGAAAAACCGACAGACGGCTTACCAAACTTTTGAGACTCGGTTACGAAACTTACGAACCTCCGAACGAGCATTCGTCTCGCCTAACGATTTGCGAGACAAATCGGTTATTCCGGCTACACAGTCCGACAACCAATCTGTTTAGAGAAATATAACATTTCTCGAACAATCATTTGTCGACCTCAACAGGTTCCAATTACGTTAGCGATATTTTTCACTAATGCGGTTATAAAGTGATGTTGTAATGGGCCGTTACAACCGTTCCAGCGCGTGGCGGCGGGCGTGCTGTGCGAGCTGGCGGCCGACAAGGAGGGCGCCGAGATGATCGAGGCGGAGGGGGCCACGGCGCCGCTCACTGAGCTGCTGCATTCTCGTAACGAAGGTACTTGTATTTTCTATTTCTATCCCTTTTATACACTGACCCGCGAGTCAGCTAGGCTATTAGTTTCCAATCTTTCTGATCGGCATGACGGTGCCCCAGGAAAATGTCACGCATCGCACCGTCGCACGCACCGTCGGTGAACTCTTTCTAAAATAGACTAGATACACATTTTAGAACATTAAAAAGTGCTAAATAAACATAAGTGCTGCGATATACGCGCATCACCTCCAAGAGCTGCTAGTGTATCAAATAAAATAATAATAATAATAGTTTGAAATCCCTTGAGCTAGGCAATTCATTCAATCAGTCTTAGTGAATGTTTATTATCTAACAAAATCGTCTTTGCCAAGGCAAAATAAGAGATTGGGATATAATATATATTTCTTAATAATAGATCTAAAACATTGATGTGTGTCCTGGGTTCATAATGCACGCTATGAAGAGAAAAAGTATAAAGAAGGAATCGAAATTTATCTCAAACATAAAGAGTATATCAATAATTTCTCCCAGATCATATCTTAATTTTATTATTCTAAGATTTCAGTTACAAAAATATTAAGTGATGAGTTTGTATAAAATCACCAGAAATTGTGTAGTATTGTTTATGACAGATACCTACATTCAAATCGTCGTTATGTTATGTTGGTCTAGGTTTCGAAATATCAAAACTACGAAAATTGTCTAAAATCTCCCTTTCCAGGAGTCGCAACCTACGCCGCCGCTGTCCTGTTCCGCATGTCCGAAGATAAGCCTCACGACTACAAAAAGAGACTTTCCATGGAGCTCACCAACTCGCTCTTCCGCGACGACCATCAGATGTGGCCCAACGATCTTGGAATGCAGCCCGATTTACAGGTAAGGACAGATATTATTAACTGTTGCGGAAAGACCAAATGAATAAAAGTAACTGAAGAAAAGCGCGTTCCTTACCATTACCGTTTTAGCGAGGTCTACATGTATTTTATATGGCGCTTAGACCTCTCAATACAGAAACGCCATCTAGTAAGCGCTCTCAGATTGAAAAGAGATTGCGTTAAGTCAAAGAGTTCATGGTTAAACTCTCATTCATGCAAGTGACGAGCTAATTATAAGACGAAGAGTTTGTCTTGCGCTTGCACTTGTCTTCGCTATTCGCCTATCATTATAAATAAGAAGTTCTCTATTATAACCAAAACCATTATAACCAGAGTAACCGGAACTCTATTTTCAACTCCTACGCTAACTCTGGTTATAATATTAGCTGAAAATCGTTGAGCATTAGACTTTGTTTGCCGCGACATCTATTGTCGAATAGCAGTACTGAGAGTTCCGCTACTCGATGCTAGATGTCGACTGCGAATATAATAAGCATTTTGGCACCAAAACTGATGTATGGAGTGAGCACTCTATTACTTCTTATTTTTCTATGGTAATGTTAAGGAGCGCGCCTTTTTAAGGAAACTACCAAACTTATTAATTCCTGCTTTAAATCAAGCTGATAATAGGTAGCACAATCATTTAATGTATTTACATTATGCATGTTGTTCCAATGATCATTCCGCCGGTATCTTCCATATTTCGTTTTTCACAAATTATGTTGATTCTGGAGATGTGTGACAGATGTTTTTTTGTGTAGCTAGTCACCCGGCTTTGTTCAGTATTGATTGTTACTTAAGTGTGAAAGACTGTTTTATAGATTGTGTGTTGATTTTTTTCCGTCCACAATTAGAAATGGCAATATTGTATCATTAATGTTTCATCCCTACGTTTACATTATCGATAAGCAAATTTACAATGACCCAGTCAGATCAAAAAGTAGTTGACTGATGAAGTAGTTGACTCAGTTGTTTTAATAAAGTGCCATTTAGACTTTATCACATTAATTATATCGTCAATGATAAACTTGCTCATCGAATGATCTCATTAATGTTTAGTTTCATCTAGTTTGGTAGTATTAGCCCTGTTTTATTTGATTTTGATGGACATTGCCCATTTATTAGGACATGCTCGGGCCAGAGCAGGGATATGAGGGGCTGTACGGTACCCGACCGTCCTTCCATCAGCAAGGTAAGTCCTAGACCTTGACCCAGCTTGTTTGTCCTCTAACGTGTAGATATTTGAAACTTATTACACATACTATAATCACTTAACAAAGACATGTTAAAAAGAGCTGTAGTCGACTTACGCAGTTATAGAAAATATCGTGGAGTGGTTTTAACAGCTAAACTTATTTCCTGCACGTTATTATGTTTTGTGGTAACTGTATTGTTAACGTTGGCTCTTGACAATCAGGTTACTGAGAAACAAAAGCAGGCGGCATCTTGTTAGGCTATTAAATTCGCTCCATTATAAATTCTCTGACTGTTACTGTATGTATTCTATAATTCTTTTGTCCATTATAACATGTATCTACATGTTATAATGGATTCTAAGATAACCAACCTAACACAACATACAGTATAAACATAGTAATTTTCTTCAATACTAATATCAGATATATGCTTTGTCCCTGGCTATTTTAAAACTACTTTAGCTCGGTTGTAATCCCATTGCTAGTAAATTATTTTTAACACGTCATCGATCATCATGATGAGTAAATACATGAGACTATTTCGACTAAAACTATATATATAAACCATCCATAAAGTTCTAAAAGAATACTGAACTTCAAGCTGAAATCGTGTTGACAAATCATCAGTTAGATTGTAATCTCACAGCACCATTTCTCCTTTCAATTCTTACAAAATATTATAAGCGGAATGCGCGATAATATGATCTTCTATTAAAAATAATGTCATGAACATGTTTATAGCACGAATTTGTTTTTGAGCATTATTTACAAGTATTGTCATGTATCTTTTAGAATATTATTTCCTCTCCTTCAAGTATCTACACCTTGTTATTCTTATTATAAGCACGCAAAGTTACCTACGTACTCGTATTGAGTATTTAAAGGATATTTATAAGCGGTGTTTAATTGTTTTTCTCTCTTCTTTACACGCAGCTTAATCCGGGACCTATTTATCACTAAACAGGTGAAGGGAATGTTACTTGTGTTTTTGTTTGGTGGTATATTTTTATGACTAACATTTATAAAACTCTCAATAACATGCTTGGTGTTTTCCTAAGATATAATTTGGCTTTATTTAGTATAAAATACTGACAAAGTTCGATTATGTGTGTTGTGCTTACTATTAAAAGAATCAGAAAACAAAAAGCTATTTGGTGTAAATATGCCGTTCCAACCGCAGACATACATCTCCATAAAAATTGTGTGGAACAAAAACATAAATTGTAACACTTAATCATTGCGGATTGTGTGTAGGTTTCAAGGTAAACACAGTTTTCGCTTTACAATATTCATAAGTAATAGAGCTTAAAAAGAACATAAAGCGGTATATGGATTTGTTTCTTTGTAAGTTTTGTATTTTTTTATCTGTTTGTTTTATTGTTTTATCCCAAAGATTAAAACGAAAGTTAAAAATTTTCACTCACCGGGCATTAACACATTCACTGCCAGACAAAAAACGGCGCACTACCCCAGAAACCGGTGGTCTATAGCTGCGTACAAAACAACCCGCCCAGCGGGTTTTCCGGCATCTGAACAAAGTTCACGAGCGCCCACCAGGTGGGCTCCCGGCAGTGAATGTGTTAAATACTGCTGACTCTTAACATAGTAATTGTAGAAGATGATTTTGCCTCATTTGAAGAAATATTTATTACATCGTAAAGCGTTCAACAAGTCAATAAAAACTTTTTAGTCTCTGGGAACAAACACTTCTCTTTTCACAGAGTAATAATGATGAATGTCATGTTCTAGGATACGATCAAATACCGATAGACTCGATGCAGGGCCTTGAGATCGGCAGTGGGTTCGGCATGGACATGGACTTGGGCGACGCGGAGGGCGCCGGCGCCGCCGCCGCCGAGCTGGCCTTCCCGGAGCCGCCGCACGACAACAACAACGTCGCGGCCTGGTACGACACAGACCTCTAAACCTACAGACCCATTTTACTAGTATAAGCACAAGAATACGTACAATTTTTTCTGTCGAAACACGAGAAACATCCATGGTTTTTCCTGGTATTTTTGTTTTTGTCGTATTTTTCGATCGGTAATCAGGAGATAATCTGCTTTCCACGCTGCGCTAAGCCAGTTCTTAGTCCAGGGTGGAGAAATAAAATTATACCAATGTGTCGATATATTTCCTTAAGAGCTAGATCTCGTAATCAAAATTTTAATTAAATTCCTGAATTAATGTAGGAGCATATCGAGGCTCTCTGGAACATGTGAGATTTCCAATTAATATGTATGATCGAGAAACCTGTGATACACAAAGCAGCTTTATGTCAATTCAGTGTTGCCAATATATGCATTGTCATATGGAATTCAAATTTATATTTGCATGACTCCATTTGAAAAGTATTAGAAGACTATAATGACAAACCGCCTATGAGTTTCAAAATTACTTTGGTGCTAAGTTGAAGAGCTTACTGGATTTATTATAATTATGTTTTATGCTAGTACAGCAGAATATTAAATCCATCGATATATTAAAATTTAAAATGATACCCGAAGGTAGCCCTGCGTTGTTGAATATCGGTCTATATCACGCGAAACGTGAGTTGATTCGGAAAATAGGGTAATTCATTTTGTAAGGTTTTGTAGCCTATAAATTATATAGCTAAATGTATTTATCGGTATTACATTTTCTAGCAATTTTTATTTCTTCCTAATCAATGTTTTTGAGATTTTGTTACACATTTTTTACTTTTTTTCTATTTGATTAAAAAGGATAAGACTGTCCTGTTATCGTATAAGGCGTGTATTGTTAAAGTAAATTTTAGTATTTGACTGCCATTTTTATTTCAATCAAAATGTTCTATTATAATTAAGGTTGATGCCATTGTGCTTCGTATGGTTGATACAGCATATTGATTTTGTTTAGAGTTTAGTATTTGATTTAATTAACGATAATGTGATTAATATTTCTCCGGACTATAGTTTTAAGCGAATAGTTTGATTTATCCATGGTTGATGTAGCAGTGAATATCTCTAACGGTTGTACGATGTAGATACAACTCGACGCCAAACTGGAAGGAAGGGTTTTCGCATTTAGACACTAGGTTACTAAAATAAAACAGCTTTAAGACTCCACCCTTGTTTTAACAATATCTTAACAATAGTGATTAAGGGTATAGTTGTGCCGTTCTCGAGAAAGTTCTCCATTTACTACGGAGAATGTTCTAGCACGAGAACATTCCCTATAAAAAACTGAGAACGTTTTCAAGAACGGCACAACTATTAAGGGTGACCATGAAATGTGTCAGGGATATTTTCTTTGCATTTGGTACTTATTTTCTCGACAGGCCCTATGATATACATAGACAATGCATTCTAACATAGACCTTGCACGTTCTGTACTTCAATTGTAGAAAATGCACTCAAAATTAACTTGAACCATAGCAGAATGTAATTTTTAGATCATAATCGTTAGAATAAGACTTAAAACCTAGAATAACGTAATCGCCCTCAACTAGGGGGCCCTTTTATGTATTTTTTTTATTGATAGTTATTTAATAGACTTTGCCAATGTTTTTATACGTTCGATTATGAAAACATTGCTGAAGTAAGTATGAGATTTTGTGTCCATTTGTGTATGGATAATAAATAAGTTTGAATATATAATATTTTTTGTTTTTGTTATTAATTTACCTTCAGTATGGCTAGCATATACATATCGTCGCGATCTCGCTACTTAATATTGTATCAAGTGGCCGACCTATACTCGCGCGAGTCACGGCAAGATGTGCTAGCCGTGCAGATATCTGCTACCTTTAGTACCCCTCTATTATCGAAATAAATAAAATTCTAAATGCTATTCCGCAGTAGTGAACATTGCCAATTTTTAAACGTATCAAGACCAAAGACTATGATGATAATAATGTTAACGGGTTATTTTCTATGTGAAATTCTCATAGTGAGCTATCATTATCAGTTTAGTTTGCGAATAACCCACATTTATTTATGTAGTAAAAATCCTGCTCAACAATAATTTTTTTATTGAATTGATGACCCTAGACGCGTACTGATTATTTAATTGACGAATCGTATGGTAGATGGCACTGTTCTTAGGTGTTTTAAAAATCTTGAATCAAGCTATCAAGATTTTTCTTGGAATCATGACCACAGACGCCTACACATTTTGTTTAGTTTATAAATAACCCGCTAGATGGCGTTGTTCGATGTAGGTAAAATCCTAAATCGCGCTATCAAGATTTTTCTTGCAGTGATGACCGCAGCCGCCTTACAAATTTTGTACAGTTAACAAGTGGCTCGCCAGATGGCGATGTTCTATGAAGTTAGTCCTGAATCAGAACCATAAACAATTTAGAGTTGTGCCCGCTCGGTCTTTAAAAAGAGCGCTCCGATCTCGGTCAATCGGTCAAACGAACTAGTTCGCTCTTTTAGGTCCTTTAGTTCCTTTAGTTCAGGAGCAAATCTTGAGATCTGAATGAGTATGACTAGGTTATATCTTGCTCTCGCTCGCAAATAAACTGAGCGAGAGCGTGAGAGAGCGAATTTCTTGACCTTGACTCATTCCGATCATTCGCTCCGACCGATTTGTTACTTGGTACTGAGGGCCTACCGCGAACCACGTTCGACGTGTTGCCTCTCTGTCGCACTTGTAAATTCGTACGTAAGTGTGACAGGGAGGCAACCCGTCGAACGTGGTTCGCGGTAGGCCCGCTGACATACCGACTACTGAACTAAAGGACCGAGACCGATTAAGAGCGCTTAAGATGAACTAGTTCCTTTCGGTCTGTGGTGGGATTTCATTCCTTTTAGTTCTTCGGTCCTGACCGACTCAAGCCTAATAAACATTACATTTACACGTCACGACCGTCACGTGTTTTCTTGTGCATAGTAGGTTCTGCCATCGTGTGGGGTCCATCGGAACAATAAACATCACATTTACGCCTCGCGCCAAAAATCTGACGGCTCCAGTGCTGCCTCCTACAGTTCATGCACGCTCCCTATTGGGACCGTGCGAAGTGCATGGTGGGGGTAAGTAAAGCGATCCCAGCGTATAAGGTGGTAATAGTTAGAACTAACTGCGGATAGCGTCTTTAACTTTCGTACACGTTATGGCTCGAAATGAAACTTTTCTAGAAGTTAAGAATGGGTATAGTAAGTTATATTATAGATAGACATTCAACATCGCGGACGTTTTTGTAGACCCATGACAAACCCACCATACATTGTGTTGTTATAGCTCAAATGGATTAGGCAGCGTTTTCGATTAAAGCTCCTAGCCAGCGTGTTTCTTTCCGACAACATCGTAATATTTCAACCCATTTACACAAAACCTTAACAAGTTATATACCTAAACCTTCCTCAAGAATCACTCTATTGTTAGATGAAAGTCGTATGAAAATCTGTTCATTAGTTTTTATGTAGTGATTTGAAATTTTCCCCGTGACAGTCTTGCACATAGCGAATAATGGGATCGGAATCAAATGCGTGCAAATCGTAATCCCACGAAAGAAAGTGCTTAGCTGTTCCTTGAAGGAAAATCGTGAATCGCTTTTTACATTTAAGATTTTCTTCGGGATAATTAAGAGGAATTCCTAGTTGCGAATTTTCCATACAAACGCTCTCGACTGATTCCTCCCTGGATTTTTAACCTAGAGCAGTGATTTTTTCAAATTAGATCAATATCATCAATATCTGTGCCGCTATGTTTTGCTTTTTTGGATTATTTTATTTTGAAGAAAGATACAGCGCCTCGAAAATCGCAAAAACGGCTCAATTGAATTGGCTGTAAAAAAGGGCACAGTATACGAATATGACAAAAAATATCCAAAAAATCAAAACAGCGGCATAGATTATTTCCTCCTCTTGCAGTTTCCAAAATTTCATAAAGATTGATTGCGTTTTGGAGGAGGAAACAGTCGAGAGCGAAACCTCGATTTTTGAGTTTTTTGCGTGTGAATTTCAGTCCGAGCTGCAGTTGTCCTTATCGCAGGAATTGGAGGCGGAGACAGTTTCTAAATATACGTACACAGAAGGAATAGTGAGTGAGTGAGAGGGCATAACATGTTAATGGTTAAAATGAAAAAAAATACACCAACAACCAACAGTCGATCGCCGTAATATAACCAAAATACCACGTAGTTCTAAGAAAAGGGTGCCATGTGTTTTCACACTCTTTAATGTAACTACTATTATGTACCATGGTTTCGCAATAAAGATTGATATTCTATTCTATTCTAAAATGTACCCGTAATGGCCTGTCACTTCAAACTGTTTTTTTGTATTTTTTACATTGCAGGTCATGTAATGCTTATGTTTAGTAATGTTTACTATTAAAGGCCTGTAAATAAAGCTAAGTAGGATAATAGGTACAACCTGCTTATTTTGATTAAAACATCATAAATACCCATTAACAATTTGATTGTCTTGCATTGGTCACACTTGTGCGTCACAAGTAAACCACTAGATAGCAAATTTACATTACAGCTAGCCGATATCAAAATAAGGGCCATTTTGAAATGCGGCGGTTCAACGATTAAGGTATGTTGGGGTAATACCGGATGTGGGTGAAGAACGTAGCAAATTCATTTCTCCCTAATTTGGCTTTATTTTTTAATGTTGGCAATATTGTGTAAGACGCCATTTCATTGACTCGACTGCTAGTGTCCCCGCGCCGCTCAGGGATGTCGGGCTTGTGCTATGCGCAATCACATAGAGCAAGGTAAATTTCGTGTATCCGATCTTCGCCCTGTAATTTATTTTGTGTATTGTGATGAAAATGTGTTTGTTTTTGTAATTATGTTAATGTATAATTTCGTTTTAGATTTATTTATAAAAAAATCCATTCAAAAACAGACCAAGGCAATGCAGAGAGGTTTAGATATTTTCGAAGATAAGAAGAAAATACCATCATCATCATCAGATGAAAACAAGCGGCGATTATTTTAATTTTGTTTACGACAAACATGTCCGATTAAACTCTGAAAGGTTTGTGCAATTTGATTCCGCTAAGTAAGACGAGATAGAGTGCATCTATGGAAGTACGTGTGTAGACAAGACATACGTTCTGTGCCTGAAATTCATTAGTACAAGAAGAAACCGAATAACGACATCATTACTCATGTGTTTATTTTAAAGAATATCTGGAGCAAATTGTTTACGGAGCTAGAGAGCGAGACGAAATTACCAGGAATTATCCTAATATACACTATACCTGTCCTTACTTTACCTCCAGAGTATCTTGAATTCACGTCCAATTGGATATTGAACTCAAAGAAGAAACGCTCAGTTGAGAACTAGGCAAGTCAGTTATGAGCACATGAAAGAGTTCTAGGTCAGACTGAGACACAAGTCACAAAAAACGAAGCTAATGCAGCTTTGTACACAAAGATGAACATAGGTAAAAAAAAAGAACAATTCCAAACAAAATCAGAAGCTGAAGTACTTACAATACCTAGTCTATTACTATCTTGTATACCAAATTGAAAGCAATAAACATATTCTTGCATTACTATACAGTATGTTTTTTTTATTCCATTCTTTTTAAAACTTTTCTACATAATATTAGGTCTACTTGGGCTGCTTACAACTTAGTATTTTGTTTAATATCTTGTAAACAGAAAAACTAAGAAAGTTACAAGAAATCAAACAAAAAAAATAACATGTACATCGCCGAAGTAGACCTAATATTATGTATTACGAAAGTACCTACACATACGGATGCATATGTAGATGTGAACGCACACATATATAGTTAGTTTCGGATACAAAATAGAGATAGCACTTCGAAATTTGTTTCCTTAAAATGCTTCAAGAGGGCTCTCTTTTCCTATATATTTACTTTACTCTTTGCATACGATCCTTACATTTTATCCAAAAAAATATTGTATATCAACTATATATATAATTGCAATATTTTACCGTCAAAATCGCAATTGTTAGCACATTGTTATTTATCAAATTGCCTTATGACATAGGTATTAAAGTTTGAGAGCCACAATTTCACCAAATTTTTGTATCAGGGTTAAGATCGGATACAAAAATACGAAAAATAAAACATTTGATGACAACTTTTAAGTTTGTATTGTTGGCTGCAATTTATATACGTAGGAGAAGGCTAAACACCGGACCTATTTCTTTGTGATACTTTATTCTCTTTCAATTAAAAGCAATTTTTATTAACCATCCGATTTTTCCCCCTTGATGGCAAAACACTCGTTACCCTAAAAAAAGTACGTCTCATCTTTACACATGTACAAAACTAAAACCTTTATATATTGAAGATTACCGAATCTACGGTTATTATTTAACGGTTTGCTCCGTACTTCAAGAATCTGACACGATCTAGGCTTCGGGCAGCGCATAATGAATTCCGGCCGGCTCGCCGGCAATGTCAACGGAACGGCGCGCAATGAGCGAGCGCTCACGTCTCGCATCTGTGTGCGCGCACTCACACTTAGATAGCTCCCTCTCCCACCCACCGCAGCGCGACAGAAACATAGCTTCAAAAATTCGAGATTTGAAAAGTTGCTCAGCTAGGAATTGCTCTTAAGCGATTGACTGACCTCGAATTCATGGCATGTCTTCTTTAAACTACCATCATGAATATGGAGACTTGGAGAGTACTACATATTCAGAGTTCTGACACCTAATTAATATTATGTATAAATAAAAGCCTTTTATATCATGCAAAGAATAAAAGTTACGTAGTTTTTAAGGTGAGAAGAAACTAAAATTAATTAAAAAAAAGTAAAATTAATTATATATTATCTGTTTTCTTTTTTTTGCTTGTTGCACGAACCCCTCTTAGGTGAAGGTAAAGGTCCATAATATTATGTACATAATTATATGTCGCAGGTAACTGGTTAAATTATCCCGCTAATTATTTGGCTGGCGAACAACCAGCCAAGTCATTGATTGCAACGTTTAACCAGATGGCAGAACGTCGTATAGTCATTTAATTATTATGGACATTGATGAATTTGATGTTCGGTTAGGTTAGTATTTTATTGTAAATTTATTTATTATTATTTTTATTTTATGTTATTTCATTTCTTTAAGTTTTGTAGGTTACATTTAAATCAACTGGCCTTATAGCAAGTTTTATGATGAATGACGTATATAATATATTAAAGATATTTCAAAAGAGTTAAGGTTATGCGATTTTCCTGTAAATATTAAAAAATAAATGGACTTTGAAGATGTCCTTGCTAAACCATTATAGGCATGATAAAACTTTCTATTTCTTTAAAACTGTATATAATTGATAAAAGCCTTTAACTTTTTTACTGTCCACCCAAAATACCGCTCGTTTTCCCACACATTTTTAACCTTCATAAATTTTCTAGGTAAGCGGGAGCTGCTCTTGTTAACCTTTTCTCCATCACTTGCATGAAAAGAGCTCAACTAGGCAATTAGACAAGCCGGTAGGAACAGAGTTAGACGCCCCGCCACTACTCTTTAACTTCCTCACATACGGCAACCTAAAACGCGCAAAACAATATAGAAGACGTCTATCAGCAGGCATAACTTGGCCCCCGCAAATTGTTCCGAAGCTAGGTGCGACCGCAGACCGCGCGACGTAACTTCCCACCTTTGTGCGCAGTTATTATGCACAATTAGGACTTAGACCGAGGCATGCGGCAGTAATCTTGCTATAACTTCGTGGGTTAGGCGGAAAATGGTTGCTCGTATGTGATTCATTATTTTCTGATCATCTCCGTATGCGTTTATTATATTAATGCTACATTTGAATAATTTATTTCTGTTGTTTAGCATTTTAAATCGTAAAAACTAGTGCCTATGCCAATTTTTGGGATTAGCTCCCAAGGGGACCCCAGGCCCCCACGAGCCGTAGCAAAAACCCGAGACAACGCGAGGAAGATATTTATCTTTTTAGATGCCTCCGTTGTTCGGAACTGTCAACTTTTTGTTTTAATTGGCAGGTCGATATAGTCCGGCGGACTGTTAATCAGTGAGCCCCTTTAAGGCCCTTTATAGTAGGTATTTAAAAAATAATATTCATTATATTTATAATATAATCGGGGAAATCCTGAAGAAAGGCCTGGTCAAAAGCACCCTAAACTGACGAGCGTGTATGAGGAATGTTATGAAAGTGAAGAAAGCGAAAGAGGTATGTCAGGATCGGTGTAGACATATCAAACAGCATTTGGTTATAGAACCTAGTGGTGAACTTTTTGAATTGAACTGGTGGAGTAAAAAGAGTACCAAATAGCCACGAAAACAATAAGATTGATATTATTTTAACATAACTTTGAAAAGCCTCAATCCTTTGACCCTTTAATTACTATAGCCACAACTATAATTTGGCTAATAAGTTTCGATATTTGCTCAAGCTGGAACACATCATTTATTCACACGCTACAAATCAACGGATCCTACCCGGCAATCATCGACTTCAATATAATGTTTCAAAGTACCTAAATGGTTTTCGGTCTTCCCATGAGCCCATTCCCATGAGTAATTAGACTTAAATATTAGTAACCTTTATTCTAAGGTATTAAAGTATAATATTCGTTTGGTGGAATCAAAACCGGTATTTACTGAGGAGTGAACTGTTGATAATTATCGGAACAGAAACGGTAAGTGCTGACGTAGGTTGGTGTGTGAGTTGTTCACAGGTAAATCTGAAAATTATAGTGGATTTCTGTTAGGTATTACAAATTCCAGTTCTTATGTCCCTAGATTAGAATTATTTCTTAATTATGTAACGACACAGAGCGTTGGTATTATTCTTCCACTTCTTTTCATCCCGTTACCCCCCGCTGGGGTCGGCTCGAACCATTTTCTTCCACTGACTCCGGTCTTGGGCAGCTTGAGTAACCTCCTCCCACCCCATCCCCAATACACCCAACTCTTGCTCCACGGAAAGGTGCCAAGTAGATTTAGGACGACCATGTTTCCGTTCTCCGGGCATCTTCCAGATATTACAATCTGTGAATATTTTTATGCTCTTATACATGCTAAATAGTAGATTGTAAACTAGGGATGAAAGGCACTCATTTCTGTCGATGTAGTTTGGCGCACGAACTACTTGCTAGAGTTAAACAGTCTACTTATACCTACTTACTCCGTCCGTACGTCCATACTTTTGATTTCGAATACGAGGAAAGTAAAATACATGTATTATGAAAACATGACAAGAGAGGAAAAGTTAGTTTTTCTTGCGAGTATTGATTTTGAGTCCCGAGTAAGCGAAAGATTCTTTTTGTTGAGTGTAGCGAGGGACTCAAAAACACGAGATGTAAAATAACTTTGCTCTCGTGTGACACATACAACTTTTCACATCAGTAGTGTGAATATATTAAAGGTAAAAAAAAATCCAACATCAAGTAAAGTTTTTATTCTTGTATTCATGGCCTTCACTAAATTAAAAAGCTACTTTGTCTCACTCCCTGGAGTGAGGAAAGTCGTACTAGGGAGTGACGAAAGTCGTACTAGGGAGTGACGAAAGTAGGCTTGTTCGGGCTGCTGAGGTGAAAAGTATAAACGTACATAGTACTTCTTAAGGGTACTTTCAATCAACAATTTAGGTAAAATGATATCGTTATGTATAAAATGGGGAGTTAAATATCAGAATGGATAGTGTCCAACAAACCCATTTAAATCCAAATTTTAATTGCTTATCGTAAATTAAATTTGAAAAAACGAACTTTCGTAACATAAATACATATTTGGGCTGGTCCAAAAAAAATAAATTATGAATACTTATTCCTTATCCACAAGGTTAATTTTTATCTAAAATACGCAAAAAATATCCATACCAAAATTTTGAGCAATTAAACATGATTTAGAGGACGCTATAAATGAAACAATTCTGCCGTACAAACATGTATGAAAATAATTTGACCCATCAATAATTCTTTGGTGATGTAATGGCTCTTTATACGTTTTATCTATTAATTAAAATTATTTAAAAAATATGCTGCTCGTAACTGTTACTTTTGGGTTCATTTGTATTTTTTGTTTGTCTGAGATTAATGCAAATATCAAAACCACTAAATCTTTAGCAAATGAGTTCGAATTTGGTATATAGATTACTATTTCATTATGGAATAAAGGGAGCCTTGTGCAGATAAAACTTTTTTATTATACTTTTTTTTCTCGATACAAAATTGGACATAATAAATATACCTAAGAAAACAACTGACGCTAAATAAAACAATCGAAATGAGGCTAATTAAAATGCGAAGCGCTGGAACCCAACCTGTCACAAGTACGATTGACGCGATTTCAGGCATCTTGCGCCCACCCGACCGGTGCGGTCAGCGCGTCACAACTTTTTTCATTACACTCAAATTCCGGAAGTGACGGATTTGCATGTTTTTTTATTACATTCTATTTAGATTAAGAATTATTTGTAGGTAAATAGGTACCATACATATACTGGAACCGGTTACTATCGCATCGGGTATTTCATAGAATTGTTTTTATACACCCTATCAGTTCGACAACTATATCGTTAACTTAACCGAATGAAAGTATACCCAAATAAATAGAGTTGATTTTGG